>NC_092828.1:39317987-39621018 GCF_039878825.1 Excalfactoria chinensis
CCATCCATGCAACCCAGCCAGCCTGAGAGCTGCTGAAATCAGCTCCGGTAGCTGCCCAGACATCTCTTCAGCATTGTTTTCATTGCAGTCTCATTCAAGAAACAACCTGATTATAACAGACATAAGTATTGAAGAAAATGATAATCCACAGATTTAGATGGTTAGGATTATATTTTCCCTGAATGGGAGAGGAATTGAGGTATTGACTGCAGATGGCAGAATGCTCCAATGCAACACTTAAATATGGGTAGGGATGTCCAATAATGGCACCTCTTAGCCTCCCTTTTCCCTTTTCTCATGCTAACTAAAAAGCAGTCCATGAAGTAGCTTATACAACAAATCGCTCACTGAAGAGAACGAACACATCAGCAGTTTCTCCTAGTTCAGCTCAGGCCAATTACGAGTACAATTTATACCCTCAGGTTCCCAAAGGCAAAATCAATTTCCATCAACACAGAGAAATCTCAGGGAGAGATATAGAGAGACATCCTAGCATGACAGCCTCAGACAAGGCTACAGCTGAACTCTCCAGCCCCACTTGTGCAACTGCTGGCTGTTGTGGGAGCCCTCTCTCACTGCCCAGCCAGGGAATAACGCAAGTGGGCTGCCCACAGGGCTCCCTGTTGCTCCTTAAAGTACTGGGGGCCCCATGGCAGAAGTACATGTCCTGAAGTCCTCCCATGCTCCAGTGCCAGGGCCTCGCTCACAGTAAGCAAGGCAACGTGACAAGGAAGTTGGTTGCAATCCTGCCTCCAAGTGTGACAGGCCTCCTTTGAACTGGAGAGGACTCATTTGTGAGGATGTACAACTGAAACAGGGCTCCTCAACCCAACATCTACTGCTTTCTCTGAGTGTTTTTCCCCTTTGTTTTAACCAGCAGTGCCTCTGAATACCATTCCAACTCACACCTCAGCCAACAGCTTCCTCCACTAAGGCCAAAGAGCCTATCTGATACAAAGAACTCTCTCTTTCAAGCACAGCAATGGCTATAAATACCCCCAAGAGACCTGCCATAAATCCCTCCTCAAAGCCTGAGGTAACATTATCAAACAGGGCTATTTGTAAAACATGCTTTCCAAACACAGTTATTAAAACAGGACATGATTACCCTCCCATTAACTCCTGGGGCTGCCCTCAGTCCAACAGAAGTCAGTTCAAATCAGTTTGAAGTCAGAGTGAGTAGTGGAATTAAACACCTGTGGCAGAAGCTGTTATCAGATTTGAAGTGGTTTTCTTGCTCATTTACCTGATCTTCCTTCCAAAACCAATCAATTAACATTAAACAACTTTAATTCTGCATGCTAATGCCTATACAAGACCTCATGCCACTCAATCTTTTCCCTGAGGATTTATACCTTTGATAAGCTCCCATTCACATTCCTGAGTGCTCTCGCATGGACCTGCCCTGGAGTTTAAACACTTACACACACTACAAGAAACCGTCCAAGAGTCAATTGCTACTAAGAAAGATGACAACCCCCCCCCCATGCTTTTGTCAACATTACTAAAGAGAATGAGATACCAGGCAGTTTTCACAAACCACTGACCACCACAGCCACCTGATCTTCTGCCCAAGTGCATTAGCAGCTTCCCAGCCCCAGCAGCTGGCACAGCCCACTCTATCCAGAAGTTGTTCTCCTTTCTGCTGTACTGCCACGGCACAACGCTTTCCCTAAGTTTCATGCCTAGGAGGTAACAACAAACGAGACACAAGCACAGAGCTCTGCACAAAAGCAGTGGTAAAGCTGCTCCTAAAGAGTGGAGAATGGACACTGTGGCTCCCTTAATTGTGGTTCTCCCTTCACACACTTGCAGCTGTAATGCAGACTGCAAATGCTTACTACTACCTTCCCTTGACCCCCTTTCACAACAGGGATGTAAAGAGAAGCAGCAGTAACCTGGACCAATGTGATTAAAACCTGACTGATAAGACAAGAATTCAGGTTATCTTGATTTCACAGCAAGATTTTTGCTCTGCATCTACCCAGCCTAATTCATATATGGAAGGTAGCTCAGCTGCACAAGGTCAGTGTTGAATTCCCAATTACCCAGGTGCTCTCACAGGCAACAGAATACTCAGACACCACTGCAGTAGTCAACTCCATACAGACTGACTCGTGGGATCAGCTTCACAGAAATGCCTTCACCTTGCAACACTGCTCAGGGATGACACGTTTGGCTTCTATTGTCTATACAAGACCTCATGTCTTGTATAGACAATAGGTACAGAATGAACCCTAGGTAATCAAATCTCCAAACAATCTCTATAAGCCAGTGTTAGCAAGTTCTTTTCTTACAGAGAAAAATACTCCTTTTTGACCTTGCACAGTGCTACCTGGATATAAGGCAGATCAGACTTGCCTGTAGCAAGAGCTTGGCAGCTGCACAGGGTACTCATCTTGCTCACTACTACAGGTTGCAAAAGTAGAGAATGATATTCAAGTTTCTTGATCCAAGAATAGCACTGACTACCTCTTGAGTAATGCACTTTTGTTGAACTGTTACATTGCATGACTGTATGTGTTCTAATGTAAGCTTCTCTGCAGCATATGAAACACTTTAGGTCTTTGACCTACCAAAAATCTTCAGTATTTGACAAATGCTTACTAACAACATATTCACTCATCTCTCAGAAGAATGGCAGCCTTTACACTATGATTTGCTGAGTAGCATGATGATGATGAGCTGTCTTCATCTTCAGCACTGCTGGGTTAACATACCAAACTTAAGCCTCAGATATTTTATAGAGTTTTTACAAGGAGATAGAAGAGCACAGAAAAAAAACCCATCCTTCTAAAAACCTCCACACTCAACTCATTCATTACAAATAAAGACAAGAGACAAGGTGAGCAATAGGGACAAACAGCCTGGCAGGTTCAATGTAGAAAGCGCTGCCTAAAAAAGAAACCCCACTAATTCTGTGCACAGTTACAATGGAGAGATCGTGGTATGCTATGCCACTAATCTAGGAACCTTTCCCAATATTATTCCATTTAATTATTCCACGGGCAACTATTTTCAGTGACTGGTGTTTGCTTTTTTCAGCTGCTGACAGTGAAAATAACAGCAACATGTCAGGAGAAGAGGCAGTTGCATGTTCATAACAGAATGCAATGTTAGCAGTATGTCACAGGTACACGATCAGCAATTTGAGCCAGTCCAAATATTTAATAAATTTAATCAATTTAATAAATTGATTTCAAGGTGCAGAATCAGGTGCACGTGTACTGTACTGTTCTCTGTGTGCAGGCTGCACTGGACTAGAAACACACATACAGTTGCTTAACTGCTCAAGGGGAAAAAAAAAAAAAAAGTATTTTTATTATTATTTTCTTATTATTATTCTTTAGATTCACCTAGTGACATTTTTCATTATATGAAAGGCAACAACACTTCCTTTTATTTAACAGCCAGCCCATGCGCCTGTACAGGTCACAGGCTATGGTAACAAACCATACTGTTTGTAACTCCAGCACTACATAAACTACATAACAAGCAATTCCTTACAAAGCACGGATCACAAAGGTCTCTTGGCTCGTCCTGGAGGTCAAGCATCTTACTTAAAGCTGGGTAAAACTGCTACAGCAGCACATTTTTAAGAAGCTATTACTGAGCAATTGCCAAAAAGAATTTAATAAAGAAAAAGCCACATATAGAGAAAGCCTGGCTTTTCTTTTGAGCTTTATAATGATTCCCACAGTCATACAGATATGGGATGCTGTCTGGAATCACACCTCCCCTCAATTCAAATAACAGTGAAGTTGCCAGCTAAACAATTTAGCAGCACAGTGGCTGCCATATATAGCAAAGTTCAAAAATTGCTTCCTAATTCTCACTGTTTTTCTTCGGCTTTTCTTTGTTTTCCTTTTTAAAACAGTATGGCTTTTACAGTCTGTTTGCAGAGATGTGTGCTGCTTTAACTCCCTGTAGTCCTGCCAGAGTCCTATTCTAGTACCTTAAATGTGTCATTAATCATATTAACAATCACATGTAGTGCCCCCAGTACTTCCAATGACATTAATAATAACACAGCTTGTGCACAGATCAACTAATCAATGTAAGCTAGCACAAGAAAATTCCTGTTCACTTGTTTAATAATAATAATAATAATAATAATAATAATAATAGCATTTCCCTTTTCAGCAAGGTGCATCTCTTCAAAACTATTTTTAAAGCTGAGATGCAGTCCCTTAGTACTGCCATTCCCTTCCAACAGCCACAAAAGTCCTGCAGAACTATTCACTCATTTTTAGATTTACCACTGGTCATTCACCTGCACCCCCTTTGTTAGCTACATGATGATGAGGATGCAATAACCTTTTTAAGGATACAGACATAACAACTCCAGACTCACTTTCTGAATTTAGGCTTCTATGCATTGACAAGAAGAAACAGTCCTCCTTTTCCTCTGTGCTGTAAAACCAACCCTCCGGCTGCAATAGACAAATTTTATGCCTATTAAGCTCTTCTCACAACAGGATCTCATCATTGTCTGTTTGTCCAGTTCAATCAATCTCGACATCAGCTCTGACCATTTCAGCACTTCTAGAAGTCTACTTCATTGAGGGCAGAACTGCAGAGGAAGAAAGCTAAGAGCAAGCACATGAAAATGTTCATTTTTTATTCCTTCAACTTTTGTGTGCACCGAGCCCTTCATCCCACGTGTTCTTCAGCAGTGTCTCCGGTTGAAATTGAGTTGATCTCTGCTGCCAGCCAGTATTTCAAAGAGTACTGAATGTCTCTGGCACTTTTTGTTTTCAACTCTTTCTGTTCCTCCCCTCCTCGTTTAAGATGTTGCCAAATACCTCATCCACTTCAAGAATAGAGGGGAGAAAGGTGTTAACATTCCTTACAGACACTGCAGGAGACCAACCAGCATATGACAGCAATTTGCATGCACCAAGAGGGTTCTGCAGACTGTTACTAATCATAACCTGCCTTGGTTCCAGCATGGTGGTGCAAAGACATGCCATTCTGAGACCACAGGTTCTTGTTAGCTATGGGGCTTAAAAGCACAATTACTGCTCAGGGAAAGAGAAGACATAAATAAACTAGACTTAATTTTTCCAACGTTCTGTACACCAGGCCATTATTTACACAATAGGTACCAACAGCTTGGTCCCATCTGACTGATTCCAATCCTCACAGGTGTAAATGACATGAGTCAGTATTCATCAGTAGGCACAGTTTTGAGCAGTAATGAATAGAGTTCTCCTGCTTGGCTTGAATAGAATCACAGAATCATTAAGGTTGGAAAATCCTTCCACCCAGAAGGCTGACAGTATTCTGGGCTGTATCAAGAGGGGTGACAGCAGAGCAAGGAAGATTATAGTCCCTCCCCACTCTACCATTATAAGGCCCCCTGTGGAGTACTGTGTCCAGATCTGGGCCCCCAGCACGTGATGCAGCCTTACCAGTGCAAAGTATAGATAATCACATCTCTGGTCCTGCTGGCTACACTATTTCTGATACAAGCCTGGATGCCATTGGCCTTCTTAGACACACTGCTAGATCAGGTTCAGCCATCTGTTGACTAATACACTCAGATCCTTTTCCTCTGCACAGCTTGCCAGTTACTCTGCCCCAAGCCTGTATCGTTGCACAGAGCTGTTGTGACCAAAGTGCAGGAACTGGAACTTGAAGACCAAAGAAGTGACCTCAGCCCATCAATCCAATCTATTTGGATCCCTCTGAAGGGCCTTTCTAACCTCAAGAATGACACTACCTCCAAACTTGGTGTCATATGCTAACATCCTGAGTGTGCTTTCAATCTAGATCATCAGTAAAGCTATTAAACACAGTCAGCTCCAGTACTGATCCCTGGAGAACACCACGCATGACTGACTGACAACTGGATTTAACTCCATTCACCACCATTCCCTGAGCCCAGCTGTCCAGCTAGTTTTCAACCCAGCAAAGAGTACATCTGTCCAAGCCATATACACATATGTGGGACACAAGCATTGCAGCACATAAAAGAGAAAGTGAAGTTACACCAATTTATGTTAATCATTTCTTAATTAGAGCCGGTCATCATGAGAGCTGGTGATTTATGTGGAAGACTGTATCTTTCTGCATACAACACAAATTATTGGTATTTCTTAGCTGCTCTGACAAATGCACATCTCTACAGAATAAACACTAAGATGTGTGTTCTGTAGCCCACATCACTTTGGCACTTACGAGCGTACCTCATCTTGAAAATCAGCAGGAATAAAGTGCCAGCCTCCTTGGAGATGCTTTGAAAAAGCTCAGCTTTTCTTCCTTTCCATCACCTTCTGAAAAGCTTCATTCAGTGAGAAACTGCCCTCCTGGCTCTTTAAGGTTAACAGTCACTTACCTAGAAAGCTACAAAGCCAGCATGAGAATTTGGACAATGCTTTCATTGACACCCAGAGAAGCAGGATTTGGCCTGACAGAATGGTTACAAAACCAGTTATTTTCTTGCTTCAGAATTGGCTTTCCACATACTTCCTTGCTGCAGCAATGCACATTAGACAAGGAAGATCCATCTTTCAGACCTGCACTCTAGGCAGCTTCCTTTATTCCACCCTTTAAAGTCCAAAAGACGCCCACCCTCAGTACATCCTTCACCCACCACCCTTGGAGATGTTACAAATAACCTGACAGAACTGTCACTGTACTGTAACTTGCACATCACAGTAAAGCTTTTGGTGGGTAAATTGCTTCTCTAAGGGAATTTTCTTTTTCCTCTCTGAGTCCAAACAACTCAGAAGTCCTTTGCAATGGTATTTCAGTAGTAGAAAGACTCCATTGAGATACACAATCACCACTTTTGCTCCTGTCTTTATAAATTAACAACCGTTAACTTCAGGCTCTGAGAGTTTCTGGGCTGCCAGTAATACACTTCTTCCAACTGGCTTCCCAGAAAGAAACTCTGGATTTAGCTTGTTCTTGAAAGCCTGGTAACATTTCTGCAGTTCTTGCTCTTTGCTGGTTTCCCCTTCCAACAGCAAGTATGATTCAAGTTTTTGCCTCCTTTTCAGTCTTTACTTCACAGTCTCGGCCCCTATTCTTACATCAGCACTAACCCTCCATAGAACATGATTTTGCTGGAAGAAAACAGGCTTGCTGCTTCACAACAAGGGCTACACAAAAGTCTGTACCCTCAAGGGCTACCACAGCTGTACCCCATTGCTCAGCAGAACCCAATCCTCCTTACAAAGCTCCATTACTCAGTAGTTCAGGAACTGGTGAATTTAAAGTTTGCCTAGTTAGATCAACTGCTGCCAAAGACTGCATATAGGAATATTTTGATCTATTATATATAAGCCTACAAATGGTGGATGATCTCTCATTAGGGAGAGGAAGGGAGGTAAACTGGCAGGGTATCACACAGCAGGCATTTTAACAAATGTCAACAGCATAAAACAAACATCAGAGAAAGGAAGAAAAGTTGAGATAAACTGGTGGAAAAAAGAAAAAAAAAGAAAAAGAAAAAAAAAAAAAGAAAAAAAAAAAGGCAGTGAAATGTTAATGAAAAACAATTATAGGCTAGCAATGTATACCCTTCCTTGGCTGAAAGTCAGCTGGCCAGATCTTGTCATTAACCTTGGCATCTACAGCACATAAGAGGAAAAAGCTATTCTCATCTAACTCCAGAGTACAAGGAGAAAAACTGACTTGGGCAAGTCAATAACTTCAGTGAGTTTGCTAAGGACTCACCTACACTGAAAGGTAGTTAGTTAGTAGGTGGTTAAAAATATGCTTTAAGCATATTTCCGTAATTAAACCAATCAAATGAAGGTATAAAAATATTCCATTTTGGGGGATGGAATACAACTAGGATCTACACCAGTAGAACTGTGTCAAAGAAAAATAATAGCTCATTACCAACGTATTTATACAGCAAAACTAAGCACAGGTCAGCTTTTGTGAAATAACTGTACTGTAATTAAGATCAATATACTTGGGAAAAGGACACTGCCAAAACCGAGGAAAGGAGAAAGCTACTTCAAACAAACCTAACACTTTTCACTGAAAGAGGAGAAACTTGATATCTGGAGAATTTAAAGACAACTAATAGAATTCTAAGCAAGCAATATGGAGATATACTTTAACTAAAAGAGGCCAGAAAAGCCATAAGGCTATACAAATATACAGAGTAAGGTGGCAAAGCTTACCATTTAGAAATATCTCAGTTCTATGTAAGCTTAGGTCAAAGTAAAACTAGCAAACCTGAGATATATCAAAGATTCAAACAAAGTGAAGAACTAGTACATAAGACAAACAAGGAAAGTAAATTATTTAAGAACATTAGCAGCAGGAGCTTGAGAAGTGATGGATCAAGAGGACCACCTTGGAGTGATACAGCCAATTAAGAGGATTAAAGATTTTGCAGAAAAGCAAAACAACTGCTTCATGTGAAACTTCACCCCATAACGTGAACAGAAATACACTTTTTCAAAGGCCAAAATGTGAGACAGTTCGGACGTGAAAAATGTCTGTTGAAACAGGAAGACACAGCTGAACTGGCCAGCAATAAATGATCAAACCCATGGTGCTCACACCTAACAGGATCCTGCCTAATGCTCAGGTTTTATTAAGCTGTGGGACATTTTGCACAGCATGAAACTGAAAATAAGAATGAATCCATGAAATCACCACAAGCTGGTACCCAACTAATTTAGCATACTTTACCACTGGGTACCACCTCTGCACCAGAAACAAGTAAATTATTTTATCTGATTTCCATCTCTTCCTAGATACTGGGTACTGCCTTTTGGAGGTTTTCTACCACCACATCATGATCTCAAGAAGTGCACAAGGTTAGCCTGCCTTTATTTTTCTTCCACCACTAAAGCGCAGCAAATCTGAGCTGCCACAGCCTGTTTGGACTGATACAGTCCGGGGCCACTGTATTAAAAACAAAAATACCACTAGCAGAGTTCTCAGAACTCAAGCACTTTTCCCCCCTACCCCCCTCTTCCAGGCTCCTAAACGCAACTGTATCAATTACTGCTTTATGTAATTGCCTAACATTTAATGGTTACAGCAACGTTTTACAACTAATCTACATGTAGTTCACTAAACGCTTTAGGGTTAATTGGTCTTTTGTTGTGCATTAAGTAGTTTGTTAATTATTAGACAGTTGGGAGGAAAAAACAAGTAGGAGGTCAGTTTAAGGATGGCTTAGACTGAACAGAACAGCTGCCTGTAATTAACAAAACGCACAGAGAGTGATTTTTGCATAAGCATTGACCTTCCTAATGGTCAACCCCATGGTTAGCTCAAAGCAGGCAAGTCAGAAGTGAACGTTTGGGTTTTTTGTTGGGTTTTTGGGGGGGGGTTTGTTTGGTTGGTTGTTTTTGGCAGGGGGTTTGTTGGTTTTTTGTTGTTGTTGTTCTTTTTTTGTTGTTGCTGTTGTTTATTTTTTAAACAGGATCATGTTTGCTTTGTTTCACTGGTAAAAACAATCCAGCAGGACTCATTTACTGATTTCACTGCCTATAGCACGTGTACATGAGGTATGGAGCAAACTAGAAGAGAAGGGAGAGAAGATGCAACTCCTTGTACTTAACATGAAGAACCTAACAGGGGAGCTGAGACCAAGCAGATGGAGCAAACAA
This sequence comes from Excalfactoria chinensis, assembly GCF_039878825.1. NCBI lineage: Eukaryota > Metazoa > Chordata > Aves > Galliformes > Phasianidae > Excalfactoria > Excalfactoria chinensis. The sequence goes on from NC_092828.1 coordinate 39,327,578, forward strand.
CACCAAGAGGATCCAGATAAACACTTCCCAGAGTGGTACAGCCTGGCTAATGCATCTTGTCCACACATTATTTCTGTACAAGACTGTGGTGAGTCATTTTCTCCACATTTTATTTAGTTTTGTTTGGCAGTTCAGGATGGCGAGGAAGATAATGACAGGAGTCCTATGGTTTGTAGTACAGTTTCAATAAGGACTTAAGTACAGCAGCTCTGTTTGACAGGTATGGAGGTAGACATCTTTTAGAGTAAGGTAGTGCACACTCTGTTTCACAGGAAAAATGACTCACAACCCTCATATCTGCTCTTTTCAGTAACAATCCTGACTGTCAGTCCATCTAAACAGACATATCTTTTATTTATATTCACCTGTACCACTTCCAAGAAACTGAAAATTACCTGAGAAAAGTCAAACTTCCATGAGTACAGAAAAGTAAACACAGTGCTTCTCTGGAAGCCATGCTCCTGAGGCCTGGCACAGATCAGAGCACCAAAGCCTATCCACAGCAGTGTGAGCTTTGGTCCTTGGGCAGTTTTGAGAGGGCATGGCTCTCTCCCTCTCTAATTGACTTGGCTGACCTGATCTTGGTACGAGGCCCAGCTGAAACCAAAGCCATTTTCCACATCAGGCACATAGCAAGTCACTTTACCAAACAGTGAAAGGGCATGGAGAGCCAAGACAAACAGCATCAAGCACCCAGACTTCCAAATGTCTTGATATGAGCACACTCAAGCCACACATCAAAACTCTAGTGGGTCAAAAATCACTTTGGAACACGTGTCAGAAGGAGCCCAAGGACAGCTACCTATTTTCTGCTCTGAGCATGGTCAGCACAGTCGCACCTAAGCAGACCAGAAAAACTCAGGAGAAATACGTCAGTGTGTTTCTTTGGGGCTCTATTTCACCTCCACTTTTATCTAATGAAACAGCACTTGGGACATTATATCATAACTTAGAAACCAACATTAATAATGTAATTACCAAGCTGGCCCTGCTAGGAGCCTGGGATTTGGACCAGATGACCTCCATAGGTGCCTTCCAACCTCATTTATTCTATTCCATTAGTGAACACCGCATATAGCTAATCTCCACTCCAGTTATCACATCTGCTGCCCAAACAGGAACAGTCTGTCAGGCTTTCAGAAGATCTTTTAGTAATGAAAAGTGACTGGAAAGCTCATGCTGTTTTTAATGATCTACTTGAAATTATGGTCTGGAAGTCAAGCTCAGAAATCATAGCAAAAAAAAAAAGCCAACTTTGTATATTAGAAGCATTTGCACAAAAATGCACCCAACTTGGTAAATGTACATGCTGACTTTTCCATAGACAGGGTTTCCACAGCTTCTTCTCATTCAGCGTCTTATCTCCAGCTTCCTTGGCTCTTAGTAAAATGGAGCTATTATTACAGGGCTGTATCAGCAGCCCCCAAATGTTTCATTATTCAAGGCCCACACCCAAATTATTCTGGTTACTGCACAGACACAGAGAACAGAGACATCAGGAGCAATTAAACTGAACTGATAGGAGGCTCGGATTTAAAATGGATTAGAGAAATCATGTAAATTTCTTGCACAGACATTATCATTAAAAATTGAAGTGAATTTTCCCAGATACATCAGCACAGGAGATATGACATTCAATGAAAGATGGTTTTCAGGACCCTTTAGGCTCTTAAGAAAAACTAAGAGGTGCTCCAGTACTACTGACCTGACTCCACCTGCTGTCCCTCAAAAGTAACCAGGACAATAAAATAAATTAAAAAAAAGCAAAACAATTGCAGAAAAAACACACTTTGTGTCCAGGGAACCTGAATAAGAGTTTGGCACAAAATAATTGACTGTGTACACATTTTCAGAAAGACAAATTTCTCTCTCCTCAGCATGATGTGAGTCTTCAGCACTAGCACAACTCTGAAGACATCTCAGACTGAATGCATTTGGCACATATGCTACATTAGGTGAACACTCAACATTTCAAGACAACGTAGTCCATAAAAATATTCACCTTCTGAAGACAAGGCACCCTTCATCAGGCAGTGCATAGAGCAGGGCTTACAGGAAGGGGTCTTGGAAAACTCTCACTTGATCTGCACCAGCTGATCTTTCTGTGTGCACACACAGATAGCAAAGGCCGCTTTACACACTATCTCCTGAAAATTTCTAGCCCCGGTTGGCCACAGCTACACTCACCATCTGACTCTGCATTCAGGAAACAGACCTCAATCAACGAAGCACAGAGTCAAACTCTGCCTGCACCTTCTAAATCCATCTTCAAGTACAAAGAAGTGGCCTCCTCTGCGCCCAGCAATACAGCTACAGCTGGAATTCAGAAGAGTTCAGAAGAAAAAAAGAACAAAGCCAGGTGCTGGTAACAAGACAAATCAGCATAAGCACTGATTTCAGAAACGTACGTAAATTACTTTACAACTACTGATCTTTTTAGTCACATTAAGTGCTATCTTCTTTTTCATTTGCCTCCCTGTGTTTTAAATTGTTTTTTGAAATTAGAAGTACGTAAGCACAGTGTGTTGAAACAAACTACCCAAGTAGAGGAGTTGAAGTAAAAACTGTCTTGTTTTCCAGTAGCTTGAATGTCATTATGCAGAAATCAGAAACGTATTTTGTTCCTTGTTTGTTTGTTTTTTTACAAGACTGGATTACCAAGCAACACTTTGTGTGTGGCAACTTTTTGCAAATCATTAATTAAAATAAATCAGCAAGGGGTGCTGCTGCTGCTTTCCTTCTAAGCCTAGGAACGGGCATACACACTGGGTGGGTTTAAGAATAATAGCACGGAAACATTACTCTTCCATGAGATTTAACATTTCCTCGCTCCCAGCTCTGCAGCCATTCAGTGCCTCCCCTCTGCTGGGCTTTGCGGTCTGCACATTTTAGCACTCAGATGTAAAAACCACTGACATGGTTATGATGGAAAGGGTGGGCTCTGCTGTCACGAAGGGAGAATGGGAAGGAGCTGTTCTAACGTGAGATGGAAACACGCAGTGGGAACTGAGTTAACATCCCCCTATAAACTCCCAGTGTGTGCTAAGCGACCTCAGACCACACTGCCGAAAGTTCACAGCCCAGCAGCTGGGCAGGGCTCACTCCAGCACAGATATTCAAAGGCTCCTGACCCACTGCCAAGTGCTCAGTTTGTGTGACAAGGGTCGCTTTGTCTCGCAAGCCCCTTTACCTCCCAGCACATGGGAAACTTCAGAAATTCCCTTACCAAGGAGAACTAAGCTGAGTAACATTGGAATTACAGACTCTTAAAGTTAGTTTGTTGCTGGAGCCAAGACATTTTTCCAGGACTTCTCAGGACTGAAAACAACCTTCTACTTTTAATGACTTGCCTTTTATCTTTAATAAGGGATTAGGAGTTATTTTTCCAGCTAATACTTTAAAATCCAGATAATCATAAAAGCAATCAGTAATACCCAATATATGTTAATTACTCATTTTCTTCTTGTCTCTCTCTGGCATGCTGTCACTCATGTACATTAATTTGTCTATAATAGGGCTGCAAATCAAAATCAACAAAAGGCTTTGGGCCCTCTGGGAAGTCACAGGTTCAGACTTGAGGGATTAACGGCAGATTATAACTGTGATGGAGGTGAAGAAAACAACATTATGGCCTTAGAAATGCCAAACTACCCAACTATCCATTTGCCTGTGCCTGAATCTACGATTCACCTTAATGTTAACTTCCTACTGAAGCCAGCAAAGTCCAACACCACTGTAAGGTAAGCTAACTAAAGAGACTCCTGACACACCTTGCAGCTGAATGGCAATAGGGATAGTTGAAGCCATGCTTGCAAAGTTATTCCCAGTGAAATGTGACCTAAAATAGTTTCCTATTACACGCTACACTGGCCTTTCCAAGGGGACTTTTCCAAGGGAAATACAACAGGTTGAGCAGCTTTACATTTGACACGCTGATGGCAGAAGGAAAAGTGGAAGAGTAACAGTGATAAACAGCACATCGCTCAGACTGACAATATTTAGGGCTGCAAAAGATTTGAATGAGTGGAGTGTGATTAAAGGAAAAATATCTAGTTACCTATAACCCCTTGAGCACACAAGTAACTTTCTTCAACTCAGGTTTACAAAAGTGCTGTACCAAATCTGCAACTGCCTCTTCTGGCAGTGTTGTCACACAGCTCAGTTTGGGCAAGTCTGTCAGACAAGCACTGCTAGCAAGCACTAAGTGAATGAGACACTTCTGCAAAAGCAGGGATAATGTCCTACAGAAGGCTGGTTCCCAGATTAAACCTACAGGTCACAGCCTGGTCAGGAAGAAATTATCCCCATCAACAGCAAAATACCATACAGTTGAGCTTCAAAGATAAAGACTTTTGAAGGCTTCCCAAGGCCTTTTTCTCAAGAAGCATGCCACAGATGAGCTTATTTAAGCTATGGATGTGATTTACATATACTATTTATTTCTACCAGAACAGTACCACTCATAAGTGAAACATTCTCCAAAACGCATTTTACAGGTTTGAGTAGGTACATGAATGTATATGCACTGCTTGCCCAACCACTTAGCTCCCACAACAAGGGAAATACTTCAGCAGTAGGCACTCTGGTTCTGAAGCAACAAAGCTACTATCCAGGCTGGGCAAAGCCAAGCCACTTGGCAGCAGGCAGCGTGAGGGGAAGGGAAGTGGATCAGACCACACATTGCCCTTGTTCAGAACAACAGCTGCTCAGTTAGCAAATTTACACTGCATGATGAACTGAGAGATCTGCAAGACTACTTGAAAGCCCAAAAGCTTTGCCATTTTCTTCCAGTAACAAATTACATATCCACACCTTTCTTTGCACAAAAAAAAAAAACCAAACAACAACAACAACAACAACAAAAAGCTTCTAAATGATAACTATGTACACTTTTTGACAAAGCAGACATCCAGAAACAAGAAGTTTACACCTCTGAGCCCAACTACAGGAATGCAAAGTGAGACTGTGGGGAAAAATACACATCTCATGAAAACCTGCAGCACAAAATTCAGACAATAAATTTTGGAAGGAAAAAAAAAAGAAAAATCACACAGTACAGACATTACATAACAAGGAAACACCTTTCATTACTCAGAACAACAGCATTTCAGTCACGAACACGTACAATACAAACCCCTCCACTCCCAGATTTTCCCCTTCAAAGTCTCAGCCTGCCCTTCCCTGCTCAACCAAAACCTACTTCCACTTCGCTGCTGTGTTCCATGCTCTCTTCATATCCCAGCCACGTGGATGAAGACCATAATGACAGAGTTGTCTTGACACCCAGCACAACTTCTGTTGAATCCCTGCTCTTTACATTCAGGCTGGGATCAGGGAACACAAAGATGAGTCCATAACGTGGACCAAGACTTAAGACAAACACCTCAGAGGTCAAAGCTACTGAATTTTTAAAGCCTTGTGCTTGTGGGTAATTTGGACAAAATTTCACCTGTGATGTTGCCTGGCAGACACAAACACCTGGTACTCATTTCAAACATGATGTAGAACAGGTGGCATTTAGCTTCCAGAGACACAGCTAGAACAGTTTTTGTTAGATCCTCTAAAACCTTTCATTGAATTCTGAACAGACATTTGTCCCCACTGCCCTTTCTCCCCCTTCTCCCCAGAAGCAACGTAAGCCTATTTTTTTTTATATTACCTTGAAATTCATATGAAGCAAATTGAAGCACTCATTGAATTTATAATAGCATTTTCTGAGACGTCATTGTTAATGGCTTTAAAACTCAACATAACCGACAGCATCCACTTCTGCCCTACGGCTGCAACAAAACCTAATCAGAAAGAAATGCTTAAACACAGACCTCTCAAAACCTTTCCATCAGACTTCTTTTTTCTAGCCATTACAGCATCTCTAAAAGTGGGAGGGGGAAAAAAAGGAGAAAAAAAAGAGAAAAATAAAAGAAGAAATCTTTACACCGCAGTTACCATCCACTAAAACTATCAGCACTGACAGTGTGGCTACCAACCTCCATGGGAAACAAGTTCTGATGTGCTGCTTTATATCTCTTGTACCTGATGAATAGCAGCTAATCCCCAGGCCCCCATACCAGGAGTTTAACAAAATACTGAGAAGTTGCAACTACACTCTAAGTGGCCGCACAAGCTCTGTGCTACTCAGAAACAACTTTCATCAGCTTGCACAGAAAACCAACCTCTCTCCTACACAGCTGTGGATGTTTACACATTAACACTTCTTTTCAGCTTAAAGACAATTTCAAGATTGCAGTATTTGAGCTTCCAACTCACTTGCCAGCACACGCGTGACCCAGGATTGATTTCCTGGTACCAGAGCACCTACCTATAATCTCCAGAGCTAGCAGCACTCACGTAACCCCAGGAATCATCTGGTTCTTAGCTCTATTAATAAAGCCCCTGGTGTCCCAGTGCTAGCGGCAGGGCAGCACCCTGATCACGTAACACCACGCGGGCTGCCCCCGCCTGCAGCGTGCTGGGCAGGCACCTGGGGTGCCATGGGTCCTGCTTTTGCTCAGGTCAGGATGAGCCAAAACCCAAGGCATCCATGGAACCTGCATAAGATGCCAGCACCTGCTGCTTTAAGGTGAGAGTAACTAATCCACTGACAGTCTCTCATAGGAAAAGTAAAAAGATTTGGTCCTTTTCTGCAGTAACTACACTGTTCATCTATACACCAAGATTAAAGGAAGCAAAGCCAGCTCCTGTTTTCAAATGCAGGTGACCATCCCTCACACAAAATGCAATTAAGCTGTCAGCCCATGCAGATCCCAGGCATGGCATTCATCAGCTGTGGTTTTGTACAGGTGACAGCTCCACACATTAATCTGAACTTGCCTAAACTGCATATGCTTTAAAAAACGATCTAATTTGCATACAGGCTCATTTTTGAGCTCCAAATGATCTCGACCATATACATTTCAATAGTTACCTTACAGCTGCTCTCATTAGCAGCTGTTAGCAATCAGATACCTGCATGATGAATACACAGCTCATCTTTTCTCCAGACCCCTACTCCTGACTATAACTGATTTTCTCCTTCACACAGTGCTGACAGAGAATTTGCCAGCTCCAGCAGTGCAAATTCTACTGCTCAAGGCTCTGCATACACATACAGGACCTGCATTTAAAAAAGAACAAATAAACAAACAAACAAACAAAGCAAACAGAAAAATAACACATACAAGTAATTTGGGTAGGTCATCCCATTCCTACATGGGAAGATCCATTTCAGTACAAGCACAAGGGTGGTATGGTGGGACTGTGGTTCCTTTTCCCTTTCTGATGGATGATCCGAAAGGCTGTCTCCTGCCTTGTATGTGCATATACCCTGGTACCTGGAGGGCCAGGAGCAACATCAGAGGTATCAGCCAGTAAACTACCAGCTGCCACTTATTCTCTTACGTGGAAGGCTACAAAGCTCTTGTGGCATTGGTACTTTGCCTTTAAACTGAACTCTTCCCAAAGCCAAAGCACACAAAGCACAAGTGACTGAGCAACGGAAACCATGTTTCTCCACTGACTTCCCAACTACCACCTGCTCCTCAGTTAACTTGGAAAGTCACAGCACCAAATACTTCTTCAAGACAGAGTGACAGAAAACTTGTTTGTATTTTTGTCAAAACATTTGCCTTTAAATATCTTACTGATAAACTGATTTACAAATGAACAACCCATACTAAAACACACACTTTCCTGCAATCTACTAAGAAGACAGCACTGTATCAAGAACAAAAGGTACGACTGATTCCAAAACCTAGTCCAGGTACACTTGCTGAATCTACATGAGAATCACTAGCTAAGCGTCTCAGCCAAGGCTATGCACATGTGCTCAACTGCCTGCTGACAGGGGTACCTCATCTATAGTAAAGAAATATTATTAGTGGCAGTTGAATTACCTATCTCATTAAAGAAATTATATGGGTGTAAATATATTCACAAGTGTGACCTGGTTGCCAGAATGGAATGATAAACTCAATGCAAAAGTATTATTAACAGCATATCAGTTGTTGAGAACCAACTTTGAGAAATCATGAAAAGTACACAGCCAGATTAAAGTCCATTATTACTTGCCGATTTGAGTCCCCGACTAGAAAAGGCAGCAAAAAGCACTTGTTCATGACTCCAGGATGAACAAGACCTTACTCCTATCAAAGAGGGAAGGAGCAGCTCAAAAGCAAGAGGTGGTGGTGAAGCTCCAGAGTTGAAAGGAATTCACTGAGAACGCAGGATGAGCATGCCAAGATCCACATGGATTCATCTCAGGCATTTCAGATTGTAGAATTCTACATTTTATTTGCATATGCAAATACATTAACTGAGAAGGGACTTTTTTTCTTTTTTTCTTTTTTTCTTTTTTTCTTTTTATCTTTCTTTAATAAAAGCTTTGGCTTAGAACCTACTGAACTTTTAAATAAGAGACACGGAAATTATGTTAAGGAATACACACCTGATTTTCAGAAGCCATGAATTACAATTCCCTTCCTTTTCCTGCCCCTCGGTTCAAAGTATTTGCTTAAAAGTTCTATGTAAATACAAGCCCCTGCAAATACAGAGCAATCTCCTCCTTTCCCCAGCCCCCTACACCAAAGTGCTATGCAAACTTCAGCAGAGATGGAACTGCAAACAACATGAGTATTTGCCATTTGAATCACCTTTTCAGGGGTCACTGTCATCATATCTTGCTATGTCACTTACACGGAAGATGTTTGGAAGAAGGAACATGAACTTGTTTGGGGAATTCATTGATTTTAGTGAGTACAGGACATTCAAGGCAAAAGAGCTGTTTGGTGTCGCAAACAAACTGACAGATCCCTGCTACAACAGCTACTGATGAGGAAACATAGCCTATCAACTTGAAAGTAGTCCTCTGTGAAGGATCTGCAGGGAGAAAATGTCACAAAAAGTTCTCAGTTGTCTTTTACAATGTGTTTTTAATCAAAGAGTTCAACAGTTTTAAAACCTTGACTGATGCAATAGCATATGTGAAGTCAAACTGAGGACAGCACATGCTCATTTATCAACATCAACCTGTTTTCTTCCTCCGTGTTTTTAGCAAATGGATAATCATGTAGCAGCAAATGTGGAAGAAAAAAAGATTATGAAACAAATCTGCCGGCAATCTGCTGTGCATTAACTGCTGTACTTAGACTACACCAACACCTCTTCCATCCCCACTTCTCAGTATCCTAATGATGCTGAACACCCTAAGGCAACTCTAGCACACAGAAAAGTACCTTTGGAAGAAAAAGGATTTTTTCACTATAGTATGTATTTATTTATTAATAATTTCATTCCTATCCAATCCCCTGAAGAGACAAGGAACTGTAAGCAATAAACCCCAAGGATTTCTGGTCTAAGATTACTACATTCAAAAGCTGTCCTCAACTGGAGATTCCCATTCAAAGCACATGCTTTGCATAATTGAAAATACATAACCTGGGTAGGAAGCAAAAGATTTCTCACAAAACATTTACTCTTCCTCTGGCTACATAAAATCCATCTGCTGTTCCTAAATGAAGGACACAAAGACCACATTAACCAAAGAAATGACACACTGGATTCAATCGGAGAAGGATGTTTGGGCAAGTTAAGCACTGACATTATGTTTCAGAAGTCTTGGGCTTTCAAGAACAAGCAAATTCTCTTTGGCACCATCAAGTGCTCTCAGGACTTCAAGTGCTTCCCAGTGCCTGTATGGAGAGAGGCACCATTGCGTTTTGATTTGTCTGACTCTCATCAAGCTCTCCAGGTGCTGGAATTACCATCTAGATGCACAAGGGAGACCCTGGCTTTGGCACTGGCCCTGGGTCCGTGGGGAGGTCCCAAGGAGCCCTGGCACTGTCCAAGTTCAGCCCAGCAAGCTTAAGAATGAGGCTGTGAGTGCAACAAACCTACCACCAACTCCAAGTTCCTTACAAAATGAACAACAACAAAAGCCACAACAACGACACAGGGAAAAAAAGTTGAAGGGGAAGGGAGAATAAAATAAAGCCCGGAACTGCACTCTGCAAATTACTACCTAACATCAGAAACCAGGACCAGGACTACCCAAAAAACACACACAGTCACAGAAGCAGCATGAAAATTGACTGCAAGTCAACTGCTTAAAAAGTGTATATGGAAAGCTGCTGAATTTTGGGGTGCCTACAGCTAAATACAAATGCACGTCTTTGAAAATCTAGGACCACTCTGACTGTATGTGCCTGGTGGAAGAGAACCACTCCCCACACAAGTCAGTGTCAATAAGGTCTGCTCCTCAGACAATTTACTCTACAGGATCTGCCATTTCCATTTCCTTCCTTTCCAGGGCACAGACGCGTCTTGGATGTTTAAGAAATTCCGCACTTTTCAGGGCACAACTGAAGAGGCAGATAACCACATTACATAATCACACAAACAAGCATGTGTGGGATATTTCCGAAGTTCAAAAAACATGGAGCTAGGAATTTTTTTCTCCAAGATACCATTTGTCAAAGTGCTGCTCACACTATCCTCAAGCACCAGATGCCCCCCTGCCAAGAGGTAGGGCTGTGGATGTTTCCTTATCCTTCCTCCCACAGACTGACTTGAAGGAGACCAGACTTCCCTCCTGATACCTTCATGAGATGAACTGCTTTGCTGCTGTTTCCCCAGAGGCACGCAGTGATGGCTACAGTGCATGGATGACACCTGCAGGATCCAAATTTGTGACAGAGAAGAAGGTAACAAACAAGAACACCCTTCTTGTACAAATCACTCAGAACCATTCTGATGTCAAGGGCATTCAGCAAAGCACAAATACCACCTGACGTTTTCCTTCATCCATGCAAAGGTCTCATGCTCTCTCAAAACCTGCATAAAGTTGTGTAAGATCAAATAATCATAGAACACCCTGAGTTGGAAAGAACCCATAAGGATCAAGTCTGACTCCTGGCTCCACACAGAATCACACAAAAATCCAGAGTTTGCTTTATCCTTTGCCTTGCCATTATGTTAACAAATCCTGTGGGGCTTTGGCTGTTCCAGTGCACAGTAACAGAGCCTCACTCAGTTTTCATCACACACCAAAGGTGCACCAAGATAATCATAGATGAGGCCTGTGACTACATACACTGTTATTCTAAACTTGATTGGTCATCATTTTTAAATGCACAGTTAAGTTCATAAATGTTATTCTCATCTAACAGGAGTTGGAAAAAACATAATTGCTTCCCTTGAAAGGCAGAAGAAATCTAAAACAGTTCTAAAAAGCTGCATTTACTAATAAATATTTCACAAGTAGACAGCCTTAGGTCATTAAAATGCATCATCTATTAATGTTAGTGAAAGTAAAGCTGTCCTATGATTCAACCAAAGGAGAAAGTGACTCTGGTACAGCGCATAACTCCTGGGTGAAGTCACCAGGCAGGTGGCCTGCCTGCTGCACTCGCTCACATGGCCACTGCTGACCTGACTGAGGACAGAACTAACCCCAAATGCAGGGTGTCCAAATCTCTCCCTCTGAGCTACCACAGCCAGATGGACCCTTGGAGCAAATCAACGCATTGAACTGTTTCCAAAGTGCGCTGAAGACCAGCAGGCTTCAGCCAAATGTAATTAAACTTCTCAAGTCTGAAAATTCCAAGGTGACCCATGTATACATCTTATGCTTCTCTGCCTAAAGAAAATAAGTGAAAAGAAATACAAACACCTTTTCTGGTTGTTCTCAGACACATGATCCATAACATGTTGTAAAAATAATCATTGCCAAGGGTTCAAAAATAATGAACCAATACAAGCATTTATTAATAGCGTGTGTGCACATTTGTTAGATGAAGTACTACATGGCATTCCTGTAATCCAAAAACACAAAATCCCTCTTCTCCCTCCAGAAAGCAATCTTGTCTGCAACTCATTAAGTGCAAATACTAATATCACTTCATCTTCTGATAGTTCTTTCTATCTTCAAAGCCCTTCAATTTGATTAAAGCATCCACGTTCCCTTTTGACAACAGGAATTAACAGGTTCTTCCCCAAAACACTGCAACTTCCATTTCTCTGCCCTGTTCACTTATGTGCCAGTTCACCTGGCAAAAATGGCAATAGGAACTCTGAAGAATAAGCTTTTTAGCTCTGAAAGGTATGCAATAATTGCAGCAGAATGATGAATGAAATAACTCGTATCCCTTTTCTTTTTCTTATTACAGTCCTGCTAAAAAATTGCAGAACTATGAGATTAGTCACAAGACAGTTTTAAAAAGAGTTTAGTCATAAACCTGTAGCTGTAGGTATAAAAGAGTCAAACTTCAACTATTCTGCCAGCCTCCAAATGGCATTCAGCTGCCCTTGAGGGGTATGCACAGCCTTCTAACCATTCACATTTAGTCACAGAGGGAGAAGAAAGTCACCTGCTTCTGGTGTAAAATGTCAATTTTGAAAATACAAGTAGAAATGGATCCACCAGACTATTTTCCACTTTGGACAGTCTACACCTTCTCCAGCAGGGCAAAACAAAGCCAGAGTCCTTGGTTTGTTAATAACTGTTACATCGACATTCAGAAAATTAAGGGAAAGAAAATACAGGCAGAGCTTCTCAGATGCTACCAAGCTGCAGTTCCAGCTGTTGTAAGATACAGAACATCCCATGAAAGCATTGCTTTCCTTGGGCTGCACCAGATGCAGGCTGTTGGCAGCATTCAGGTCCTCCCAAGATGTGGCTTCTCTGTAATGGAACAATGAGAATAGTTTGCTGAAATGTATTTTACTCAGGTGACTGAGGAAGGACACTGCACAAAAGCTGGGAAATATAACTTCCTTCATTAGCAAACCTCACCCTGTTGCTTCTTTTAAACAGGTAACAACTAAATATCTCATCACCCTGTAAAAAGAAGCAATGCTTTATATTCCAAAGGCACAGTCAAGTTTAGGACAAAAACCACGTGTTACTACTTCTACACTGAAAAAGGGTTTATTTGGGGACTGGAAATGAAATGAAGCCTGAGTGCAAAGGAAACATTCACCACAGCAGGATGAACACAGCTCCTGGGGCAGCTCCAACCAAAAGAGCAGTGACCACCTGCACCTCTTGCTGTACATTTTTGCATAAATCAGAATTAGCACACAGCCTGCAATTGAACCAACACTTCCCAGGGGCACGAGGTGCTGCTCAGTGCCCTCACACTGACCTGCTCCAGAAAAATCCCAGCTCATAAAGATCACCCGGCCACAAGATTTCCCATTTTTGCAACCCAGATTCAACAGTGAGAAGCTATGGAGTCACCTAGCACTAGCTTTAGTGGCTGGGCACTAAGACAAACAAACAGGGAAAATGAGAATGTTCCTCTACAGTAATGCTGAGAGAAAAAAAGCCCTTTTCCATTTCTTCTTACAAAGGCAGATTGGGGTGAGCCACAAATTGCATGCTGGCAGCTTCCCAGCAAAGAGATAGCCCTGCTCAACTTTCAAGCATTAGTTTACAATAAGCTTTAGAGGGGGGGATGGTAGAACTGCAAACCTGCATAAGTTTGGGGTCATCCCAGGGATGGGCAGGAGGCAGGGAGCTGACACTCAAGCTTCAGTCCTATTTATGCTCTGTTCTCACACTTGCAACAAAATAAATGCTTATTTGGTTCTCAAGTCCCATCCTCTCTAGCAAGCGAGCTAAGGAAAAGGTCAAAGGACAGCAACAACCTATACCAGAAATAGGCAACTGGCAAAGGAGTCCTGCTTGCATCATCCCAGCATGTAGGGCAGCCGAAAGCACTCCCTGAAATCTGGCTACTTCAGTGTTTCCCCACCTAGACAGAGCAGCTTTGGTTCAGCAAACTATTTATATCAGCAATCTGCACAGCACTTCAACAGATGCTGAGCTTTAAATATGGACTTAAATCTTCTAGAAAACAGACAGGCTTAACTATCTAAGTTACATTTGTTCCTTGGTGCTGACCCAAATCACAATGCTCCTTCTGCCTGTGCTGCTCCCACAGGTGTTGACAGATGATGTGCTGATAAACCTCAGCCAGTATCACTGAAGTCACGTAGAACATTATGGCAAAGCAAGACCAAACCCTAAGGTTTGGTTTTAAAGATGATATCTTCAGCCCTCTTTCCATAATGAAAGGTCCAACAATCAAAAAACACCAAACATGGTTTTCTCTGCAGCTGGAAGCTTCTTATTTATTGCCAAAGCATTAAAGGAACACACAAGAGAGAAAGCAATCTAAATTCAGAGGCAAGCAATTAATTACAAAAATAATGACTGCTTTACAGGTACATGCATTTACATATTACATCTGTATTTTAAATAGATCAGGTACAATAATTTCAAATTCTCTCCTTTCATCACTGAATAAAAGCCACACAGGCACAGCTGGAATGAAAACCAGACTCAGAATTATGAAACCAGCGCTATATATCTGTATGGATTCCAAGACACGTTCATCCGTGAGATTTTTAGCACGTCACCTCATTCCCTGATCCATGCTTTATGGCTATCCACACAGCTCGCCCCTGGGAGCTCCAAAAAGCTGCCCAACCCTTGTCAGCAGGCCAAAGGAAAGGTTTTTCCAAGCAGAAGTTTAGAGCATGAGCTTGATACCTGAACCATACAGCTGACAGCATTTAACTCTTGAAGTCCATATGAATAATTTAAGTCAGTGCATTCTGTGGTTACATTAGCTGTTTCTTTTGCCTTTAATCAGCAGATGTGATCCTGTAAGCCACCAGAGTAGTTGAAACAGCCCCATTCCCAACCAATCCCCATTTCTTAAAGGAGACACGAAACAACTGTTCTGGATGGCACTACTTTTCCTCCTCAAGGAATGTGGGGTATGTTTCAGTTCAGCTTTAATACAAAGCCTAGACTAATCCCCCCAGAGAGCTTTAGCTAGGCTTTGCCAAGGAAACAATTGTTGCCATTAAATAGGTTTGTGCTGTTTGGTGGTGAGCAGTTTCTTTCTGCAGAGTGAGCTCCCATTCCCACGATGAAATGCATTCTGGAATGAAGTCACTTGACTACATTCTTGACTATACTCTTTTTTCTATAGACTCATCCTTCAGAAGTTTCCCATCCTATGCAATTTACATAGGAACAGGCTGGAACAAGAAAACCACGATATACAAAGAAGACAGAACAAGTCCCAGACAGATAAAGGGAAACCCAAATAAGAACAAGCAGTGTCAGACATGTTCTCTAGGAATACCCAAAGCACAAGGAAGAGTTGTTGCCCAGATGAATACTCAAGTCAGCACCCTGCCTCAAAGCAAGGAATTTGAAGACTTCCTCTTCTCTTCAGCATCTGGAGCAGAGACAGCAGAGCCAGGCAGGTTTGCAAGATTCCCCCGAAGGCTTTTAAAGGCCCAAGAACTGAAAGGTCCAAGCTGCACATGCAACTTTCTCCATTGCCTTCAGACTGGAAGCCATGCAGTTTTGTGCAACTTCTGCCAGCTCCTCTTTGGGACCAGAACTTCTCCAAAACAGCTCATAGAATGCTGTGGACTTATGTCCCAAGTCTATTCTTGGGACAACAATCTCAGTGACAAGCCACCCTCAGCCACAAACCACAGCAACCACCAAGTGTTGGACTGTGAATTACCGTGGCTACCTTACAATTCTGTTACCACCTCCTACTGAGACACCAGCATTCACTTTGCACAGCGCGTTCAGCATTTCTGTAAGAAGTGAGGTGCAATGTCACTGCAAAGGAAGAAGGTGCAACATCACTGCAAACGAAGCATGCCACAGGGCTGTCCATTGTGAACTCTTCAAGTTCATCTTTATTTTAGGCAGTCTCAGCAGGGAATTCAGCAGGCTCATTGCTCTCTACTCCCATACAGCTCATGGGGACAGGCTCACTCATCCGGACTGCAGGTCACAGCAAAACCTTAATTTAGCTTCCCTGAGACTGTGACAACTCTCTGCCCAGATTTGGTTAATGTCCTCATCTTTGAATTCTGGGTTTTCAGCAGACCTTTTCTGACTGCTCTGCACAAGAAGCCAAGTACACACAGTTTCTTCATTTGCTGTAAACTCTTGCTGATTGATATTTAGTGTATGTTTTCTAATGCAGTATTATTTAGTGTGTATCCCCTTTCTCTCCTGACCGATGATTCACCTCCCAAGAGCTACTTATTCATTTCAAAAGTGAAAATAAAAATACCCCATGTATAAGGCTATCAGGCCTTTTCAACAAAGGACCAAAAAGTCATCTTAGCACAGCACACTCATGTAATTATCACATATCGACATACAGTCAATCTATTATTGGTATCATCTAGCACCCCTGTCAGACCATATTTGCCCAGTGCCCCTACAGGGACAGGCAATTTGAACCATGCTTAAGTCATGATGAGAAGCTCTTTTATGCTGAATGTAGAGCTGACTCACTGCAGAGTTCAGTTCTCTCTTTTCGGGTGCAAACACATTCTGATTCGTGTTTTCTGCTCCATTTTGTATTTCCACCACCACTTAAAAACCACGAAATTTGTTTGGTTCCAAGCAAGCTAAAGTGTAGATTTAACAGAACTCCAAGCAGAAAATAAGGACACACACTTCACCCAGCAAAAGAAAACCTCTCAGCTTCAGTACACAGGAGCCAAGCTATTAATCAGAGCCTGAAATCCAAGCCCAACAAGTCATATCGTTATCGAAGCGCTCTTGGAGCACAAAGACAACAGAGAGTAACTGCTGGAGGTCTCCATGGATCAGGCTGCTCAAAATACCTCTCCTTTCATGCACACCATATAACTCACAGGATATTATATACCAGCAGCTCAGCGCTAAATCAAACACCCCTCCTTGGCTGGATGAACTCAGTTCCCATTACTGTATTTAAATATCAAGGCCTGTAGTTGGATGTAAGAGTTGAACATGAGCCCAATACCATGTTGGGACCAGTCCATTCATATGTTTCCTTGTAAACAGAAGGAAGGACTCTGCTGATTTATGCATATTTTTATTTCCATCTAACTGCTGATGTCTACACCGCTCTTTCAGTGATTACACAAACCATAAGGCAAAATATTCCAAAAGGGATCTGCATTTTTATAGATGTAAATCTAGCATTACAAGTACAAACACATTTGTAAACAATTGCTCTGATTTCAGTTAACATCTGCTTTCCTCCTCAGCTTTTGGATGGCCATGCTCTTCCCCACACATAATTTTGACATAATATCACTGTTTTAAAGTTCACTCGGCAGATAAGAAATCAGCAAATAAATCCTAGCAGAAAGACAAGCTGCCCTGCCTAAACAGCTCTTGGGCCAGGATACATAGCACAGCTCTCACAGCTTTTGTATCAGATATTATATGGAATTATTTTACTGAACATACCATTTTTCTGGAAAACATCACTTGCAATGACTGATGTACTATGGCTGAGATCTTTTTTTCAATCTATCTCATTTATACTTCAGGTTTAAGATTTCTTGCTGAAATTTGAGTGTCCTTCAGCTTCCATTACCTTTGGCAGTGGCTCTTTGGCTTTCAGTTCTGCACACCACCAGTGAAACAGTTCAATTTTGGCTTATTGGAAAGTCAAAGAGGTAAGATTCAGAACGGATAAAAGAAAAGGCAGCTCTTGCTTCTCTCTAAGTTGTTTCTTCAAGGTATGAGCACACTTACAGCACAGCATCTGGTCCAACACAACAGAAACTCCACAGCAAGTTCGACAGCCCTAAATAATCCTAACAGAAAGACAAGAGGAAGTCCTTGGACAAGATTCACAGCTGTTGAAAACAGCTGGAATAAAAACCTTTCCTCAAAAGCATTTCTGAGGGTAAAATTAAGCCTATTTTAGTGAATGGTGACAGAAACATTTATTTTAGAGTTTGCACTTATGCAAGCTAAAGCTCCAACAAAGCTCAAAGTACAGCGATACCCTGTAAAGAGGCAGAAAGACTGTAGCTTTGCTCTCAGCAGGGAATTCTGTAAGCAATTGATTTTCTTTTACTTAACACTCCCATTTTGCCATAACAACCTACTGGTATCCAAGTCAAACAAATTTTTGGCTTTGCAATCTCTGGTTCTCCCTCCACACGTTTCTTTATCATCTAATTCCATAGCAGCTTCCTTGTGCAATCAAAATTATCTGCATCATCTTTGTGCCAGCCTGATGTGAAGGAGGAGACAAATGGGGGGCTGCCAAGAGAAGAAGGGAAAGGACCCAGAAACAACTGGCATTAGGAAGACACACTGCAGTTTTGTAGACATCCCTACACCACAATTGCTAAAATATCTATTAATCCTAGTTGTTAGATCAGCAGCTTCTGCTGCCATCCAGAATGTAACGATCTGTGCACTCATTTCCAAACCCCAGAATGTTGACTCCAGGAGGTTAGACAGTCATTGGCAGAATTCTGCTCAGCTCCTGGCATAAGTAGAGACACCTCCACATCACGGACACAATCAGAGCCCCTCTTTCACCCCTCCCTACTTTCTCCTCCCATTTCCCCAACCAGTTGAGCTCAGCTGTGTCCTGAAGATCAGTCCCTTCAGAAGTGGCTAACCAGCCTTCTTCCTCACAGAGAAGCATGAATTGATAGGAAAAGTATATCTTCAATAGCTCTAATGGATAAAAAGACAGGGGAGGATGGAATGAAAAGAAGAAGGAAAAGACAGCAGTTTCTACAGTTACTACACTCTGGATCAACATCTGGAAAGGTTCTAATAGGCACAGTTCAGTGAGGTTCTGGAAAGGCAACAGACAACATAAACCAGGGCTCGTAAAATAAAATCTCAGTTGTGGTTATATTTGCATTAGAGGATTTTGCATTGAGTATACACAAGGATTTTGCAAGAATCAAGCAATAATTTTCCCTCTTTTCACAGTACAAGACCTGACAAGCTCACAGATCTATCTCCCTGCAGTGAGAGACCCTTGTGCCTCCCTCCATCACAGCATCAGTACTGACAATAGTCAGCGATCTTTCTTTCTTTGAGGCTCTCTGGAAATTAATCTGTTTCAGGGTTGCCTTTGGGAATATCCACGTTTCTCCAAACACATGACTATTCCATTAGTTGCCAGCACAATCGCATTTGTATCAGCTACAACTGGTTCAGTGTGCAGCACATTTGGTCCAGCTCTATTCAACACATGCAATGAACAACACATGCCATCTTAGCCCGTATCCTCTCATCCAGCTCTACTTTGGGGATGATGCTTTTTATGAGCTGGTGTCACTAAGGGCATCCCCATGTCCTGATTTGCCCAGAGTACACCTGCAGTTCAGCTGGCTGCTGCTTTCCCCTTAGCTCCAATCAATGGAGCTAAAATGCCACAATATTATCATCCTGGGGTACCTGGTTTTTGCTTACAGTCCAAGTGCAGATAGTTTGGATTCCTGCAGCCAGAGCTGTACCACTTCAGAGAGCATCTCTCCTAGATAATAGTAAACATCTCATCATCCTACTAGAACTGTTTGGCCTACTAATTCCAAGTGAGTGTCTTGCCTTACTGGTTTTAGGAAGAGGGCATTATTTTGAGGACGATGGGCTAAAGCCATCTGCTTAACAGCATGTTTCACATTTACTTTGAAGGAAGAGAGTCTCTGGGGAGAAGGGAGGAATTAGACCATCAGCCAACCTGTATAATCAAAAAGCAATATACATAGTGGAGCAGCAATCATCTCAGCCTCATTTTGAAGCCTTGCTGAAATTCTAGTGCTTGCACAACTCTTTCCTCACCAGGGACACCTGCTCGTGTACTCAGGCAAGGGAAGGAAACATAAAATCCATCCTTTAGAGGACCCTGAAACTTTGCATGCCACTTGTGTGACCAGCTCACACTCTGTCATTTTTTCTATCCGGGGCAACAATGTCTGACTACAGACAGCAGAAAACAGCACTCAACTTCACCTCTAAGGTATTAAGAATGATAAGGACAGCTACTTTTTCCCTTGTTATGAGCACATCACTTGTAAACCAGCATACACAGTCTATACATCTACAAAATACAAATCCTGAAACAATGTGCAACCACCACTGATCAGTTTACCTCTTTATCAGGAAGACAGAGCCCCATTTGAACAAAGTCATTCTTTCTAGTAAAATATGAGTCAGAGAACTCGCAATCTTAAATATATTACATAAAACACAAGGGGAAACTGGTACCAGGTTCAATGGGCAGGTCCAGTGTGCATGCTTTGAAGCACTTCAACCTCTTGTTTACACACACACACACACACACAGAGAGAGAGAGAGAGAGAGAGAAACTCGGAACTCTGAGATTTTTTGTTCCCACACTGTCCTCTGGATCTGCACAGTGTTTAATCCCAAAAGGGCGGCTTTAGAGTACCAACCATCACCTACACAGTTCAGCCCTTCTCAACTATGGAAATATCTTGGGCTTAAAATCAAAATGCTTCTAAATGAGATTTTTTTTTTCACATGGTAAATTCCTCAGACTTTTCTGTCCCTTAGCAGTTTCACGTGAAGGCACAGAACAGAATTAGGCAAAGAATTAAGGTGGCTTAGGTAATTACTGTGGCACATGCTATCAGTTCAAGACAGAAGATTAGTACAGCGAGCTTTTAGTTAAAGGAGGTCTTCCCCTGTACTGGGAAGGGAATTATCTGCTTTTTTTCAACTTTGTCCATTTAAAACAACAGTTATCTAAATAATGTACCATATCAAAATGACTGCATACGGCTCATAAAAACTTCCCAGAGGCACCTTTTCTTCTTACTTAAAAACTGAAGAAGTTTTAAGATGAAGCTGAAGAATCACTCACAGTCCAGAATATTGACAGCTACCCACCCTGTGGCTTTAATGGCAGTGCAAGTTTTATATTGAATTACTTCCCTCTATATCTGGCACGATAAATCATGTCACCTTTGGTCAAGACAGATTTCTAACAAAAACTGCCTGGTAAAGAAAAAGACTATTCTTAATCCAGAATGGCTCACTCAAGAAGCTGCAAGCAAACCACTCAGTTAATCAAGACAGAAGTGATCAGTCAATGGAAATGTTTCATATCTCTCATACCTAATCCAAAATGACAAGAACGATTCATCATTTTATTTTACAGATAATTTTCCCTGCTATGCCCACACCCCATTTATCAAACACAAAATGTTCCATTTTATTATCTTATCTCAAACTTTGCACTGATTAATTTAGTACTAGCCAACTGTGTTCTGTGATTTTGACTTTCCTCTCAAGGGGAGGTTGCTTTAGGAGAATTTTTAAGTTTCATTTAACTAAAAATGTTTGTATCGGTTCTTCAATTTGCAAAGAAAACTTAAAAGTACAGCAGAACTGCAACAGTGTCAGGGTATGAAAACCAGAAGGCAAGCTGAAGCAACACTGCTTTTGCATTTATGTTTCATATAAATCATATTCAAATTAATCTTGTGATTCCAAGGTCATGGATTTTGATCACATGAAGTTGATAATAACCTAAGCTGAACTGCTCAGCAGCTCCACTATCTTATATTGCCATGGCGATTTTGTGGTTTGTTTTCTAACAAAGATATCAGAGGAGGCAGGATGACACTGTGCCTTTAAATGTACCGCCCCCATAGATAATCCTCATCAAAAGCACATTAACATTTCTCTTGAGAAGAAAACAATCACACTCCTTGCCTCCTCTTTCACTGCAGTGGCTGCTCATCTCAGACACAGACCTGCGCAGTTCTTCCTGGCCTTTGTATGGATGGAAAATGCTCTCCTCTGTACATGCGTTGCTCCAGGCCCAGGCATTTCTGACTGCTTCGCAAGGGCACCTTACAATGCAGACTTGTTAAAACTTTTTTCAAACTCAAGTCACTTTTAAGCACCAGTCTGATCACAGCCAAAGAAACAACGATACTCTAGAAATAAAAGACATTTTCTAAATCCTACACCACACATCCTTAAGTCACTTTTGTAACCCAACAAGCTCTACTGAAGTACCTCCTGGCTGAGAACACCATCAAAGGTGACCAACAGAAACACAAAAAAGTGAAGTTTGAGTAGGCCATTTCAGTCTGTACAGTGGATTTCTTCTAAGGAACTATGTGAGATTGCAAAGATGGGGCTGGTTTTGTTTGTTTTTGGCTAAGAAGTCCTTCATTTCCTAGGCAAAGGAAGAGCACACGAGTGGCTGGGGGAACACAATCAAAAAAACCTTAAATGTTGCTGGAAACTTAAAAAATTTACTGACTCTGTGTCAATGGGAAAGATGTTGGATGCAAGCTGAAGAGTTCAACCAGGGAAAAATTCAGTGCAGACACACCTATGCACACAGCAAAGTGCCCTTTGCACAGCACTGACCACGGAGTTCAGGGGAAAAGGAGGCCCATGAGATGAAGCTTCTACATCCTTTTGATGTTCAGTCTTTTGTCCTCACTTGTGATACAAAGCAGAAGCCTGGTGGGGAGAGCTGAAGTTGCCCCAGTGAAGAAAGAGAGAAGGTAGAACACAGCCAGCAGTTCAGATCTTCACACTGGCAGGAGGTTTTCTCCAAGTCAAGGACTTGCCAGATTGAGATGCAAAACTGTGCCTACAGAGTGACAACCATAAGTGACAACACGAGAAAAGCTGTCAGACTAGGATGAGATTTATTTTCATTCACACAAGACTGTCCCTTTGAAGACTTTCAACACTGGGCTTTTAAGGCTTGCCAAAGGCACGTAGGGTAGCTGTGGAAGGGCAAAGCTCAGGAGCCATGTGTTACATACAAGCAGGTATGCCCAACTCCTTCCTGTGGGTACTGGGCTGATATCTAAGTTTAACTAAGACTAACATGTATGTAGCCTAATTCAGGAACACCGCTCCTTTTCCCCAGCTCAAAAACAACCCAGGAATGGACTCTAGAAGGGAGGCACAAGAGACAGTCGATATCTTCCTTAACAACCAGCACTGCCAAGAAATATTGTTTTCTGTTAATATGCATGGGAGTCTCAGCACACACTGAGGGAGGAACTATTTAGACCTACCTTTTATCACACATATCCAAAACCTGAACTTTGCAAGGAAAAAAAATCTCATTAGTTTATTCCCCAGCTGTCACAAATAAGGAATGAAATCTTGGCAAAGACACAGAAGTTTCACTCTGTGTCAGAATGAGATATTAACACGCTTCAGTAACTACTTCAGAAAATACACTGAAAGTGGAAATGTGAAGAACATCGTATATTGGGGGTGCAAGAAAGAGATGTGAATATATCAAATAGTGGTAAAAAAACACCTGCACTGGTTGCTTACCCAGAAACATCAACCAAAAAGCACTAGCTTGCTCTTCCCAGGTCCTCCAGAGCATCTCTCTCTGCCTGGCACCTGCTGTCTGGCTCACATAGCTCTGCTCTGGCAACTGCACAGTAAGGGCAAAACCTGACCATAGTGCATCCTTCTGTACTGAAAGGCCAATTCCAGCCACGTTGAAAGGTGCGTGTTAGGTGTAAGGGAAGCATAAGGTGTTTAAAGCAAATCTAATATTTGTAAGAAGGCCTTATGTGATTAGCTCATGAAGAAGCCTAGTTGAAATAGGGTAAAATAATGTTCAATGAAGCGGTATTGCAAAGTAAGCCATTATTCAAATTAAACGTCTGAAAAACCCTGTATTCTTACCAAGAAAAAAAGAAAGCTTTTGCCTAGGGTGACAGTTGGAAGGTAGACCCAGCCTCACATCACAGTGAACCTTCATCCTATAAAAGTGCTTCAGTGAGAGCTGTAAGAATTTGCAGTTAACAGAATAGGGCCACAGAAACCAGAAAAAAACCATCCAGAAAATAACTGCAATCCTTGCCAGTGGGAAATCGATGGAGGTGAGGGAGTGTTCTGCTGTTCAGAACACCCTTCTCCTTTTTAAATGTCACTTCTCTGTCACTCCCACACCCACAAGACATCTTTCCACCTGCCAAACAATTGAGTGTTAAAGTAACTCCCTGCCTCCACATCTTTCCCTGGGATTTTTGAGGTCACAGTGTCTTCCCTGAACCCAGCCATAAACCCAAAAATATCCTTCTCGAAACCTAATGCTTTGTAACCCTTGCAGCGAAATGCAAGAGGGCTTCCTGACCTTACCACTTACAGCTATTAACTGCAAAATGAGTCAATCTGCCAGGGATCAAAGGGGTTTGACCTGCTGAAAGAAGGTCCCTAACAAAATACTCAGCCCCAGAAAGCAGCCATCTTCATGCTACATGGTCAGATATGCAGCAAAGTCATGGAGAGGTCTCTCCCTGCATTATGCAATTTCTCCTTTGCACTGTCAGAGCAGACACGAGGGCTGTGTCAGCATGCAGTGCAGTGCCCAGCTGCTGGCTCTGCACTTACAGGCACTGCTGACCTCCTCACCTGCTCCTTTCCCACAGCCTACCTTCCCCTGAGCATCTTCCCATACCCTTCACCATTTATTCAGCCAGCTGCACCCTAACAGTCACTTCGATGGGCCCCCAGCTATGCAGAGGGCATGTTTGCAATTGAAGCAGTAATTATTGCTGTGTTTATGCTACGTGTGACCTAAATACATTACCTGCAGTGTTAGAGAGCTGAGGAGCAAAGAAAATACATGCTTCAACTAACTTCACCACCTGGGATAAATCCACTAGCTTGCTGTATATCTCCCAAGGACTAGAATACTAAAGGCACTCAGATTCCCTACATTTATGGGGAAGTCCCCTGATCACCCCTTATGTAAAATATTGATATAAAAAATCAAGATATTTTGCCATCCTTCCCAGTATTCTTCAAAGATCTCAACACTGCGCTGGCTTTGCTCGTACTGTAGTCATCTGAAACTAAAAGCTTTTGAAAAATCCCACCTCATGTACTAAAGAGACAGAAAAGAAATTGGATTGATGAAAAATCCAACACCAGTAATGGAAAGAGGCACACACTTGGATTGTGCTGCATATGCTCTGCCAAGTAGGGCCATTTATTTCAATCCTGTAGCTGTCTCCTGCTATTTATAACTGCTGATTTAATGAACTTGCAGGGTAGACACCAAGCCTGAACCTTCCCAAATTGATGTTTAAGTATTCCTGTTGAATTAATTCTATCTTATTGTGGATGGACTGCTCCACAGTTAGACTGGCAACTTCCACTCCTCACTGGAAATCAACTGGGACATCCTCTGCTATACAGGATCTTTGCCTGAAAAGCAAGCGCTACAAGCTGGGAGGTGTTACCAGAAATCTAGAATATTATAAATCTTACTGCATGTGAAGAGGCAGGAAGTCCATTTAAGAAAAGCCATAGAGATAACAAATGCATTTTTTTAAAGACATATAGGCCACCTCACACTCAAGCATAATACAAACAGGAATAACTCTGTAAGTGTCCAAGATACACATTTTGATGTGTAGTCTTTGGCTCAGGCTGCAAGCAGGTGCACCTACAAATTGGGCCAGCTGTGTTGTAGTGAAATCACCAATCACTTCTCTAACACTGTGGTGTTATTACTTCTCCATTTTGTGTTCAAGCACTCCTGACAGGAGGTAACTTCGTGCTGAAGAGTTGCAAAGTTTGTACCTTGGAAGGAGAGGCCTCCAACAGAAAGCTTGGAAAAAACATCCAGAAAGTATTACTGATGTCTCCAATCCCATTTTCCATAGATGGTTTCCAATAAACCCTCATTCCTGTCTTCGAGGCAGCACCGGAGACAGTCTGCTGCCTGTGCCTTAGCACAGGGTAGGTGCTCTGTGGACATGAAGGTTCACTGTGTCCCCAGAGAGACTCCTGGTCCTGCAGGTTTAGCACGGAGGGTTCCCTAACTTACTGAGTTAATGAGACATATTTGCATACTTCAGGCAATGTGAAATGTTTCAGGCCTTGCATAGGCAAACTGTTTAGAAGAACAGGCATTGAACAAAAGGGCACAAATACCTCAGAAGATCTGTGAAGCATAAGGTGAACAGATTGTATCTGACCCACTGGTGGGAGTTCTCCAGAAACAGCAGGATGCATGCTCAGCAGGAATTATGGATGTGATGAAGCACTTAAAAGAATCAAGGGCACTATGGATTCAAACAGGATTTCAGCCCCTGAGGTGGGCCTCCATAAGATAAAGATTGTGTTGTCAAGTGAGAGAATGCATCAGAAAAACAGAGCAGCTTGGCCTCAAAGAGATCCCTGGCTGGTATTCCGTCGGGGTACTGCACTGAATAGACAAAAATAGATCCAAAACCATCTCTATGCACACAGAGTACCACTTTTATGCAGGTCATAAACATCCACCAGACGATGTGAAGAACCTGAAAGGGCCAAGAAAAGAATTCATAATGCAAGAAGCAAAACAAAATGTAAAGGAAATTAAGGATTCTAATGACGTCAATTTTGATGCATCCCACAACAGCCAGAACCAACAGATGAGCTGCTGTACTTGGGTTAAAAATGAAAAAAGCCTCCTCTTAAACAAATCACCACGGTGAATTCATGCTGGAAGATTGCCTACCACAAAATCTTTTACATGCCTGAGGCATCCCGATAAACTGAGCACAGATTAACCACCTTTCAGAAAATGGTGCCAACTGATGTTAAAGAATCTGTCAGGCTCAGACAATGCATCATAATTACAGTTCTTTCTCCATGTAAGACATTCTACCAAGCACTATTTAAATGCAAGTATTCATCAGTATGGACTTCACACATGTACCAAAAACTTACAGCAAGCTTCAAGAAGGCCAGATTCTCTAGAGCATCACCTTTCCTACCACCAGGTTATACAGACCTCAGTTTTGAGAGAAATATGCCTTTTAGATAAGAATTGTTAAAAGCTGCATGTTAACCCATAGCCCAGGAAGAAGCCATCTGTATAGGGCTGATGGGCTGCCTGCACAGCAAATTTCATCTATCCAAGCCAAACCTCACCTTCACTGTGAGAGGTGCACATCATCCAGAAATAGAGCACAAGTCTCAATTAGTACCTTAATAAAATGGCTCTGCTGCAATGGTTTTCTCTTTCAACACAGAACTCCTAACTCACATCTGAGCCCTCAAGAGTGATTTTTGTACTGAAACCTTCAAGAACTACTAATGGAAGAAGGAAGAGAAATTTCTCTCAGCAAACTGCAAACCCTTACACACCTTTGATGGGATGACATATCATCCCTTCCCGCTCTCTCTTGCTGTATGAGTCCTCTAGAAACCAGGCTGACAGACAGATCCTTTCAACCTTGTTCCCCTGTTGCTGTTTTTGTATCCTGTAAACAGAATCATAGTTACACCCCCCCCCCCATTGGTTTAGAAAACCTTCAATAAGCCTAGCTCTCACGCGACCATATGCAGAGCAGCTGCCATTAATGGTGTAAATTGAAAGATGGCCTTGACTCACAGCTACTTAACTCGCTTAAGATTTTCCAAAATGTATGTTCTGCAGTTCTATTTATCTATTCTGCATATCCTATTTATCTATTCTGCCAAAATCAGACTGTACTGAGGATACAGGTCCTAAGAAAATACTATTACAAACTGCTGTTTATCAGTTTCTCAGGTGCCTCTTTAGTACTTGTTGCTTTTGGCCCACATGCCTTGCTGAATCCCCTGCCAATGCTAAGTATCACAGGCACTTCTGATGACTGACACTAAACAAGGATCAATAACACACCAGGAAAATCTAATCTTATTGCCCATCAGCAAAAGGAACTGCTTAAGACTTCCTCCTGCTCTTTAGAGGGGTAGAGGATGATAAAGACACATGTGAATGTGTGTGTGTTCATAAGCATGTAAATTCCTATAATTATGATAAGGATGAAGTTGCCTTATGCTTACAACTGAAGAACAACAGCAGGCAACTTACTGTTTCATCAAAGCAAACTGCTTCTTTATCCTGTTTCACTGACTCTGTTCCACTGTCCTGTTTTCATGTACTTGTGATGAACTTAAGTCAGGCATCCAACAAGACTTTGTGGTTCAGAGGAAAGAGAACGCAAGGACCTAAAATGTTGCGATCCACTTGCCTATTACCTTCTCTCCATAAACCATGAATGAAGGCTCTTTTCAGATTCGCAAACTGTATCAACAGCTCTGCAAAATGTTACAAAGCAGAGGAATGAATAACAGACCACCACAGAAGAGCCATACTAACACCGTCTTGCACTTGTTTTTTAAACTGAAAAATGAGAAATGTAAAAAGCAAGTCATGCCTCCAGTTAATTTCATGAAAGCGTTGAGAATATTTATTGCTATTTTGGCTTTAAAATCACTCTGAAGAATGGAGAACTTTCAATCTTTTGCAGCCTATGTTACTGGTATCATTTTGGTGATTACATAAAACACTTTGAGGCTTGAACTGAGGTGTAGTATTACAAGTTATTTATAAAACCAATCCTAGGCTACAATTTTGGAAAGGGCCAGGCGTTTTTATAGTTTAAGGCTTTTTTTGCTTTCCACTGCTTTGGAATCGCCTTTGCCTGTAAAAAGGTTTTTACCCTCGCCACTGAATTCAGAGTTCTGAATATACACTGACAGTTTTTAAACTTCCCAGAAGTCGTTTGCTTTGCAGATAAGCAATGACAATTTTCCATTCTGCCAAAGAACCACACATTTTCTACTTCTGTTTCTCCTAATGCTTAAATCTGTACCGTACTTGTTAAGTACTGTTATTCCAAACACAACATTAGTTTCAAAATGGAGAGAGATCTCTATCTTTGTTATCATGCTGAGCATCTAAGGAGCACAAGGCTGGTCCAGGTAACCAAAGCAAGCTCTCTACAAGCACTGGTGTTTCCATAAAGAGTCTCCTGCTGCTGTGTACACCAGTACAGTGTCTACAAGCTGCCTGCTGCTGCAGTGCTTACCAAGAGGCATGCTTCCATTGGGTTTGAGCCACCCCAAACAAGTACGAGGGATGTGAGCCAAATAAACTTGGAGAGCAACCACATAGTGAGAAGAAACCCCTCCCCAGACCAAGCAGAGATGCACTTCCTCAAAAAAAAAGAAGCATCTATCTGCTTTCCTTTTTCCTCGCTCCTTGCAAGTAAAGCAAGCTATATCATCAGCCTTGTATCAAGATGAGCAGTCAGCTGACTGAGGAGGCAGAACCAGGCTTGAAACCTATACACATGCCAGCTGACAAGTTTCTGAGACTTTCCACACATTTCCAGCTCAGTCTTCCCTTCAACCCACTGCGAGGATTAACCAGGACTAAGAGAGGATGTGCCTAAAACTACAGCAGATCAATATCACAGACTTTAGCACTGCAAAACTACTAATATTCTCTCTGAAAACTCAATTTTACTCTATCTCTTTCAATATGCCATACTTCTCCTTCCGCAGGTCAGGTATTCTAGAAACAATTCCATGTTCCAACAGCATAAGTATATATTTTCTCACTCTCATATGTGTTTTAAGCAGGTAAGAAGAGGATATTTAAAGCCTGCTTAAAGTAATGAAACATACATACATGTGTTTTCCTCAAGAATACTTCCATGTCACCTTCCTGGATGGTACAGAATAACCACTGCTAAAAGTTATTTCATTCTTACTGGTCATAATTGAAAGGCAAGGCCAGGCCAGTTAGTGCGGCTACTTTTAGAACTGAGGTGCTGGTATACCTCACCTGGAGCAGGGATCTCTTAACAGTCTGCAGTTAAAGGCAGCCGCATTTCAGCTAGCACCAGTGTCAGCAGTCCTGCCTGAAAACAAAGGTGTGAACCAATTTTCTCCCTGAGCACAGAGACAGCCCCGCAGGCCTGGAATACACTGAAAGGGCTCTGGAGTGGGAACATCGCCTGAATATCTCCTCCTCCTCAGCACATCACACGATATTCCTGTCCGGGTTTTTAAAGCAGGCATCTTTCCTAAGCAGTAAGTTACATTAGGTAAAGTACATCTGTACATGTTCCGTTTGCCTAACTCTCTCCAGATGGGAGAGTTGAAGGTTGTTGTTTATAAACTCTCAGAGCATGGCTTGTTTGGCTGAACAAGACATAGATTTATGTTATTTATTTTTTTTTAAAGAAGTATTGACACTTCCAAATTGCACCAGACCTCAAATACCAAAATGTAACTAGACTGGCTTTGAGCCAGAACAAAATGTTTATAGGCAAGTTTGCATTTAGGGACTGAGTGATTGCTTGACTCCATCCACAGACATGTTTCATCGGGTTTATTTCTGCTGTACAAGCAGTTCGACTTCCTGATCCAAATTCAAATTTGGGCAAAATCTGGTCATAGGGTTTTCACCAAAGAATGTGAGGAATCAACTTCAGGTACAATATCTAAGCTTAGATTTCACAGATCAAGAAATAAGTGAAGTATCAAATCAAAACACGACTTAAGCTTTCTGCTCAAAAAACAAACTGTTTAGACAACTTAATTATTACAGATTTTACAAGTCAATCTTTACATGACTGTCCTTATATCTGAAGACAAAGTAAGAATTATATACCATCTGGACTGACAACTACTTGGCCAAGCTAATAATTGCAAAAAAAAAAAAAAAAAACAAAAAAAAAAAAAAAAAAAAAACAGAGAAGTAGATATGCAAATTACTGTTTTTGCAGACTCAGACACAATGCATATTTCCCTGCAATGTTCAGCCTTCTTCTAGCTCCAGATATTATCCCTCATTCTTTGTTGCTCGTGTTCTTAGCCCTTCTTTGAAAATGAACTTTATTGCCAATAATGAAAGGCAGACTAGGCTGGTGAGTCATGCTTCTTTTTGTCTGCAGAAAACTCATTCTCTCTTGGACATACTTTTCATGTCAGCAAAGAGAGCTGCATACATCACACACATAAGCCAACCAGGCACTCAAAAACCTTCAACAAAGTTCCAGTAAGAAACACTGAAGCTGGCACAGCCTCAATATCCAACTATCTCAGATCATCAGCCACCTAAGGAACAGAAATCTGAATGGAAATAAAGAACCATTTCTAAAGAACAGAAAGGGAGACATTTCTGAAGGCTGTCTGGAGTCACTACACATGCAGAAACAGAGGGGAAAAAAACTGAGGAGATGAGACAGCAAATAATTCAATGTTTGGAAATCCAAGATAGTCACCTGAACTACTCCTATCCTTTACAGTGCTCTAAATTAACAACGCCTGCTTGTAAAAAGATCTGGCCACCAGTGCGCAACAGCAAGTCATGGCCAGAGCCTGGTAAAATATCTGGATACATGAGATGGTCAGCTACACAGAAAAAGTTACAATTACGCAAATATTAACACCATTGCACGGGACACCTGCAATAGTGCGTGGGATTTAAGTGATCTCATTCCCAAAGTACATAGTGCAAATAGGTCAGGCTGGAAAAGACTGGGGAAATGCTCAGACAGAGAGATGAAAGGACTGCATATGTTCACATGCTGAGAAAGAGCAGACAAGAACATACTGAAATGTGAAAACAACAGGAAAAAAAAAAAAAAAAACAACAGCTAACTCTTTCTCAAATAAACATCAGAAACAAAGATCAGCAAAACAAAAGTCAGCAAATCAAGATCTGGTGAAAGAAATGGGTTTTTAACCATCATAACCATCAGTTAATGGTTTGATTTATATATATATATATATATATATATATATATATATATATATATATATATATATATATATATATATATATATATATATATATATATATTTCCTTTTCCCTAGGAAATCAATATATCCGGAATCCAAAAACAAATTTCTACATATTTGGTCACTGGCATGCAAAAAAAGAACAGAGACTTATGTGTAAGAATATAACATTAAAGTTCTTGAGCTCCTGAAGACAACAATTTATTTCCCTGTAAAGCCAATTATTGGTTTCTGAGTGTTGAGAAGAAAACTTCCTTGGGAACAACTAGAGAAAGACATTTATGAAAAACAAATGGTCTTTGGGACTTGTTTTTCTTCTCAGTATTCATTCTCTGAAGTATCTGCACTATTGAGAGTAAGAGGTCCTGGCCTACAGACATGACTGATGTGATCTCATGTTAAAGTCTTTAAATACCATAACTATGCAGCAACACAATTCCAAAATGAGTAACTCGCCTCTTTCTTCAATGTCCAGGTCTTAAGACCCCTGCATGCTTCTCTCCCTAGCTCAGGAAACATTTTCTCACTTATAAGCTAGCTGTGTACTGGAACTCCAGCCACCTGGAATTATTCTCAAGAATCTGAGGTATACCATGCTGAGGTGTTTCCCATAGCTTATTAATACAATGAAGCTAAGACAACCCAAGAGGATTTGCTTCTCACAGCCTATAGCTGTGGTCTTGGTGCTTATCCACCTGCTCCTAGGAAACCGTTTCTAGCAGAAAGCATGGAGTGATTGAGCCATGGTATATTCATCCTGAGAGCCAGGGCAGAAGCTGAAACTGATCTGTCCAAGCACGTCCTCAGTCTTTGTGTTTCCTTGCTATCTCCTTACACACAGTGTCAACTTGCTTCTAAGAATGCTGGCCTGCTGCTGACTGGCACTAGCTCAGGAGCAAACTGAGGTAACACAGAGGGATGAAATGTCTGCTCTGGCCTTTTCCATGTCACAACCACCATCCGATAGCAACTAATTCAGACTATTCTGATCCCGCAACACAATATGACTGTTTTCCTTGATCCACTTTTCTCCGTCATGATCAGATCAGGAGCAAATCACTAGACAACGGACCATTGTAGTGAGGGACCAGTACTTACTGAGCGGTTTGAGGATGCTGCTGCTTGTCTCATCGGCATTTTCTACGTCTGATTTGTCAGAGTAATTCTCAGAAATTTTCTCTTTTTCTTTCTTTTCTTTGTGCCCAGCTCGTCTCCTGTGACGCCGCCTTCTCCTGTAGCTCTTCGGCACATGGACCCCAATGTAAACAGTGTGATGACCTAAGGAATAGAAATACAGCAAATATTGACTTTGACAGCATGCCGTTTGTGCATGAATAATTAGGAGAGCTCACGCCACATTTCATTCAAATAGGTAAGCAAAGTATCCATCATTACTAACATTGCGTGTTTCTTGGCTCCAAAAGTGAGCTATGGACTCTTGAACAACCATTTTGAGCAGCATTTTTAATGAAGTCATTCCTTAGAGAGCATTCCATTGATGAAACACTGATAACTATTCAGTGCTCGTGACTCATATAAAAATAAAAAACACCACCACAGAAGGCCATCACACTAATTCTGCAATACAATGTACAACCTTATTCAAAAACATTCCACATTATTTTTTCCCATTTGTCTTGGAAAATACACTGGTCAGACTACACACTTTCTGCAAACTGATCCAGTTTAACTGAAGAAGCAACAAAATTTACATCACTTGAGCATGTAGTCCATTGTGCATCCAACTACCACTAGGATATTACAATACAGCAGTGAGGAAGGACTACCGATAGAAGTTACTGCAAACTTCTAAGTACTCCATGCTTTCCAAAGTAAGAATTAAGCGCCAAATTTTGTATGCTCACTGGAAATACAAATTATGCCTTCTCCCTTTCGTACAGTCTTTTATCTCAAAATAGAGCACTTAAACTACATTTGCCAATTGTTATTGCCTTTTGATAGGTTTGATCAAAAATGTTCTATTTTCAGGGCTTTCCATACTTTTACCAGCCTGGGATAAAAATCTTTCCTTCTGATTATAGAAAACACGTCTTTTTCTCTGCCTAGATAATTCTGCTTTCTTTCTTTAAGCTTTAAAAACAGCTGCTTCAGATTAATAATGATATCTTATGCTTTTGTCAAAATTTGTTTTCCCCATTCATTTCTCTATGTACCCAACCACTGAAGCTAAATACACATACCCTACTACTAACTAAGGTATATTTATCTGAATGAATGAGCCCTAAATGCATGTGAGAACAAGTGTCTTTATCTGCATACAGTCAGCTGCTTCTGCTCACACCCAGAAATGAGTTTCTGCAGAGCTACCACTCTGCAGAGTCACGGGCTCAGTCACCTCACATACATCAATTCCTAGCAAAAACACCTCACATATAGCTATTCTTAGCATATACTTACACCTCACATGCAGCTATTCTTAGCATACACTTACACCTCATATACAGCTATTTTTAACATATACTTACACCTCATATGAATGGATGGCTGCTAAAACCATGCGCAACTGTATCAGATCACATACTCAGGAAAACGGCCAAGGCTCCAGCTTCAGGAGAGCTGAAATCTTTCCTGCTGAACCAACTCATTTGGCAGGTAGCTCCTCCAAGATGGGAGAGGCCATCCCACACTGCAGCCTTCAGACACCAGCCTCCGCAACTGCTGTGGCTTTGATGCGAAGCACAGATAAAATACCCTCAGCACTGACTCCAGCACCTACAGCTATCTTCCAAAGAGGATATTTATCAGCTCTCCTGAAACACACTGCAGAAGGTGAAGGGGACAGGGGAGGTTTAGGTTGGATATTAAGAGGAACTTTTTTCTCTCAGAGGGTGGTGACGCATTGGAACAAGTTGCCCAGGGAGGTTGTGGATGCCCCATCCCGGGAAGCATTCAAGGCCAGGCTGGATGTGGCTCTGGGCCTGTGGCAGCAGAATTGAAACTAGGTGATCATTGTCATCTGGGGTTGAAAAAACCCAGGCCATTCTGTGATTCTGTAATAATCCAAAAGCCACAGAAGGTTCTGTCATGAGAAGACAATAGTGATGGCATCTCAAAGCAGATGTGCTTCTCTGTCACCAGTTACAGAGTCCTGCAGATTGTATCCACACTGCTCTCCCTTCTACTACAGATTAAGAATTGAGTTAAGCAAGCAACAAGTCAGGTTTCACTTGGGAAAGTTAGGTGGAAAACTAGTTATCTACCCACCTCCACAGATCTTCCTTTCCTCACTGCAGTTTGCACTGTTCTCTGAGATCATCTGTGAGCTGCACCTATTACTGTTTTTTCCTTTTCAGCAGCGCTACATGGCTCCAGATTAAGCACCCATTTGTGCAATTGCAGGAATTTGCTTTAGAAATGCTAGTACAACAGTAAAGTCATAGAGGGCAGCTATGGGTTAACTGCATTGTGTATGCAACTGCTCTAAGTCTAGTCTTCAAGATTAAAAGACTGAAAAATTGTCACAAAACCCTCAATTTCTATAACAATTTATTATTTCTCTTGAAAAACAGCCTTCGAAAACATTGATCTCTAGTGAGACACCTTGTCTGAGGATATCGAAACAGACAGCAGCGGATCAGCAATAGCAGTGTGTGATGATGGACAATCAGGAAGCCCACAGGCAGAGCTGTATGTGGAACATGAGACTGAGAATATCCTATTCAAAAATGCACTCCTAACCTTTCTCTCACTTCATTTGTCTGTGAGGTGTGTCAGGTCTGGTACTTTCCTTGCTGAGTCTCTGCTTTTGTCATTTCAAATTCCACATGTTCCTGAGGCCAGCTGTAAAGTCTGGTGAGTTGTTCACCTACAGAGCAAGTGAAATGCTATACCGAAAGCATCTGAGGCTGCTTGACCAGCATAGCCCTTCCTGACAACAGCTTTAATGGAGCTAATGCTATTGCCCAAGGACTATGCAAAGAATGGAATAGTGAGCTCTATTTGGGGCTAGGGCCAGAGGCTTATGAAAATAGCTCATGCCCTATGCATATAACGCTGCCTCTCACACCCATCCACGTGCGTTCCTT
Organism: Excalfactoria chinensis; assembly: GCF_039878825.1. NCBI lineage: Eukaryota > Metazoa > Chordata > Aves > Galliformes > Phasianidae > Excalfactoria > Excalfactoria chinensis. The sequence goes on from NC_092828.1 coordinate 39,363,023, forward strand.
ATAGCCCAGTGAAATTATTTACGTACACAGACCTCTAAGAGTAACTCCTTCAAAAAGCAAACACAGAGGACAAATGAAAAATTTTAAGTGCAGACTGTTATTGAGTTACTGAAGCAGAGAAAAGCATCTGGGGGAAAAAAAGGCTCCTTAACAACTGCATTTTTTATTCATAAAGACTAAGAAAATTAGAAGAGAAAACAATTCTCCAGTAAGACACACATTCATCCTGAGACTGGCACTAAATATGATGCCTTTTGGCTCCAAAGTAATTTGTTAGGTGGAAGCTGGTGGAGACCTGAGGCTTATAAAGAACTCCCTGCTCGACCACAGACATAGTAGTGCTGGTGATGGCCCTTAAAACAAATCACAGCATTTCTAGTGATCAGAGTGCTACAGCAAGCTGTAGTTTCTGTACAAGCTGCAACTATACAGAAGGTTACACTGAGTTAATAAAACAGACATAAAGATACAAAGATGTAAAATGCTAATAATATAAAGATGCCAAATAACAGGGTGTTACTGAAAATCTCTGAGTGAAGCTACCCTTTAGCCAGTTCTGTCTAGCATAAAGGCACCAAAAGGCTCACTGCGGAAACTCCACAGTGCTCAGTCTAGGAGCCAGCAAATTCACTGCTACGTGCACATCCCTGATGCACTGGGCTGCCAACACTGTATAACCATCCAGCATAGGACCAATAACGCGTCATCTCAGGGAGAAGGACAAAAAAAGAAACAGAAATCCAGGATCAAATAAGGTCCAAAGTGAGGCAGCACAACAATGGCAGGAGGAAAGGAATAGGCATCTGCTGCCTCCAGCCCAGAGCACCAACAGTGATCTTTCCAAAATGGGCTCAAACCACAGAGGCCCTTGGAAACAGGCAGAGCAGTCATGCCAAAGCTGGTGAGACCTACAGCAAGACTTGCAGATCAGCATCTGAAGACAAGACTCAGCTGTGGCACACAAAACCAGGATTCCAGTATTCCAGAAACTGGAAATATCAGCTGTAACACAGCAGATGGCATAAATGCTACACTGGGATAGGGAAACCTTATCTGAGCACAATCAGCAGGTGTCAGGGTAGGGACGGCCCCTGGGAAGCATGGGCAGCACTATCTGTCCAAGGAATTCTTACAAGATCAAATGCAAAAGCCAGATGAAAAAGGATGGGGTGATTCTGGCTTTTTCTACTTAGACAACGTCCTCCTTTGAATCACTTTAATTCTGTGGTCAGCTTGGTATACAAACACATCATAGTAAGCCTGTAGTCTTAATGCTTTAATATGCTGCCAACAGAACCGGACAATCTCTTTAATCTTTTGATCACGTGTGCACAGTACAGATTTTGGTGATATGAAACTAAGTTGTATATACGCAGACCAACATCTGCGTTACTTAGCTGCTTTTCCCTATTCTGCATGAGAGAGCCTTACTTAACGTCACTTTTTGTCCTTTTCCCTTCCACCCCACCCCCCATTTTTCTTTCCCCCCTTTTCTTTTTTATTTTTCTCTCACAGTCTGTTCAGAGTGGCCAATCAAGATGGTTTCCTTTTCTGCATACTTGAAGTACTTGGCATCTGTTTACGCTGTTGCAAATGCTGAGATAAACTTCTAGGCTCCCTTCCCAAAATGCCTGGAAGGAAACAATTGACACATACTCTCAATGCACAACTTTGAGACATTTCCTACTCACTGGGCTAACGGAGCTTTCCCATGAGAACGATTCACTACAAATGGCAATGCCTGATAAATATAACAGTACACACCACACAGTACGCACATGTACCACACTGCTATCTGCAGCTTGGTGGAGAATGGGGAGAATAAAGCCCAGTGCTAAACTTCTGATCATCCAGGGCCCACTGAGCCACAAACATCTCTTGTGCACTCAACACAAGCCACTTGCACATTTCCTCCTGTGGTGCCCACTGTGTTCACAGCCTCTTCCTCCCTCTCTATCCACTCTCCCCCAGGAAAACAACTATTCCCTGTGTGCATCTCATTCATTCTAGAACTGTTCTGGTTGACCAGAAGCATGAGTTTCACAGTGCTGTGGAATCTCCTAAGATGCACAGCAAGACCTGCAAGAGAAAGCAACCTTCCCCTTTCTGAAGGACAGCAGAGGGTCACAGCTTTCCCGCTTATTTCAGCGGTAACTTCTGAAGCTGAACTTTTCTTTGCACAAAGATGAACTTTACTGTGTACCAAATTTGGAACAGAACTGGCTCATTTCATTAGTAAAGCAAGAAGCAGTCCTCATCAGAGAGGTATTTTTCCTTTGAAAAAATTTTGGTTGGGATGGCATCTTTTCCTTCTTTAAGAGTTACTAAAGAACAGCAGCACATGATCCAGAGTCCAAACTTAGATCATGGGCACAAGGGTCCCCCTGAATCAGTTTTATCACTGAAAACCCACTCACATATTACTAAATATAGGTTTTGTAAAATACAGCATTCCACACCCCCCACAGGAATATCTGTTCATCTCTTGTCTCTGTCCTGGCCAAGCATGGTCTTGTTAAAGCACTGGGAACGAAGCTGCCTGAGTCTCAAGTCATGCACACTCATACGCTGATCCCAGCAGCATGCTGACAGCATGAGGGAAGAAAGCAGTTCTAGACACCCTGCCTCAACTAGCTAGGGGCCCCAAGCATGCTGCTTCCATGTAAAACTATGTTCTCAAGTCCTTTTCAGAGTTATTCCTTTTAAGGGAACCTGGGGATTAAAGAAATTCAAAAAATGTGTACTGAAAAATAAGAACACAGAAATTTGTAGGCTTGAAGAAGTTTTCAGACTTAGCAAATTGTCCATCACCCATTAGTTGCTTGCGTGCAGTTCCACTGCCAGACTCATGTGTTAGCACAGCCTGACCACCTGTGCTACCTGTACATCCCAGCCTCCTTTCAGGTACCCATTTCCCCATTGCCCACTGAGGCATGCAGAAAGATGCAAGATAAGACAGGCTCTGCACATGTATATGACACACCAGGTTCCTGTGTGTCTGTACCAGTAATACTGCTGGTGGTTTTTGCAGTTGCTACAGCACAAACCTCTAGCTGAGCCTGAAGAGTCTGTCTGTCCAAGGAAGAAAAGGAAGAAAAGACAATGTTTTTTGGAAAGGCAGGGCGTACGTGCTGCACTAGCACACTGAATGGCTGCTCAGTGCTCACCAAGGGGCAATGCAGCCCTGTGAAGGAACAAGGACAAATCTGGCACAATCAGCTCCGGATCTGGCTGAGTGTAAGTGATGAAGAGATCTTGGGATATGCCCACGTGGGAAGTGTGCCTGGGGCAGGGAATTACTCACTCTCAGTATAATTATGTCAGTCCCAAACTTGACATCCCAAAGCCTCTGAAGCGCAAGCTGCATATACTGTTTGAAACACGTGGATCTATTCATGCTTTAACACAAGTGCCAAATGGCAAAAACATATCTAGAGAGAATGAAATCCAGAGTTAAGACGTTTTTTCCCAACCAGTTCTGGAACAACATTTGCTTCAAAAAGTAATATAATTTCCTACCATCTCATCCATTAAAAAAAAAAAAAAAAAAGGAAAAAATTTCCCAAAAGAATCATATAGAAGAATCAACCTGATGTCTTACACACTTATAAATAGCTGCGCAGTTCAGGCTTCTCACAAAGTCTGAATTTAGGCAGTTCTGGGGAGCTTCCTCCTGCAACAATTGTCTTTTCACAAGACCTTTTATACGACATATTTAAACATGTTTATGTAACACGATATCAGTTACAGTGGCAATAATCCAAGTGTAGGTTACTACCAGAAAACCTATGAAATTCATTTGCCATTCCAGTTATCTCCAGCCAAACAAACAAGCAGAAAGTGATTACACTTCATTTATAACACTGTCTCTTATTTAAAACATGTACTCTCTTCTTTTAAGAAAATGGTGAAATACCTTTGCTTAGCAAAATCAAAACTTGGTCAGTTGGAGGACGGAGCTGAAAGTTATGAGATCAAAGGATAAAGTCTGCCTGGTACATAATATCTAGGAAGGAATCCTTTCTACACGATGAGGACTGTTGAGACATAGAGCATGGCCAGACTAGCCCATAAAGCAACTCAGATTGGTTCCTTAAAACAACACAAGTTCAAAAACTAGTATTACAAATTTATAAAGCAATGAAAATGAGTTAAGTATCAACACTTTTCAGCCGTGCCTTATTTTCACTTTCAAGGCTTTTTTCCAAAGAACAGGGAGAGCCACATTAAGTCTCGTCAAGCTTGGACAAGCTCATGTGGTTACAACTAATATGTCTATGAAGCCAACTTCTCCTCCTAAAGCCAACTGCTATGGCCACTTGTGTCTCCTGCTCCAGGCAGCTGTGTGTGTGCAGGCACTCAGAATGGAGGCTGGGGCAGAAATTTCAGGCTACCTGCCAGAAGGGCTTTGCTCAGCACATGGCAGCTATTTAACGTTGAGGTATAGCTAACATAACACAGGAAGGCAAAGGCGTGCCGTTCTCTGCCCATTTTCATAGCCTAAAAAACCAGTCTCATACATGAGTAGAATTGAAACACAGCATATCCCCAGGGTGAGGAAGCTTTGGTTATACATGTGGCTTCCTGACATACTCCTAAAGCATATGGCTTTTATTCTTACTACTTACGAGTTGCTGCCTTTATTGAAAGATTGTTCCATAGAGTCACCCAACATTTTGGGACCTGCATCTGCAGCAGCTCTGAAGTCACGTGAGGCTGGCAGGTGAGGCTGCCAAGGGATGCAGCCTGTTGCACGCTTTGTCAGAAGACCACGTGATATCTTTGTGTCTTTATGGCCAGCAAGGTGCTGCTGCTGCCAAGCACACAGCTTAACGTGGCAACACGTCTCTGGGATCAGAGCAAGTCTCTGCAGTTTTTCATGGCTTTTCAAAACTGGAAGTGGCAACGGAAGGATATTTCTAATTTTGTGCAAGAATCCAAGGAAATAAATGACATAAAAAGCTGATGGGCCAGAAGGACAAATAAACCGCAGGGATGATCCATTTTAAAAGGGAGATACTAAAAGTAGCACTAAGAAACTCCTGAAGTAAGCCCTGCTTAGTTTCAAATCAGCTCAAGAAATAAGAACAAAAGGCCACGTTGCCTTGAGCTAAGTGCACTTAACTCTACCTGAATCAAATGGGCTATAGGTAGTAACCATTTCCGAAGGCTGGCACCTCCATCCTAACCAGCTCCCACTTCAGGATGCAGCTATCACACCATGTGCCCAAATAGGATAGGGATGCACAGCCTGGGCAGCACTCCACTCAGGGGGCACAGCTAGTACTAGTAGAACAGAAACAATCCTCCCCTCCTATATCATACAGTACCTAATAATTTCCCATGAGCAATCTAAAGAACATTAACTTTCCCACAGCTGAAAATGCAAGCCTTCAAGAAACAACAGGCAAACAATATTTTCAATGATACATCAGGGAGATGTAAACTCTAGGTAGTAGGGACACAGAAATTCAGAAGGCATGACAGTGGATACAGCTGGTTCATGCATCAGAAACAAGGGACGTCATTATTTCCTCTAAATCAGTGTAAACATCAAGTACTATTCCCACTAATGCATCTGAACACAGATGCCAAAACTAAAAGCCATAAGCAATCCTTCAGACAGGCTGACCCTGCACACTCCCGGGCTCAGCACTTAGTTCCTACAGGATGTTCAGAACACATTAATACTCAAGACACTGCTTTTCCAGATAAGTAGGACTTTATCCAAGAGGTAAAGCTCACAAGGCTTCATTGAGTAGTTTGTTGAAATTTGAGTGAAATCTAAACAAAGAGATGTTCCAACTGGAGATACATAGACTCAAATCACTACTGCTTCCAAGAGCAAAGTAGCGGCACAACAACACAAAAGACGTGTTTTCCTCTAAAGTGAGGGCAGCCTGCGTAACTGGAACAGGCTTGGCTCTTTGTGTTGCAGTAACAATTTCAGCAGTGCAGAAACATGCATGTCCCACAGAGGTGATTCTTGGGCACAAAATCACCTCTGCAAGAGGTTCCCATGATGGGAAAAAAAGGCCTGTTAAGAGTCTGAGCACAAACCAGAGGACCAGAAGCACCAAGTGGATGCCTGGATTTGGACAAAGGATGCTGGGCAAGAGACTGACCAGCAGAAACAGAATAATTCACATCTACAGTGACTGCAAAAATATGCAACCAGCTATTCTGAACAAAGTGAGATCAGGATGGCCTGCAATCTATGCGGCATTTAAAATGACAATATTATGCAAAAAGCTAATAACTCCATGCTGTGTGGCTGCTGGCCAAAGAAAACGGTTCATGTGACCTGATCAGATGATGGGTTTTTAAGGGATGGGGCCAAACATTTTATAAACAGAGCAACTATAACATTCAGTACGGGGTTCACAACCAAATGAAGGCCATGAGGAGAACAGAAAAGTAGCAAGAAATATGTAGTACAGGACAAAAGAGAAAACAGAGGCTCAAAATGCAAGCTAGATTTCAACTGAAAGATAAAACAAGAAGGGACAAGATCAGAAACAACACAGCTCTCTTCAGTTCTGCCAGCTCTCATAATGGATCCCATCTTCACTGCTAGGATGGAAAAGTTCAAGAGAGGACCAAACGCTGGCAATGAACATACACTGAATTACTTGATTAAGTGGCAAACTTGTGCAAAGAGCATGTTAGATATTTGTATTACTTCTCAGCATTTAATCCTGCTCTAAAACAACTACAGGGGGAAGGGAACTGAACTGGGTAATGGAAGACAGCGTGTAAGTATGAGAATCTTTTGCTATCAGCAGGCTCCCAGATCTTCAGTATCTTCAAAAGGCTGGTTTAATCTTTGTGTGAGATGACCTCTGCAATCTTTAAAAGCTTCCCATATGACAACACTATAGTTAGCCAGACAGAAATTGTTCTTAGTCATCTATCTGATGTTTGCACTTCTCAGTTTCAAACGTACGCTCACTTGCTGCCTATCAATGACCCAGACAAAATGCCAGATTCCTAGCAAGACTCGGGAGCTGTTCCAGTGAAGCATGTTTAAAATGTGCATTAGCCTCAGAGAACAAGATAGTTCTAAAAGATAGAGCTCACATAATCGAGTCAGGAAGGTCTAAAATAGGAAGAGAAAATTTAAAAGTAAGGTCTTCATCTGGCTTGTAGAAGATCCTACAAATTCTGTTCAAAGATGAGAAATTAAGTCAGTCATTGCTAGGAAAGGATCAGAACATGTGCCGTGAAGCCAAGAAGGCACATGCCAACAGCAGCTAAAAGATACCTCAATAAATTAATGGATCAACATTGTTTACACATAATAATAAATGTGTTTGGGGCATTACCACTGAGCTTTATATAAGCCATTGCTAGACTCTTACCCACAACCCCATAAGCTGCTTTTCTTTCTCTCCTCTTTGGAGCTATGAGAGGTTACAGAAGCCACCAAACCTGCCCTACTGTTATCTGATCTAATCTGGCCAGTGTTGCTTGGATTCTACTCACAGAAAACTTCTCAAAAGCACAGCTTTGGGGAGCGGAGCAGAGGAAGAGAGTTGTGCTGGGCTCAGCTGCTTGCTCTAAGTTTTAGATCAAGCTGTTCAGACACACAGTACCTTCAGATTTTCTAGCATCCACATGAAGAACAGATCACAGTTCCTTTAAAAATCATGTCTCCTTTAGAAATGCCCTGAATTACCACCCAAAATGGATATATCCAGAACAGCCCTTCTTGCCTGAAAATCTTAGCCTTGTTTTCCCTATTTCTATCTCATTGATCATCAAGTTAATACCAAGTTGCCAATGGCAACTGTATTGTATTAAATGTATTAAATGAATACAGGCAGGTTTTAGATCTCCAATATAAATAAAAGCCTTGATTTTCATAGCTAGTGAGCCTATGTACTTGAGTCTTCAGTTGGAGGCCACTGCTATTTTTCCAGGCCACTGACTCTGGAATAAAAACTTCTAATATTCTTCCCCTGATTTTGCAAGCACAGCAAATTACTATAAATTATTACTGTATCATCATTACTATAAATGCTGATGGATACAAAGGTGTCTGAAGCAAACCCTGTGTCTTCTTAGGAGCCTGAACTACTAGCCATCTTTTGCTGCAACAGGAGTCAGACTGAAGCCTGAAGAACAAACAACAAAGACAGGGGGCAAGTCAGCAACCAAAACATGATACACAACCACAACATGCCAGGCAGACCTACCTAACCAACATCCCATTTCTTTGGCAAGTGCCAAGCAGCTCAGGGGAAGTCCTTGTAAGAGCCCAAAACTGAAATAGCACATCATAAGGGAGAACAGCCCCACTGCAAGCCAACCTGTATTCCAAGCCTGCAGCTGGAACTCAACCTAGAAAGGCAACAGCATATTTTCTGGAAAGCATACTGCAGCTGAGGTTGGGTGTATCAGAGTGCCAAGCTCCTGCCAGCAGAGCACCAGATAGTAAGGAAGGCAGTGGGAGCTCCATTTACAAAAGGCTTGTCCATGCCTCTCCTGCAGCACAATTCCTTTCAGGAAACACTACAAGTTTCTGTCTCTCTTTTCATTCTTGTTTCATTTTGAAGGAAGTTCCCCAGGCAGCTGGAGTAGGAATAGGACCCAAGTGAAAGGAAAGCCTAAATTGCTAATATACAATGTTGCAATGTAAAGATCAACAGACTGGGTGGGTGTGCATTGGCTTATGTGAGAGCCACCACGTGCTGGAGGAGTCTGAAAGTAAATCAAAAGAGTAACTGCATTTCAGGCGTGAATCACCTCAGCAGCCGGAAAGCAGCCTTCAGTGCTGTCTCTTGGGCAACTCCTACTACATGGCAGTTCCTCTTCTGGAATATTAACAACCTTTAGCAGCCAGAGGAAGTACAGTTGGTCCATTTGCAGATGAGAAGCTGGAGCAGGGAATGATCAACTGATTTGCTTGCTATGGATTCAGAAGGTCACTGTAGAAGCAGAAGGTGAACCCTAGAGTTGAGTAAATACTACACCTGATCCCCTGTTCAGTATCTAAAGGGGAGCTGTCCCTTTAGGAACTAAAGGGACAAGAAAAAAAGAGACAGACACTTAAGCAAGGTCTGTTGTGACGGGAAAACTGTTTCAAACTAAAATGTGAAATTTAGTTTGGTTATGAGGAAAGCCATTGTCAGAATGGTATAAAATGTATGGCTCTTCTCTGCCAAGCGCCAGAACTTATCCCTGCTCAAAAAGAAAAAAAAGCAAACAAAGCAAACAAACTTTTCTTTGCAATGGGTGAAGAACATCATATATTGACTCAGCTGTACTGAAATCATTTTCTCCATTTCTTCTATACATGCAGCCAACGCTGTCTTATGTAAGATCAGTTTATAAGTGTATGAACTTTGCAGACTTTCCTCATAGAGCTTTCAGGAGCTCTCAGCACCTTCTCACACAACCCCAGCATCTTCAAAGCTAACCCTGATCTCTACTAACGTATGATAAGCATTTGCAACAACCAGAAAGATACTTCATGCAACAGTGGGTGAAACAGACACAAGTTGGAAAGTACCAACAATAAACATGCTCAGAGATTTACCAGCATCAAGCTAACTAATGACTCAAGTGATATTATCTGAAGGACAGAGTTCTGAACTTACAAGTGATTTACATTTAACAGAGGTTGCAGCATTTACACAATTGACTTAATTAATCCACACACAGAAAAACACCTCCCAACTTTTCTGTAGGGATTTAGTATATTACCAAAAGACCGTACTGAAGCCATAGCACTAGGACCTTGTTATTTTTTACATAACAGATAAGGGCATGTCTCAGTATCCTGTCAAGTGTCCCGAGAACCAAAGTTGGACAGAACTTCAAGTGGAATCTTTCATCCAAACACTTCACAGCTGGGAAAATCCAAACCATTCATTCCGTTTTTACTGTGTGGGGTAACATTCAGGTTTCCATCTGTGCCTGCTGGTCCCGAGACACAGAAAGAGAAGAAAAAAAAAAGGCAGTTCCTAAGTCCTCAGCATCTTCCCTTTACAAAACCAAATGAAATACAGCCTACACTGACTAGTTCTGCAGTTCAAGGTATCAAAGAAAAGTAATATAGTACATTCTGCGCTGCACTTCACGTGATTATTTTTTTTTTTTAATTGTACTTATTTCAGAAGCAATTAAAAGCTTGAACTGATATGAAACAGGTCTTCTGGTTGTTTCTGAAAACAGAGGAGGTCTGTCTACACTGATCAAAAACTGATGGCTGCAGTGGGAGAAGAAGAAAACAAAGTAAATGGCTAAATGCAACTGCTTTCTCATGTCTTCTACCTGCTGTTAATGAAGGTAACAATTTTCACAACAACCTTTGTTTCTCTTCACTGATCCAACCATCAAGTTAATAATCACAGTCTCACAGCACAACACAGCTTTCTACCAGTAAAGCATAGTGACACAACATGGTCAAGAATAGGAAGGATGGAAGATGGCAGTGGGGAGAGCAATCAGCTAAAATGGCAAAGGATGTCCCCAGACATTCCTACAAAGTCCCTGTTTTAGGCTCTGTATGTAGTAAATCCTATAATGTTAATACAATCTACAGAAAAGTTTTCATGGTAACAGAACTTTCTCTGTAATTCAGTGCTAAGGTATATTTCCCATGCCATTACTTTGAGAATCCACTGAAAAACAGGACAAGACACTTTACACAAGAGCTCGTCACTTCTCCTATGGGCCACAGCCAGGGTGCTACCCTTCTTTCCAATAAGAGAGCTGCCACGCTGGAAATCCCACATCCTCCACCCTACTGCAAAGGCCGGACAGCAAGCCTGGGGGAAGTTACTTAAGGAGCCAAGAATACCTTATCTCAAAGGATAAGGTGGAGCTTTATTTTTCCCCTGTTGCAAAATTGGTTATTAAGTAATCTCTTTGTGTCACACATACCAGCACTCCTAACAGTGGCATTACAGCAATATGTCATTACCTTCAAGGAAAGGAACGTGCAGTGCTCAAAATGAATGGGAATGACTTTCTTACACAGTAGGTTCAGCTTAGGGCAATGCCTGCCCTTATTTTTCCCAGGAAAATCTACAATTTCTCATTTTCTTTCATATGCTAAACAGGACTCTAGGAGACCCCCCTATCTTGCCAAGTAACATTTCTGGATGCTTCCGTGAAACATCAGTTATGGACAGCAAAACAGCTCTGCAAACTAAAACATTATCATTTTATTAATTAGGCCTTCTCTCATGAAAAACGGTAGGAAGGGTACATGCAATTGAGTCATTTTTGAACGTCCACAGCTGATATCACTAATTAAATAGCAGTGACGTGCAGCGTGGGATCGGACTGCAGTGCCACCTTAGAGAAGCATTAAATAATCTCTGGATCTAGGCCAAAAGGACATGCTTTTGCAATGTATACATGGTTTCTATTGTTAATATTACATTTACTCAGCAAGGGCATGACCGACAACTACCTCAAGCTGCAAATGTCTAAACATACTGCTGATCAGAAATGCCCATTTTACCCCCACTCCCTAACAAACCAAGTCCTTCCCCTTCTCCCACACCACTACATAATCAAATCAGTGAGCAATGTGCTAATCCAGAGCTGTTATCTCCATCTGACAGACGTAACACAAGGCAATTAGCTACCAAAATAATAATAACAGAATGAATTCAGGAGTTGCTTGCTATCCCAGAGTGACAGCATGCTGCTTTTCTCTTCCATTCTGGAGAGTTAATATGCTCAGGATGATGACTTTCAAAAACTGCCTTCACCTGTTTTAATACAAGCAGATTCAACAGCAAGAAAACCAGCCAGCTTCCTAAGGGCATTATAATGTCTCATCCCCCTCCTCAGCTGCTTTCTAACAAGTTCAAAGAAATAACTTTAAGGAGCCTTCCTAAGAAATCTGATCAAAATTGACTGCTGGATGTAAAAGAAATTACTAGCAGGTAAACGAATAGGAAAAAGGCAAACAACTGTATGATATATACATTTTTCTCCCATGAAAGCAGAAAAATAAATTTAAAAAAAAAAATCAGTATAAATAAATAAAAACATTTGGAGGTAACAACTCCACCAGAAGTTACCTTCTACAGAGGATAAAACCTGTGCAATCCCTTCAGAAAAACCAAGTTCTAACAATATCAATTGGCTAAAGCAACAGAGAGAACTTCAGAACAAACACATTCAGGTCTCTGTACTTAATGATCTTCTTGAAACTATGCCACTGCACCTCTAATGCAGAAACCACAGAATGAAAGAAGGACTATGACTAGAAAAGACCTCTAAGATGTATCAAGTTTAACTGTCAATGCACCCCCACCACACCCACTGACCACATCTCTCAGTGCCTCATCTCCACTCTTCTTCAACACCTCCAGGGACAGTGATTCCACCATCCCTCTGAGCAGCCTGTTCCAGCATATCACCACTCTTTCTGAGAGGAGATTTTTCCTAGTATCCAAAACAAACGTCCCCTGGTGCAACTTACAGCCGTTATCTCTCATCCTAATGCTAGTTACCTGGGAGAAGAGGTTGACCTTCATCTAGCCACAACCTCCCTTCTGGCAACTGTAGAGCCACAGGATATCCCCTGAGCCTGCTGTTCTCCTGACTGAACAACCTCAGTTCCCTCAGCTGCTCCTCATAAGACCTGTGCTTCAGACCCTTGCTCTAAATCTAGCAAAGAGACCTAAAACTATCTGCATGAAGTGTCAGCCAAGGGCTTTCAACCTAACATTTAAATCATTCTATTAGATAAATGCACACTATGATTGCACATGGGGTGCATTTGTACATATCAGGTGCGCATGTGTTTCTTGTAGTTATACACAGTTATAGTTACGCACACATCTGTGTGCATAAAGGGTAAGATATAATTATCAACATGCATTTTCTGAGTTAAGGCAAGTAAGTCCTCTTCAAATCGCCAGAGCCTGAAAAATCATTTGCACTTGGTAACACCTCAAATTTGCAAGGCAAGCTCTGGATTTAAGGCTGTCCCAGTAAAGAAGCAATGAGCATCTGAGCAGCAACTCACCAGCCAGATCATACGCACACCCCTCTGCATCGTGACACTGACAGATGCTACAGCATCAGCACCAACCCCACCACAGACAGCAGCTTCTTTTGTCATTTAGCTAGGTCATTCACCGAAGCCGGAGAGAATCAAGGCAATGCTTTTAGCATGAACAAGAGAATTAGCTGGCTACCCAGCCCAAGTCTCTACGGATTCAGACAAGCAGCTAAAGCTCTCAGAGGCCCACTGTGTGCAATCAAAAATACTTCATATTTTTTCCACCTCTTCTTTCCCTTACCCCAGTGAGATGAAGAGCAACTGGTCTGTTAGCCCAAGAAAATCAAATGATCTCTGCTCTGAAACACAGAGATAAGCATGCCACATTATACTTAAGACATTAGCCATGACTTTTCACAGGCAGTCTTTGTCACAGATTGTTACAATGGACACTCATGTACTGCTCTTCTCAAATAAAAATCTGTAATTATATTCCTTGAGCATCACAAATGGGTGATACACACCATCAGAGCACGTGGCAACACTTCAGATGTTATATTACAAGAAACATTTCCCTTCCTTCTCCTCCCAAATGTTTCTGCTGTGCCAAAGTACCAATTATTCTACAAGCACAAGGCTAATAGAAAAACCCTGTCATTCCAACCCCACAGGACTAATTAAACACAACATGGTGATTTATAGCTACTGAGCACATACGAATTCATACTAGAAGGGAATAAAAAGCACAGGTGTTTTTGTGGCAACAACTGGTCTTGCTGCAAACGTTCTACAATCAATCAGTTTTGCAGACTGCTTTCCTTCATACAGCTCAATCCACTGGTGTCCACTGCTGGTGATAATGATATGAAACTGTGCACCTTTCAAAACATTTTAAAGGAAAGCCACCAGTCACAGTTTACAAATAAACTAGAATCAAACTATAGATCCAGGTCAGAAGGGGAAGGGCAACATTGTGAGGCAGAACGCTGGCCTCATTTCCTTTCTAGCTAGAGTACATAGCTCATGGTTTGTTCCTCTTCATCTCCTATTAGCTTATCAAACACCCTGTCAATTGACCATCATAAAACAAGGAACAGAGAATTTGCTGCAAATAACTCATTATTATCAGCTTCAAAATTTTTCCATGGCCAATCTTAAAAGTTAAATTTTAAACTCCTTTCTCCTTTCACATTTCACAGTGTTTTTAGCCACAGAGAAAATTAAAACACTTTCAAAGTTTACCCTTTTCCTGAAAGCTGAGGAAACATTTTGCTCTCTTGGAAATTCCTCTTCCAAGGAAAACTCTTAGAAGACAAAAGTATAACCTGGGAAAACATCATCTTGCTGCCTTATGCCCACCCCCAACACTTGGTACAAATCCTGCCACTCTTTCTAGGTCGCAAAACCTGTTACTGCATTCAAGCCCTCTGATGTGCAGTGGGGATATGCAAGTATTGCTAAAACACATGTAAAAGAAACAAACGGCCTGTGTTGCGCAGTCACTGTGCAAGAGACAGTGAATGGGACTTTGTGAAAAGTACAAATGTACACAAGGAGCATACAATACCTTTCTCTCTCAAACTGAAAAAGACAATGTATTTTGAATTTTAAAAGTCAGTTTCACCCTGAGTAAGCCTAATGGTGTTCTGGCCGATTTTAGGATTAATACTCAGTCAAAACAAAAATGTCTTTTTTCTCTACAACCTATCTGGTAATTTTATATACAAATAAGAATCGTAAAGAACTGTGAATCCCCAGCAGTCCAAGGTCTCTTACCTTCCACTTCTTCTTCATCACATACATGTTTAAGGAAGGAAGCCCCTCTATCCAGTACTGCCTCGTCCTCCATCCTATAGTAATAAAAAAGAAAAAAGGAATGCTCAGACTTCTCCTGGAGCGAGCTATTTGAACCAGCCCAAGTCCTGGGCAGGTTAACTTGTAAGTTGTTGTTCATGTTATTGTGGGCACTCCCGTCCTCCTTCCAGTGCCTGCTGTTCCTTCATAGAGCTTCTTTCGAATGCCGTTTGGTATAAGCTGGCCTCACGTTGCTCAAATTCTAACCTTGAGAGGACATCAGTGGTGACAGGTGTGAGAAAGGTAATCCCGGCTAGAAGTCTTTGTGGGTTTTTTTTTTCTGTTTCTTTTTTCTTTCCCTTTTTTCCTTTTTTTTTTTTTTTTTTCCTTTTCTTTTTTTTTTCCTCTAACAAGGACATACACACATTCAGGCAAGTTTGAGACTGTCTATGCAAGAGCCAAGAGCTTGTGGAATTCCAGTTTCCCTTTCAAGTTCTTCTAAAGGATGTTGGCTGCAGCACACATACTATACAGACATACGCACGCGTTTGAATGCACAGAGGGAGACTCAGCTTCAGCCAGCCTCTTAATACCAGCAAAGCACACTTGTCTGTCGAGAGGCAAGCTTTGTGTCACATGTTGGCCTTACAGAAATCTGACATACGAGGATTATCCAGAGACCAAGCTCCAGTAAGTCAGGCCATCACAGCAGTCATTTATGTGTGTCACCCATTCATTCATCTATTTGGAGACTGATTTCAGCAGTTGCTCTCCTTCCCTTTCCATCTCTCTCCACCTCTTATCAGCTCCTCTTTACAGAACAGGCTCCTAACTCTATACCTTTGTCGTGAACTTCCTGGGGCACTGCCCAGACACACTTACTGCTATATTTCATGCACAAAATGAAGAGCTCTTCAATAAGGGGTAGAATATGCTTACCAACACAACATGCAGCCATGACACAGAAGCCTACCCTGAAAGCTCAAGTTCTTCATTAAATCCTTCAGCGTCATTAATGCTGCACTTGCCTGCATGCAAGTGTTGTGTAGGCACACCCCAATTACTTTTTTTTCTTCTCTCCAAGAGCAGCACAGTAGCTATTTGCTATAAACACAAGTGAAAACATCTGGAACAGATAGGATTGAGTTTCCAAACCAAACATAAGCCACACACATTTTATCGCTCTGCAAAGTTCTTGTATTTTCACTTGCAGCATGCTCCAGCACTTACTCCATTCCCTGAGCACCAACGCGTGCACGCATGCAACCACACCTGCACAGCCTGCAGCCTCTGCCCAATGCCTGTTTCCAGCAAAGCTTCTCCATACAAACTTTGGCAGCATCAACCCAAGTACATGACAGCTGAAAGCAAAGTCACACTTTGGAGGAGAGGAAGGGAACAGGGGACAAGGAGGTTGGGATTAGTTTCTGGTGCACACAATTACTGTGCTGATCCCACATTTCTCCCCATCTAAACAAGTGGTTCCCTCGTCCCCCAGCTTAGTTCATCACAGTGACACCCCTTCTAGCTTGCAAAGGGTTCAAAAACTGCTGACGACATATCACAAGCCGAGTGCTTTCTCTGAAACGTGCACAGTGCAGATCCAAAGCAGCTAGGGGTTTAGAGGGCCAGGAATAGAGCTTGGGTTGCCCTGGCACGGCGCCCCGACTCTAATCCACGGGAGTTTAGGGATTAGGCTCCCAAGCGCCACCTCCCCTGACTTGGTCTTTTCTGCCCTTCTCAGATTACTGAGAGATTTCTTCTGGCCAAAATCTTGCAAGAAACATCCATGAATTCATAAAGGCAAGGGGGGAGGGAGGGGAATATTTAAAATAACATAAAACAAGAGTTGCAGAAATTTTAAAAGGCAGATGAAAAAGCAAAGCACCTCTGCTTAGGTCTTGAGGGGCAGAGTTCTGTCAATGATGTGCTGCCATAAGAAATCACATTTTCCATCCTATGGCGAAAGACACAAGGGCAGAAACGTTTTTAGGACCTCTGGTCACAAATGTGTCTTAGTTGGATGCTTGGCTCCTTTGAGTAAAGTAGAAGGATGGCACTTTTAGACGCTTTTTATCTAGATCAACATCCTCATTACTGCTGTTGCAAGGCTCTGGAAACAAATCCAAAAAAGTAATTGAAAATAATGGATTTCTATTTTCAGAGTCTAGATCTGAGCAAGTCATGTACTCCAACATTATATATTCCAGTGAAAAAAAGTAAGAGCTGCCTGAGTAATTGGCCTCTCTGGGCGCCTAATTAGATCAATAGCAAGCATTTTTAGAAATGACTCTACACATCAATAGGACTTAGACATAAGTCTCACATAGCCTATCCAACGCAGCACGCAATCGAAAACCAAATTTGCAGGCTCACAGAAATAGTCTGCCAGACAAAGAAAATAACAAGAGCAATTCAATACTAACAGGTGTCCCAAAATTGGGATCTAGAGGGAAGTCTGGATAGGGCGGGCAAAAGTGGAGGAAATTAAGCAACACCAAAGTAGAAAAGATGCAAAGTTTCAACTCCAGCTATTCCACGAGGAGCTGAGAACTCCTAAGAAATGAAAAAGTGCGTAGGTCTCTCAGCCGTGCTTATGATCCAGGGTTGCTTTTGTGGCGAATGCTTTGCAGACACACAATGTTAGTAGAGTGAACCTGATTTGGGTTCAGAATGAAATGGTTGTGGTTCAAGACCAAATTATGTAAGTCTGGTACTTGCTTTTCACCTACCACACAATTCCTCGATTCCTTCCCTTTGGCTATGCTTATCTTATTGTCTCTGTTTTTGTCATCACAGTATAAAACCTGTCTTGCAAGTCCCCTTGTTATAGCAGCAAACACTTGCAACACACCTTCAAAGTAACTTGCAAAGTGTAACGTAGCAAGTAACCTTAGCTTTATTGTCCCCCAGCCTTTACTGAGAGATAACTCTGCCTTATTTGCATAGACGTAGCAAGGCTCAGGGCTTGTTTTGAGATCATTATGTGAAAGTTATCACACACTTGCAAGGGGAAAAAAAAACAACCAAATCCCGTGACTCTACTTTGTGTTTTTCCAACACTTCTCACATTTCAGGTGTACCCAAGAGAATTCACTGGCCAGTTTACAATAGTAAAAGGTCTTTAAAACAAACAAACATAAAGGACAAGAATCAAACCAAGATCATCTGATTAAGTTTGTTTCTGCACGAACAGTTATGTTTGAAGGCCTACAGAAAGGATCCCTACAGTGCATGGAAGCTTTCAGGATGCAGAAGAGCTCACTTCACTCTCGCTCACACCTGAGGCTACAATGGGAAAGCGGAGCCTCCTCCAGCGGGTACCTGCAGAAAACCCTCATTTCTTCCCAAAGCCGAGAGGTAAGCAGATGGGGTGCTGCCACCTATTGGCCACGCAGCCTTAGCACAGCGGCGGCGACTGCGGAGTGGGAGAACAGAGACAAGACGGGCGCTCCCACTGGCAGCGAGCAACTCTCCTTAGAGCTTTCCGATCTGCGCCACGGGAAGAGCAGAAGTCAGGTTTGGCTTGAAGAAAGCGCTAGCTGTTGTGGGGGTGTGCAACTCACCCAAGTGAATAAATACGTAACAAAGCTCAAGCGAAACATGAGTGTTCTTTCTTGCTGATAAGCTTTTATGATCTGACCTATTTCAAACACATTTGCGACCAGGAAGGAACTCCAGCAAACTCTGGACTGAACAAAGGAAAAAATGATCCAGCTCCCTAACTTCAACAGAGAGCAAAGCCCACGTGAAAGTCCCATTTCAAGAGCAATCCTTTTGCAACAAGCAAGGGTGCAGAGCTTGTAAAGGGTTTGATGGAGGACATAACACCGGGTCACACGGCAATGTTGCTCAGAACCGTGCCTTGCCAGCACTACAGTTCCTGCTTGCATCCATCCGTGGGAAAGGCGAGGAAAACAGGAGCTTCATGAGCATGCACAGATGCCTCCACCTGCTTCTCAGGGCCCACTGTCATTTAACTGACAGGACTTTTTCCCCAGAAAACTGTCACCCACAAAGTGGAGTGGGAACCCTATGGTTGGGACAGCCCTGGGGAGAAGACAAAAAAAGGCAAAACCAAGTATACAACGCACCACATGTTGTTGGCTGAGTTGTTTAGCAGGTCATACAATTCAGCATGTATTACATCTGAATCTGCACACACACAATCATCACCCCCACTCCTTTTACTTAACAAGCACAGCAGAGAGACTGTCCGTCACACAACTCATTCTGCTGCTTAAAAGCTAATAAAAGACAGCCTGCAGCTGATGAGCCTCTATAGCTCCCGAGCAGAACAGACACCTGGCTTTGACAGCTTGATCTATTTGCACACTCTGGCAGCCACTACATAAAGCACTCCTGTACCTCTCAGCTCCTTAGTGTTGCTAGGAGCAAACACAACGGCCCATGTGCACATACCCATAGGCTGCCTTTTTGCTACTAGTGATCACCACCAGAGCTCTGAAAAGCAATATGATGCAGCTTGTAAGCAACAGCACCAGGTACCTAAGGAGAGAGAAAAGTCCCTTGTGGCTTCCCTCTCAGTGCCAAGCAGAGCCTTCCCAAGCCACTGTAGTTAGGTGCCAAGTGAGCATGCGGACATGTTATCTTGGAGATCATGAGACAATAAGCTAAATGGGTTTCTTCCATCAACGGCTGAGGAGAGACAGAGATATCATTTTTACCTTCTCTGTAATCTGTGAAGCATGCAGCTATTGCGGTGACTGATCAAGAAAATAGGAAACCAAGAAGGACACTTGGTCCCAAGTGATTCTCCCACAGTCCATAAGGAAATGGCTGAGTAAACATCTAATATGAGAAAATACTCTTTAGATGCTAGATGCATTTTGTTTTCCTCAAATACTTGCATATGCGCTCTAGCACTCAGAGAAATGAGCCTCTGGCTGTCCTCAGGATGGTCTGGTTGATGCACTTAGAGAACAGATTGCCGTATTTACCTTGGATGTATTTCCCTTTGTCAGTTCTAGAACAGTATTTGTTCCCATGCACTCTCAGCAAAAGGTTGCACCCACCAGGACAGAAGCTCCCTTATTCTGCAGAAAGAACTTGTGCTACATTATTTTAAATCCAGAACCAAACCCAGCTTCTTTTAAAATAACTCTTGAGAGCCAACAGGGAACTGATGCCCCAGATGACTGCTCTGCACAGTGCCATTAGGTAGAGCAAATGCAGAAGACCCATCTCACCTCTTCCCTCTCCAGCAGGCTTGTCTGAATGGAGAATGTCATTTCCTCTCTCCACGGCACTGCCAATCATGTCCTGTGCAGAACCACAAGATAAAACACATCATCTGCAAGACTAACATCTAGGAATTCATGCAAGGTATCCTCTTCTATTTTTTCCCAGCGATGGACACACGGGAAAAGGCTGGAACATACAACCTCAAAGAGGCACAGTTTTCATCTGTGCTTTCCTGCTTGCAGCACTGAACTGCTTCCTCACTCCAACAAACTGTCAGCACGCATTGGACCACAACATGTGACATGCTTGTCAGTTATTTTTGCATGCTGTAAGACAAGGAGGAATCACACAGTAAGTTTTGTGAGTTTATCATCTTACTACTAGCTTGCAAACAAATGCGCAACCTGAATTACTTGTCTTTTCAAAGGGTGAATGAAAATTCAGAGTTCTGCTGCTGCTCTTCAACACAACAGTGACACACACCTCTCATTTCTAGACATCGAGGAGCACTTGATAAAAGGGTTTTGGAAAAAGGAAGAGCAAAGTACAAGGTAAGCATCCTCCTCAACAGCCAACATAAATCAGTGCAGCTAGGCTCCTTGCCTCCCTTTCATTCAGTGTCCTCTCATGGAAGTCCACCCAAGCCAGACTATATTTATGTATATATGACTATATATATATATGCCTAGGTGGTGTGTTCTGGGAATAGTCTACTGGACCAAACCAGCAGGATTTTGCACAGCACACAAAAACCTGACCAGGTGGGCATACCTTCTCCTCTGTCACTGGTGTAGCAGTAGCACACATCCTGCACCCATCAGTACACTAACACATTTTTGCATCAAGAGCACTTATCATATTTCATGCTGCTATTTCACACTTTTCTTCTGCATTTTAAACCACTTCCATGCTCAGTCTGTTCCTAAAAATGTCATTTAAATGGACACTTTGCCTTAATGCTTCTTTGTCCGTATAAAAACTCACTGTCCAGGAATCACCTCCCCATCAGGGTCCCAGTTGACACATGCACAGGTAGCCATTTGCCTTTACACCGCTGCCCATTTGTTCGGTTCAAATATTCTCCCTGTCAACTTACACTATATTCTTGTCAGTTGGTTGGTAGGACATAGCAAAAAACACCCTGGCAGGATTGGTATAGAATGCAATATGTGATATGAAATGGAAGCTTTTTCTTTCCAGTTCTCTCATCACCTCAATGCGAAAAGAACTTTCTTCTGCACAAAGTAACTTTGTCAAAACACAAGGAAATACAAAGTTGGGGGGAGGGGGAGGGGTGGAGGAATTGGCACTGGATCCTAAGTAGGTGTAGCAGCTGAAACCATTGTTTAATTATGTTTAGATTGCTTACCATAAAATGACACAACTCTAAAAACTAAGCAAGTCAGCTCCCTGTTCATTTCCATTTCCCTTTCTTAAAGAAACTCACAGGTTGGTAACTTGAGACAAAGGCAACAAGAAGTCCACATTTCATCCCACCATGTCTTTTCAGTGGTAGCACCTCAGCTACAGACCTCCTTACAGCTAGACCAGGTGAACCTCTAATAACTGGTGTACCTGGAAGATCTTAAGAACCAGCACATTAGCTACATTTAATGCAGCAGAAACCAGGAAAAAGTAACGACACCATTTGAAAGGAATTCAATATTGCTTTTACATTGGAGCTTTACTTCTCTAAGACAGCCTGCAGGACCTGATTGGGTTTTTCTGCCATTTTTTTACCATGATATTATGCCCTGCTTTAGTCCTGTTACAGGGTTGTGGGTTTTTTTTGCCTTATAGACAACTGCCTGACTATGCTTTACCTAATTGATTAACCCTAATTTTTGCTGGCTGTTGCCCACATTAATGAAAAATGTTCAGTTTTGGCCAGTGAAAGTTCCTAACTCTCTCACCATCTTAGATTTCAGAAGTGGGAGAGCCCTTAAAGGAAGGACTAAGCAAGAAGGCTAACATGCCAAGATGACCTCAAGCCACACTGCAAACTTTTGCCACGCTTAAAGAAAACTAAGCAGTGTGAACACAACATTTATAACTCAGTGCATGACCTAAGGCTCCGTAAACCTTAGACGAAACTGCTACAGTGGGGTGATTTATGACAATGTGTTCATGTACTCCTCAACTGAAAGAGCCTATTGAAAACCAATCCTTTTTCATAGAGCAGTTGTTCTTTGTTCAAGCCTGGTATAAGAGCTTCTTGAAAGAAGTGTATCATGACATAAGACTAGGTATGATGGACTAAGAGCTGCCTGCAACATCATTAGCATGTATTTTACATCAGCTCAGCCCTCAAGTCTAAAATAGGTGCAGACTTTAAAAGCACATACTAGACAGGACATTTGTATACATCTATATATAAATAGACACAGATATATAAACCTAGACAAGGAAACGGCAACTGTGGGAATTTTTCCAGCATTGCTGAATACAGCAAAATATGGACAGCACAGATCTGACATAAGGTTTTCTACCTATAGACAAGGATATTAAAAGCAAGTCTCTCAGTCTTGCCAGGCTGCCTCTGAAATAAATTGTTATCTGAAATGGGAGTTCCTAGGTTTATGTCCATTTCCCATTCGGCAAAAGAACAGGCAGTGTGTACAATGTGGGGTGGAGCAGCACACCAAGTGGCACCATTAACCCAGATGAGGTTTTCTCCAGGGAAAACAATCAAGTGCTTTCAGTTGCAGCCTTGCAGTTACTGCACTGGTCTCCTCCCATGTGCCTATTTTGGAGGAAAGCCTCTTCTCCACAGCAAAAAAGAAAAAGAAAAAAGAAAACCACCAATACAAAATGCCATCTTCTATCTTAATTTCACTTCTGTAATTACAGTTTAGAGCTTTTCAAGTCTTGTATTTTCAAATACACAACTCCTAGAGCTGCACATTTCCTTCCCCATCACCTCCCCCAAGCACCACTGAGGTGCTTAAGCTACTCTCCAAGCATCACAAAACTTTAGGTCCCAACACTAACATCAGGCTTGAGACACACCAGCTTTCTGCTGCTAGAAGGATGGATAACATCTGATCCAGCAGAAATACTTGAGTGGCAGAGGCAGTCCCTAACAGGCAGAAAGCCTGGTTGTATAAAATGTTTTGGACACATCTGAAGCAGCCAAGAGAGTTAATGTGCATTCAGCACTTCACGTAGTGCAGGCACAGCACTTCTCATCCAATACTCAGCATGCTGAAGTGATAAAAGCTTTCATGATATGCTGGTCTCAAAAACATAATGCAGCATAAAGGTTACTTTGAACATGGATGATTTCAGCAATCTCCTTCAACAGCCAGCCTTACACACATGTGGCACAACTGAACAGTGTAGAACCATATTCATCAGCAGGAACTTCTTGAACTTTGCTTGTGACTGGCATCCTCATGTAACCTTTAACCAGTTACCAAATGAAAGTCTTTGAAAGAACAAGTGACTTCTACAAGTCAGACAACAGTTGCTCCAAAGTGAAGGATGTGGTCACATTTGAGATCATATTGAAAAGAGGGTGGTGACAGCACACACACAAAACTAAGATGAGGCAAAGTCACCAAATCTGAATGTCAATGTACGTACAACAGACAGAGGAAAGAAAAACTCTCCAAAAATATTACACAAGCAAAGAAAAATAGGGTGGTGTTCAGTGGCCAAAGTACTGCAAGCCAATCTCACCTTCACTTGAGTGACAACTGTCTGTCCAGAGGAGTTCAAAGAGATTCTTCCCCAGGGAAGATGAGAAAATCTCTCCTGAAAGCCGACACTCACCTCATTCTCAGTACATGCGTAAGATGCTGACTTCATAAAAGTCAATCAAAACTAACGCAGATCTAATAGGTAGAAATGCAAACAGCCAAATCTCAAGCTAAATGCCTTTTCTTCCTCTACCACTTGAAGGTAAAACACTGTACAAATTTGCTGAAGAAACGTTTCTAGAGATAAGAAGAGAGCTAAGCAAAACCAAGTTATTTTATAGCTGTTTGGGAAGAAACTGAAATAAAGAATTTCCTCACTTCCATCAATTTAAGATTCAACCAGAATGACCAAAACAAACAAACAAACAAACAAACATACATAAAAACCTCACAGCCCAAAGCGTCAGGAACCAGGGAGCCACTCTGTATTTCAACAGCATCAAGAATTTACCAAATACTCACTTAGCTAGCATAAGCCCCAGAACCCAAAGGCTGCTGGACCCTGATGAATGACACCCATGGGAATCACCCAGCAGAAACAGGACTGCCACTGACGGTTCCTCTCTGCATCATCGCTTCAGATGTGCACTCTTGTTCAAGAAAAGCAGGCTACCATGCCTTTGGGAGTTAGGCTCAGACAGAGTTAAATGCTAACCCATCTTACACATGCAGCAAAATCTTTGGGATACTCTATGTTTCACGTCATTATATCAGTAGGACATGCATGTGCACTATTTTGCCAGTACGCCAAGAAAAAATAACTTTCATGTAGCACTAAGGGCTGCTGGGATACAATAGACCAGGGATTACAGTCCAGGGGAACCTCACTGCCAAGAGCTCATCTACACATTCGCTCCTCTGACTGTTTCTGCAAAGAAAGCAAGAAGAGAGTTCATTCACTTCTCAAAGATCACTGCAGTGGACAAGAGTGAGCAAGCCACTGACGTTAAGGAATGTTCCTTGTCCTCCAACATGCTTAGCTGATACAGTGCTGAAAAGAGATACCCTGTGTAGCAATCTACTACCTTGACTTCCAAGAGAAGTACCGGTCAGGAACATTCCCCACCCAATCTTTAATCTTGGACCTGAGGACTATTAATCAGCCAGCAAGAGTTTGCCCCAGACCACGCAGGGGCATGACTGCATTTTTGCTGCATTAGTCAGCAAAGCAATACAGGTCTTTTGCCACTGGGATAGGAGGAACATGATGCAGCATAAAAGCAGCACAGTGTAAGCAGACAATACATGATCCAGCATAAAGGCAATGCACTTAAAAAAGGTAAACTCACTTTACTAGCAATGTGAGTTTGCTTCACGGGAGAGTAATATTCTTAATTTGGTTCTAAGTGCCCTAAAGCTGGATTTATTGTATCCTCCAACCACAGTCAAGAGAGCGTAACTGAACTGCTGAGCAGGCAACAACCAAGTTTTAACAAGACTGTCCTCTAGATGACACCCATTTAAGGGCAGCCCAAAATAGACTTACTCATGTCAGCTTAAAACAATAACCCAGAGCAGAAAAGTTGCTTCTTGCCAGAAAGTGTTCATGCTTACTTCGTATGAACTTCTTTCCAGTGAACACTGCCACAGAAGAGCCTCCTGCAGAAAAAGACTGCTCAAAGCAGTGATGCTGACAAGCAGCACCGGCGCAGAAGATCCTGCATCCTCTCATATAAACAGAATAGTGATCAACAAACTTGTCCAGAACAGGATTTCTGGAAGGGAAGAGAAAATGCCACTCTAGCATAGGTATTTTTTTCAGGAAAGTCTGAAAATCCTCATCCATTCTAGAAATGGACATTGAAAAAAATATATATATTTTTCCCTGGAAAGACATCACCTAAAAAAATAAGACCATTTGTATGTTCCTTTATCAAAGGAAGGCTGTTCAGATTATGCAGGCTGTTGTAGAATTCTTACAGCCACTCAAGCAGGTTTGCCTCTGGAGTGACAATGAGCTCCTCTCACCATGTAACAGAGGCCAAATCCTTCTGACTCCACTAATATGACAGGGTTACTACTGGTCCATACACATAAACTTCCCAGTCAAGCCTAAAACATCCTCTTCAGAAATGAAAGATTTCCGCAGTTCCCAAGCAGCTGCAGTCCTTTCAATTAGGCCTTAAAGCCATGACAGTTTACCATGCACAAGCCATTTAAAGAAACATCATACAACTCCCTTATTCTGCCTCTTCTTCCTAACCTCTGTAAAATAAGAGTTCCTACTTCCACTTCATAAACTTAAAGCATCTTAAAGAGCCACAATTGATGCTAATACACTATGTGTTATATATAGCCTACAATGAAACATGCAAGTTGATTTTACATACAGCATTAGAATTAGCAAGTGGTTCATGGCGACTCAAGTTACAAAGCTAACAGGCCAGGAATTCATGGCAAGATTCATCTGTGAGCAAACTAGACCAAGCTTATGTGCTCGTGTTGGTCAGCCAGTCCTCTTCCATCCTCTTTCTACATGCATCTACCTACAAAAACTAAAGGCAAACGTTCTTTGTGAAAAAATCCTGTGTTTTTTTTTAAAAAAAAGCTTTCTTAAAAAGGCCTGAAATGGTCATTTTGCTTTGGTAACTTAAATAAAAGCACAGTGAGATAAAGCAATTTTCATATCCTTTTTTAAGAGGGCAGGGCCATCTTACTGGTCACAGACATTTAAAAAATAATAATAATAAATAAGATAAAAAGCAGTTCTGCAGCTCAGAGTATCAGGTATAGCCACAAAGAGAGACAGGGACTGAGAGGGCAACAAAGCACTTGCATGGTCAGCAGCCATGCAGCACAAGCTGCCCAACCCAATCAGCTTTCCCGAGCAGTTTGGGTTTGTCCCTGCACTTACACAAGTTCATGCCTACAAACCTTGCTGGTTATCTTTAGCTAGAAACCTTCATTTCAGAAGAATGTACAAGTGTGCCTAATTCCAGCTCATTTTCAGAACTGAGATGCAAAGCCACCTTTTAGTCTTCCAGTATCTTGGAGACACCTGTTAACAAAGAGCTGCTTTATGCTCAGCACCTAATTGGGATATGGCTGTTTAAAGGTAAAAGGAAAATAGACTATAATACTAATTCCCAGTTATCTGCACCATTATCTTGCATTTTTTATTGCTCTCTTATGTGAAACGACTGGTCCGGGAACAGAGCCAGAGAAGTTGGGCTGATACCACAGTTCACGACTTCATGCACAATTCTGAGAACTTCAAACTACGGGTCATAGCCAGAACAGCAGCGATCTCTTCCTCAAAAACACCAGCTACCTTCTGTGAGTTACTAGGCAAAAATACAAAGCTATTTTAAGTCAAGGCATCTCTGTACCCGGACTACTTACCACAAAGATGTCTTGTTCAGAATTGAGGATTAGAGAGACAGAAACATGTTTAAGAAAGACAGCTTCATTTGTAGAAAAGTAATTACATAAGCTTATGGAGTTCAGAGAAGCTTCGACACACTCTCTGCACTACAGGGCTCAGAAGACACTCAGGTTACTCACCAGGAGGCATACTTTGAGTATAATGAGTATAAGATGGTTTTGTAATGGTGTTTTTTTTCACATAAATTGTGTACCTAATCTTCAATGAATTGCGCCATCCCTAAACTCCTCTAGGTTGATCTTTATGTAGAGTAATTATTTTAAAAGCTGGAGATGGTTTTAGCGTCTGGAAAAGATTCTGACATTAAGACATAGCTGGGATTTTCACAGAACTGCTTTGTAGCATATTCCCTTTCAATAAAAATTATACTTTGCATTTTTGGCAGAGGTGGGTGATCCAAACAAAACTTAAACAAATACGAAGGCTTCTCTTTCGCAGCAATTCCTGCTGTTCCGCTACTTTGTCCACGGGTACAGAGTAAGAGAACTATCCAAGTATTACGCTGAATGGTTACATGCCTTTAACCTGTACTGCCAAGAGGAACAGCATAGGGAAGGGAGCAGCTGGAGCATCAGGGCTGCAGCTCAGTGCCCACAGAGGTGAAGGAAGGGTGCCTGGGCTCGCCTACATCTTTAGTGAAGCACAGGCCCGAGCCAGCATTCAAGCCCCGACTCGCTTGCATTCTTTCCATGCACTGAGGCTCTCAGGCTTCATTCACTTCCAGGCACTTCTCTGAAGGAAAAATCAAGATGTAGCACACAGACCAGCAGACCTGTCTCTTCCTTTTCACTGGTCACCAGCGAAGCCACGAGCATCTTAGCCAAAATTCTTCTTTTGTCTGACATGAGAGCATACTCAGGACTTGGATTCATCCTACTCAGATGTCAAAATCCATTTCTCTAGGTACAGTTAAGTATAAAAGATACTACCCAAGAAGGCCACAAAAAGCATCCTCCAAGACTTTGTGCCAGGGAAGGCAGAAGCTGTGGGAGCTACGCTGCCTCTCCTACAGCCCCAGCTGTAGCCACCCAATATACAAACTACTGCATACTGTATATAAAGAGCCAAATTCTGCTTTAGCCTGAATAAGAACTATTTATGCAGTTATGGGAAAATCTTCACACCTCTCACATTCCTTGAGAAGATGTACTGGATCTTAAGCAAGAAAAGACTTTTCTTTCCAAGCACATTTTGATGATGTACGTGTCAGTAACATACTGGAGACAAACTCACACTGCAACAGAAAGCATTTAAACTTTATACTCTGCTAACACCATCTGTTTAGTCACTGTGTTTTCTCAGCAAAATCAGTGATGCTATCTGACAGTCCTATGGGTGAACTCTGTAACTTGAAACGCAAACTTGAGCACCACCCTTCAAGTCTCAATCCAAAAGCACTGAATACTTTGTGCTGACCATCAACCCATTTCCAACCTTGTTCTGCAAGCAACCAATGGCTGCACTTTGTCTATGTAATGAATAAAGGTGATGTTAGCAAACACCTTCCATCCTGGCTCCGTATGGCCTTCAAGTTCCATGAGTCCAACAGCTCCAAGGGCAGACATCACCAGTGTTAAAGTGCTTTGTGGAACTAAGGGAACAGCCCCACCAAACTCAGCATTCCACACAAGGTAAGAAGGGTACAAAAACAAGCACCACTGTACTGGGGCTATATTGATTCCAAGGCATCATATCAGCAGCATTACAAAGGCATCTGCTGCTGCAGCCCATCACGCTGACCCTGCACCCAGGACGCTACTCCTGCTTGGCTGTTATTCACAGGCCTGGCCTAATAGGTCATGAGATGTTGAACGATTTAGAGCACTGCACACTGTATTGTTGTGCCATTAAGGCTTTGGAACGAAGCTTCATTGGGGACAGAGGAGAACAAAGGACCCATCTATTTCTTCATCGCTATTATTGTTTCTGCCTTGAAAGACACAAAGCCTGGGCTACCTAACAGAGCTACTGTTCTTTAGCTGTTCGGTTTCTCTGTTGAAAGCAGGAACTGTCAGACATGGAAATGATATCAGAATATTCAAGTTTAACAATTTGCTTAAAATTCACTTCATTTGCACAAAATTTGCCAGCTATGAGACCTAAGAAAAAATTCCACGCGCAGCCTCCATGCATGACAAATACACTTTCGTTCAATTCTGATGCAGCGAAGCAGGTTTAATGCGTTCAAACACTACTTTTCCTTGAGCTGTTGAGCAACTATTTCCCAACCTCAAATCTAAACAAAGTCTTATTATATTTAGCAACCTAGATAAAAAAAAATCTTTACGCTTGCGTATAAGGGTTGACGATGCATCTGAAGTGTTATATAGCCACAGGTACAATAAAAGCAGTTAAACGCAACCTTTTGTTCAAGGCTAAGAGGTGAAATTAGAGACAGAGGTGATTAAAATAAAGCAAAAGCATTAAAAAGCTGAAGGTGAAAATATTCTAACCTTGAAGTTGCACACAGCACTAAGAAAGATACCCCACAAATAAGAGGGGAACAAAGTTCTTTCTGTAATCTTCAGCCTTAAAAGAAGCAATTTGAACAATTCCTATCAAGTTCGAATTTTCAAGACTCACTTCAAGATGTGAGAAAAATGAATGAGTGCCTATTTAAAGAAAATGTAAGACTTGCTTCAAATCAAATCAGGTTGAATAAATAGCATTTAGCAAGCATATACTGCAGAAGTATGAACCTGGCTCCTTAAGAATGCAGTTGTAAAATAAAGTTAGGATTTGAAATGCTGTTCCTTGGAAGACTCCCTCACCTTAACTGATTCTTTCTCTTGTACATGTTATATGTATTAGATATAAATATTTCCCCTCTTTACGCTTCCCCTTGTTTCTCAAGGAGCATTAGCTCTACTAACAGTTTACGCTTCTGGAATTCAGATGTTCAAAGTTTGAGATGAAATCAGAAGGATTCCAATTCTGGCAATGTCAAATTGACTATTCTAATTTTTCTGGTGAGGAAAGTTGTTGAAAATAAGGCTGTGTTTTCCTCTGATGTCCTCACAAAGACCAGCCGATCTCACACGGTACAGCTCACGACTGACTGTCATATACCATAAGTCCTGCTCTCCACTTACATGGCTGCAATTTGGGCAGAAATCTGCAACTCCAAACCAAACACAGCTGAAAGCCAAAAACAGAGATCGGTATTTCTGATGTTTCTGTTAGTTCCATAAAACTCGGGCAAATGGCCATTCACTCCTCTGATCTCACCTTCAAAAGTTACCTATATGAAAAACTAATAAGCACAAGAAGGCAACTAAAAGCTATTTTTCTTTCCTTCTCTCTTAATGTAATCACACAATTGAAAAATGATAGGATAGACAGTACCACGTGTCTTTTTGGCTCAGAGGTCACCGAAGAGCAGCCTGACACAATGGACAGCTTGCATTCAGAGTGACTTTCACCACAACCCTGATGACTACATTATTGCTCTATTTTCATTTCAAGCCATACAGTTAAAGGTATGTAAGAGAAATACTTCTACCTCCCATCTCACTTAGTTCACCTTTCCTTCCCCCAGACTCAGCACAGTGAAATCAAGCTACCCACAGAGATGTACTCCTTTACCAGCATTAACTGAACTGCTATTACTGAGTTTTCAAAGAGCAACGCTTTTGAGCCTTCTAAATGGATCTGAAGCCAGAAGCAGCTAATTGACTTGGAACAAGAAAACCTGATAGTGTTATCAAAAAGTTTTTAATTTCCTCAAAGCAGAAGTCCAAATTCAAAACCCAAAGCAAAGAGAAAACAAGTGAAAAATAGGTTGCTGAAAAGTGACAAGGTTGCTTGTCACTTCTAACAGTGTAACAGAGGTTGCTGATACCACAGCACTGGTGCCAAAAGGCTGCAAACATGGTCTGAAGTCTGCTGGTGCTCATGACCTGGAAGAAGGAACCCAGGCTTTCACTGATTTGTAGACAGGGACATACGCTTCTCAATAAACCAGCATAAGAACAGTCAAAAGATGAGCAAATCCACACTAACAGACTGGCACAGACTGACACACGGGATCACCCCTTTCTGTACCCACAGGTATAAGCGCTTTCACAATCACCTTCCCTTCATCCAGGAAATCCTTGATCAATCTTGCCTCTGCTGTTGGCTCTCTTGCAGGACAAACTCCCCGATTCTAAGAAGCGCAAACAGAGGCTTGCAGACTTTATCGGCAGAAAAATACATAGGAAACTTCCCTTTATGCATCTACACAGTACTTTTCATTCACAACCTTGCCCAGAGCACCTTCCAGCTTGTTATTTATCGCAGGTCTTCAAGGTGGCAGTATAGCTAAAAATCCTTGGGACAGAAACACAAGCTGCTTCTCCACCACTGCTGAAAGAACACGTCTGTACGTGAGCGAGGCGCCCTCTCCGATAAGTGGTGGAGCAGAAAACAGGAGCTACAGATTTTCCCTTCTCGCAGGGATGTTTTCCTTTGAACTGCACTCTGCGCACAACCTTATCAGCATCGGGCATCAGTAACCGAAGCGTTTGCCCTACACAGACAGTAGGATTGCAAAACACACATTTTAAAAGTTCCCCTACTGAATTCTTTCTGAAGCCTTACTATGGGTAATATTGCAGTGCAACATTTTAGTATAGCCGGGTGGGCTTTTTTCTGAGCGCGCAGCAGCTTCGGGATTTAAAACACAGAAGTATGAAGGAAAAAAATCTTCAGTTATCAGCTGCAGAAAACACTGCTGGACCTTGCAAAGTGCTGAATGGGAACGTGTACAAGGTGTTACCTCGCTAGGAATGCCCTGTGCACACAAATGAAAAGTTCCTCCCCTCCAACTGACAGGGAAAAAAAAAAAGAAAGAAAGAAAAAAAAAGCCAAACAAATGCATTTCCTTCTCACCCCACTTTCAACTCTGGACAGCAGCAACACACCAAGCCAGCAATTCCTAACCCACGATCTCTAACTCTCCTGCAGCTGTCAGCCCCCCACAGCCCTGGAAATGCAGCTTAGAGTTCTCCCTGAGTCCACTGCTCTGACACACATGAAACTCACATTGTACAGGAGGGAAGGAAAAGGAACAGGCAAACCTCTCCCTTCACATTTCTTAGGAGAGGTAAATGTATCTGAATGGGGGAACACATAAGCATCACTGCAGACCACGCTAATGTTTGCCAGTCAGAGGACGCTGACATTTGCAAACAGGTGAAGTGACATCCTGTTTAGTTTACTGTGAACTGAAGCCACCACCTGAAACAAAGTCTTGCAAAACTGGACTCTACAAGCTTCTGGAACGAGGGAAGTCCCCATAAAAGCTCCTTCAGCACTTCCTTCAGCACTGGCTTCCAGGTAGGAGAAGTGAAGACAGAGACAAATGGGTTAGCAAGCACGCCAACCAACGCATAGATGCAAACAACCTCATTTAAACATCCTGCATATGACTGGAAATTATTACAACCAAACTCAGTTGGGAGCCTTAGGGGGCTTTTTGCTGTTGTTGGAGGTGGGGAGGTAACTATACCTCACTCTTAACGTGCAAATAGTTTTCTTTCGAATAGCAACCAAAAATTCTTACATTCTGCAGACTATCACACCAGCAATTAAAGAGGAGAATTAATTCTATTCCCCCATACAACAAGCAACTCCTCGCATTTTGTCAAAGTAAACTGCGTTTCGCTGAAACAACACAGCGACTATCAGTACTGCGCGGTGCAGCTCTCCGTGTCTGCACGGAGCCGCTGCCGTGTCTCTGCTTCTGCTCCACCTCCGCACGGCTGCCCTGCCCGGGTAGTTCTCGGGGGGCTCCCGGGGCCGCTCGGCTCTGGCGCTCAGGGCTGCGTGGCACCGCTGGCCCCCTCCCGAACGGCCGCGCCGTACGGCTCCGGAGCCGGGACGGGCGCTGAGGATGCGCTCCTGCCCAAGGGGAAAGATACCAGTAATTAACGCTGGCGTAAAAAAGCAACCTAGGGGTGTGAACAAAAGGACGGTCGAGTTCTCGCTGCCGCGTTCTCTCCGGAGAACAGCACCCCTTGCCTGCAGCTCGCAACAGGAAGCTCGCAAAGGGTAAGACGAGAAGCAAGGAGCTCCCCTCTGCCGGTCTGAGGAAAGGAAATAGCCGCGTGCGTCTGAACACCAGATGGAGCATGGAAAAACTGAGAGGAAACGGGATTTCCTTCCAACGGGTGCCGCTGACAACGTACCGGCGCGAAGATCGGTCGAAACACAAGCAAAGAGCGCTCTCAAAGTTAGCCGGGTACCGAGCACCGGTTGAGCGCAGCCCGCCGGCGGCCCCGCGCCGCTCAGAAGCGCGGAGCAGCGGCAGCCGCGTTGTGCAGGTGCTCCCGCGCCTTCCGCTCCCCGCGGCCGCGCTCACCTGCGGGGCTCGGGCTTGCGGCGCTCCTCCAGCTTGGCGGCGGGCGGGGGCTGCGGGGCAGCGGGCAGGCGGAGCGGCAGAGCGGGGCGGCTTCAGCGGGCGCTGCGGGGCATGGCCGCTCCGCTGGCCCACGCGTGTCTGGAGTCGCGCACGGTCGCCCGCTTCGCTACCGCTTGGCGGCTGCGGGCCGGGCCGAGGGCAGGGACGGGGCGAGGCGAAGCGGCTGTGCTGGCGGCGGCCGGCCCGGCCCGAATTTAAAGGCGCCCGCGGGCTCAGCCGTCCCCTCGCCCGCTCCCATCCCGTCCCATCCCAGCCCCCGCTCCCTCCCCGGGCGCTCGGCGGCCGCTCGGCGTCACGGGGCCCCGGGGCGGGGAGGCCGGAGGAGGAGTCTGCGAGGCCGCCGGCTCGCCCTGCCCGCCCCGCCGCCCGCCCGCTGCCTGCACGCCGGGCCGGGAGGAACGGCGCGCCTCGGGCCCCGCAGGTGCTGGGCGCCCCGGACGCCGGAGCTGGACGTCTCGGGACACCGCGTCTCCGCTTACAAGAACTGCCTTCCGAAAGCCCTCCGAAAACCGGGGACTGAAGCCGACGCTAATCGCCGCGACTCCGCTTTCGGGCAACAGGCTGCCGCTCCTGGGTTAAGCCCTGCCGTCCAGGCCCCAGTGACGAGATCCGTGAGGTATTCTGAAAGAACGGAGCTCTGCGAACAGCGCAAGTGACACGGCGGAGCAGCAGTCCGCCAGCAGAAAGGACAGGGACGCTCGGGGGAACAAAGGGGACTATTGTAGCTCCGTAGGGAAAAAGTCCACTTCTCTAGGAAGGCTTAGGGTTAACCACACAGCGACTGCTTCTTCAGCTCCTCCTGAGCCACCAACCCCTACTTCTGCAACCTGTCCAAAGCCTGTATTAGGGAATAATACACAATCTATACACGATCCGCTGTACAGGCAAACAAACAAAGTAAGTAGCAGTGATAGAAACGGCAGCTTCTGGTTTGCAATCAGGAACGAGAACATGGCAGAAATTCCACTCTGTGCTACAGTCAGAGCTGCGCTTTCCCCAGCCTCTGAGGACAGGCAGCTGTCCGTAACGTACCAGCCCCTCACCCCCTTCAACATGTTCTCCCACCTGGGCTCTGCACATGAATTCATCAGAACTTGGCCTCCTCTGCTCCTTTCAATAAATCACCTTCCCTGATTACCTGCTTTTAAGCAACTGAGTCACTGGCAGCATAGGGAAAACCTTCTGCCTGGCTGTGAAAGTGTTTCTGAACTGTTTCATTTGAACTAACAGCAGACCCCAAACTAAAAGCACTACCTTCACTTAGAAGCTTCATATAGTCCAGCTCTAAACCAAGGAACTATGTATCTTCCCCTCTTCCAAAGGCATATACAACAGCTCACAATCAAGGACTACTTTATCCATGGTTCAGCTTTCTAATGTCATCCTTAATTTGCACACCATCCACTTTGCTTCTATTTACAAATGAACTAAGAAGGTCCCCTCTGCCCCCTCCCTAAAGAAAGATATTAGCTACTACAGAAGATCGCTGTTGCTTCTTGCTGCTAGACAACTCATTCTTCCATACCAAGCATCTCAAAATGTGGAAAAGTCAAAAAGGGAAAGCACCTCAGGGCCATATTCAGCAGGTGATTCTTAGCTCACTAAATAACTCTCACAGCAATCTTACTTCCTCACAACTTGCTATACCTTAAAATATGATGCACAACAGTTAGTCTTTAAGTATAACACTACTACATAGTATGATCTAAAACCCTACCAAGAACCTTTCCAGAGTCCTTAAATCAAGAGCCAAGGCAGTTATCTCAGCCAAGCCTGAAAGTCAGTGCACTTTATGTGCACAAACACCCAAGTGAAGTGACCCATTTATCCCCTCCGTCACTGTGACTGACAAAATCCAAAGCCATCAGCTGGATCCAATTAGTACAAACTGTATAAGTGAATTTTGACATGACTTGCACACTTTATACCACATATTTCTTATTATAAAATTATCAGTATTTACTAGTGGG
Organism: Excalfactoria chinensis; assembly: GCF_039878825.1. Classification (NCBI taxonomy): domain Eukaryota; kingdom Metazoa; phylum Chordata; class Aves; order Galliformes; family Phasianidae; genus Excalfactoria; species Excalfactoria chinensis. The sequence continues at coordinate 39,398,454 of NC_092828.1, forward strand.
TTTTTTGTTTGATTTAATAAACTTAGAGATAAAATGGTCACTCAGGACTACAGCCCACTAACTTCCTATTCGCAGAGCAGACAGTACAAAAGCAGTAACATGTAACAGCTTTGGCTGCCTGATTAAACGTGCCTTTTTAGTCCACTGGCTTCAGCCCTACACATGAAGCCATGGGGAAGAAAAGTTGCCCAATGGCCTTCTTGAACCAGTCTATCACTAAAGCAAAGCTCCTGCTCACCACAAAGAAGGTACAGCCTGCTTGGCAAACAATTGCACAGAACAGCTTGCCACATTCAACTAAAGGCCCATTGATATGCAAAAATTATTATTATGTCTTTTCACCCAGAATTCCATTTTTCCGAGAAGTCCAACATCTTTGTAAATGACAGTGTTTGGCACCTGTATTTATAATAAGAACATCCCAAGTTACAATACATAAATGCACAAGCTAAGTAGAACTGGGAGAGCAAAACTTTCCCTGTGTTTATTCCAAACATATCTTGCAGAATTTCTGGTAGATTCCTCAGAAGCCACTCATGCTGACCACAGCACTGTCAGAGACAACGCTCAACTAGATGGAAACTGGCAGCTCTTGTATTTCTAGGGTTTTGTGGAGACTACTGTGTGATAAAATATTTGCATTGGATTAAGTCAGGAGTAATTCAGTGCAAGTCAAGGAGTTACAGAGGGTAGAACCATTTCAATAGAAACAACTATGTGCAGAGACACCACAGTTACACTTGTCTAAGACACTGTATATTTTTTCAATTTGTTGACTAATGATCAGTGCCAAGTCATCATTTGCAAAAGCAGACTCAACCCTGAAAACACTTGTGCTTACAAGCAATCCTCTTTGCATCAGCAGTATCAGTCATGCATGTTTTCATGACTCAACCTTTGATCACCACTATTCCTAAAGATGCTGAGGTTTGGGGATTCGGGGTTTTTTGTTTGTTTGTTTGTTGGGGTTTTTTTGTTTGTTGGGTTTTTAAGATGCAGGTATGCAGCTCACTCTACCTCCTGAACTCAAGGAATTCATTCTTCCATTACACAGTCAGTTGAATATTCGAGATTAATTAGTCTACTAGCACTGATTTCTAAAGAGCAACCATGGAAAACTTCTCTGTATCTCCTACATTTGCATTCCCTGCTCGTGCTCAAGCCACCAAACTACTTCACAGGAAATCTAGAAAGATCGCATCAGCTCAGCACGCATTACTTCATATCCGGTTATTAAAGGTATAATGCAAATAAACCCATTTGCTTTTGAAACTTGATTAGCAAGTTCTGCATTTTCTGATAGTCCCACCTCAGTTAGCTGTGAAAACAACATTCAGTGGGAGCTGATTTTTCAGTCTCCATAAGAATCCTAATTCAGCATCCTGACTGAGCTTCTGCCCACTGCCAGTGAAACTACAAACACACCAAAACAGCAAATAGTCCAATTCCTGCTCATTTCCACTTCACAGGGTCACACTTCCATCTTTCAAAGGAAATAGAAACTGGAGGTAATAGAAAACATTCAAATAAGGAAAAACAGGAGTGAATGTGGGAGGCTTAAGTTTTTTGTTATGAGTATCTGATATGTTTATAGTAAATTACACATCATGTCTGCTTGAGAGAAATAAGAGGTCACAGAATCATATGGGTTGGAAGGGACCTCTACATATCATCAAGTCCAACCTCCTTGCTGAAGCAGCTCCCTACAGCAGGGCACACAGGAAGATGTCTTGGTGGGTCTTGAATATTCATCTCCAGAGAAAGAGATTCCACAACCTCTCTGGGCAGCTACAACACTCTCAACACAGTAAAGTTCCAGTGCTACAACACTCTCAACACAGTAAAGACCTTCCTTGTATTAGTATGAAACTTCCTGTGTTCCGCTTTCTGCCTGTTGCCCCTTGTTCTATTGCCAAAAAGAGCCTGTCCCCACTGACTTAACTTCCACGCTTCAGACAATTTTAAACGCAAGATCCCCGCTCAGCCTTGTCTTCTCCAGACTGAACAATCCTGGGACTCCCAGTCTTTCCTCATGAGGCACATACTCCAGGTCCTTAATAATCTTTGCAGCCTTCCACTGGTCTCTCTCCAGAAGTTCCCTGTCTTTTTTTAAACTGGAGGGGCCAGAACTGGACACAGTACTTCAGATGTGGCCTCACCACATCAGAGTAGAGGGGGAGGATCACCTCCCCCAACCTGCTGGCCACACTCTTTTTAAGGCACCCCTGGAGCCCATGGACCTTCTTGGCCACAAGGACATGCTGCTGGCTCACAGCCATCCTATTGTCCTCCAGTCCTATTGCTTTGGTAGCCAGATTGCCACAACAATCTCTCCATTTACGTCAAAAAGAGAAAAATGCTATGGGGGTTTCATTATCTGGTTCAACTGCTTTTGGTGACTTCCTAACCTCTTGCTAACTCCTCGTAGCATACCACCTATGCCTCAATAAATCTCTAGTTAAAGTTGCAGGATTTAATAGCTGGAGACTAGAACATATGAAAGCAAGCGTTGAGGTGTTCTCGACTGGGGAGCATCGCTCTGCACGGAACCACGTGCAAGACCTGGCACTCCTCCCAGCCGGCGCTTGCAGGCCCCTCATCCTGGCACAGACCTGCCTCGTCCTTCCTCAGCCCAACTCGGGGCTGCCCCGAGGCCGCGGTCGCGTCCCGGCGGCGGGGCGCTGAGGCCCTCTGCCGGCAGCCGCCCCTCTCCGGGCCCAACGGGCTGCAGAGTGGAGCGGGCCGAAGGCAGGACTCGGGCCCGGTCCGCTCTGCTCTTACTCCGAGGGCTCGTTCAAGGGACTTGCTTCGCGAAGCCAGCTGCTCTCTAGGCTCCAAGCTTCATCCTGCTCAGGGCTGGAGGGCGCCGAGCCAAACCGAGCCGAAGACACGGGGCTTTGTTAAAATAAAGAAAGCGTGTTTGTTCATACACCCACAGAAACCACCAGAGCATGGGATGGTGAAGCACACACTTCCGCCACCTACACTGGTGGGGTGTTGAAACAATATCCCATCCCGCCCCCTCTCCCCCCCTCCCCCTCCAGAATAAGTAAATTGAGTGAGGGCAGGAGCGTATTGCCTCAAGGCTGAAAGCGACAAGTTTTTCACCCATTTCAGGAAGAGAGAGAAATCCTGAGGTAAAGTCACTCACCTTAAGCCTGAGGCTAATTACACTCAGATGGAATTAGGGAGCAGAACTAGAAGCATTTCTGCTGTGCTGTATGAGAGAAACAAGTGGGTTGCTGATGGAGGGGACAGTATTTACGTCAGGAGGTTTTTTCCCAGGCTGTCCCCTAGCCAGCACTTAGGTGACTTTCTCTTCCTCATTCCTCAGCTGTTGCCATCCTGGACTAAAAGCACAGAAGCTCTGCAGCATGCCCTCAGTCCCTCTGTGTGGGACCTACATCCTACCTTCCTCCTGGCTGACTCCTGAGCACCAGCTCCTTACAAAGCAGTGACCATCATCTTCAGTAAAACCCTTCTTACCGAGCACCAGCTTAGGAAAGAGCCTTGAAAGGAAAATTAATCAGGATACACTGAGGACATTGCCAACTTAGCAAGAGAAGCCAAGGTTCATGAATCCTTACAATCGTATGAAAATTACTAACCAATCATGAAGAAGAGAATGACCTGGAAAGTTGCTAACTTGGTAACTTCTGTGTTCAAATGTTGTGCAGATAGTTTTGTGCATGTGCTCAATATGTGGGAAACCATTTAGCATCCAGGTTTGCACAATCCTGAAATAAATGTCACTCCCAAGCATGCAAGAATTGACTTATTGCACATGAGGTGACTAGTTTGCTTTTCAGACAACACTGATAGACATTTGCAAAAAAGGCTATGAAACTATCACAACAGGAAGATCCATGACTGTAGTCCACAAAGATCTGTAATATTTAGCAACAGACAATTATTATAAATCAGTTTCCAGAATTGGGATGGGATAGTGTTCTTTCTCCTCACTTAGCTGATTTAAACAAGAGTTTTCATCCAAATGTTTCCTCATCACCTTCTCCAGTCAGCTTTTTGTCTTGAGCATTTTTCCTACTGTAATAACACTTTTTATTTGCAGAGAACAACAGTGCTTCCATTGATTAGCTTTAAAAGTTCTGCCTATCCTCCCTTTGGGTCCCCTATTTTGATACTGAGAAAAAGGCTATACAGGAGCAACTGGTACAATAAAGTCAATATCCAAAGTAACTTGATCATATATGGACGTGTATAAGTCCATGGGGCCGGATTATATCCATCCTAGGATTCTGAGAGAGATGGCTGATGTGGTTGCTGAGCTGCTCTCCGTCATATTTGAAAAATCCTGGCTGTCTGGTGAAGTCCCTGGAGACTGGAAAAAGGAAAATATTATTCCCATTTTCAAGAAAGGGAGAAAGAAAGACTCAGGAAACTACAGGCCAGCAAGCCCCACCTCTGTGCCTGGGAAGATCATGGAGCAAATCCTCCTAGCAGCTATGCTAAGGCACATACGAGACAAAGAGGTGCTTTGAGACAGCCAACATGGCTTCAGCAGGGGCAGATCCTGCCTGACCAATCTGGTGGCCTTCTGTGATGGAGTGATGGCTTCAGTGGGTGAGGGAAGGGTGATGGATGTCATCTACCTGGACTTCTGCAAAGTCTTTGACATGGTCTCTCACCGCATCCTTCTCTCTAAATTGGAGAGGTATAGATTTGAAGGATGGACTTTTTGATGGAATAGGAAAGTGGCTGGCTGGACACAGCCAAAGGGTTGTGATTAATGGTTCTGTGTCAGGATGGAGGCTGGTCAAGAGCGGTGTCCCTCAGAGGTCAGTCTTGGGACCGGTGCTCTTCAACATCTTCATCAATGACATAGACGATGGCATCAAGTGCACCCTCAGCTAGTTTACAGATGATACCAAGCTGAGTGGTGCCATCGATACATTGGAAGGAAGGGAAGCCATCCAGAGGGACCTGGACAGGCTGGAGAAGTGGGCCCGTGTAAACCTAATGAAGCCAAGTACAGGGTGCTGCATTTGGGCTGGGTCAACCCCAGGTATTTATACAAACTGGAGGAAGATCTCCTTGAGAGTAGCCCTGCGGAGAGGGACTTGGGGGTGGTGGTGGATGAGAAGCTGGATGTGAGCCAGCAGTGCATCCTTGCAGCCCAGAAGGCCAACTGTGTTTTGAGCTGCATTAAAAAAGGGGTGGCCAGCAGAGAGAGGGAGATGATTGTCCCCCTCCACTCAGCACTCCTGAGGCCCCATCTGGAGTACTTGCATCCAGGCCTGGGGCTCCAAGTACAGGAAGGACATGGAGCTCTTGGAGCGAGTCCAGAGGAGGATCACTAAGATGATCAGAGGGCTGGAGCAGCAATCCTATGAGGAAAGGTTGAGGGAACTGGGCTTGTTTAGCTTGGAGAAGAGAAGGCTCTGGGGAGACCTCATTGCGGTCTTCCAGTACTTGAAGGGAGTGTTTAAGCAGGAGGGTGGAATGGCTGTTTACAAGGGTGGACAGTGATAGGACAAGGGGGAATGGTTTTAAACTAAAACGGGAGGTTTAGATTAAAGATTAGGAGGAAGTCTTCCACACAGAGGGTGGTAGCACACTGGAACAGGTTGCCCAGGGAGGTCGTGGATGCCCCATCCCTGGAGTTACTCAAGGCCAGGCTGGATGTGGCTCTGGGCAGCCTGGTCTGGTGGTTGGCAGCCCTGCATATAGCAGGGGGGTTGAAACTACATGATCATGATGGTCCTTTTCAACCCAGGCCATTCTATGATTCTATGATATATTTTCCCTTCTGCCATTTCATTTCTTAACTCACCGCTATTTTATTATGCCAGACAACTTATAATGCTACATACCAAAGGTGGTAATATTTTTTGTTGTTTGTTTTTCCTTTGGGAAGCACTTAATGCATTATCCCACCATCTAATCTGGGTCATCAGAAAAGGTCACTTTGCTTTTAAAAGAATTAAATAACAGCATTATCATTTGCTATTTTGGATTTTCACATCTCTTGCTCCTTCTTTACTCTCTTATCTAAACATTTCCTAAATAAAACACTTAAAGCAAACATTTCCTGGTCAAACTTAGCCAGAAATGTATGTTGTATAAATAAAGCTTTAAGGACATAATGATTTTTTACTGTTTTGTTTGGTGATTCCAATAGAAACAGAATACTTTAAAGCAAACAACAATTTCTCAGCAGCCTGTGCAACTCCCAAAGGTCTCCACCACTTCAGGAGAACCTGAAGAGCAAAATGTCCTAGGAAAAAAAATGCAAAGCAGAAGTGCAGCGGTAGACATTTGTGTAGTCCAAGTAAAAGCAAGATAAAAATCAAACCCAGCCTTAAAGAGTTTTCTCCTCTCAGGGATTATGTGCAATCACAACAGAAGCAACTGTAAGTTTTATTAACAAAGAGTTTGCTTTCTCCCTCTATGGTAAGCAAATACAGCACCCCAGCAGCCACAGAGACATCTTTGCTACTAATTTCACATGGACAGCATTCGTACAAGAAGTTTCAGGTGCTAAGCAACCATCTTTGCAATGGAAGGATCCCAGCAAAATCACAACCAACAGCTGTCCCCCTCTCATCATAGTATTTCCTGAGGGAGCTGCATTGCTGTTGGAATCCTTCTCATATCATAATGGACTATGAAGTGCAAGGATAAGGAAAGGGAGAAGCAGGAAAAAAATGCTGCCTGCAAAAGCTGTGCACTGAGCTCTTGCAGATAGGGAGAGGGGGGAGACTTGGAAGTGTGTAGCCCCAAACCATAGAGACTCATCACAGAGAAGCAGCCTAAGCTCAGATCCCCCAAAAGCAACGCCATCCATCCAAAGACCAGAGTCACAGAGTTAGATACCTTTTACAAACAGAAAACTCCTCTACCTAAACTTGCCATATATTTAGACTGTTCCCAAGTTGAGACCTGAGAGGAGCAATAGCAGAGCTCTGTGCTTTATGGAAAGCAAATCCAGTGAGTAAAGAAGCACTGTACTGGGGATAAATCTACCCACAAGCTCCAGTTTAAGTACCTCTTCTTGCACCCCCAGCAACAGTCCCCAGAGAAAGCTACAGTGAGCAACCCAGACAAGAGCAAAACCTATCTCCTCTCCAGGGGAAGGAGGCAATTTGTTCAGCGGAAACTAAGGGCAAGGACTGTGTGGTGCTCTGCATGCAACAACAAGGGCTGACAGTGGTGCATTGCTGAAAAGCACCTCAGAAGCCATTCATCTGCAAACCGCTTTTGTGGCCAGGCTGACACATGCAAATTGGAGATGAAGTGCGCAATTGGCCTTGCATCTACTGCCTTCCAGTAAGTAAAATAAATTCAAGGCATTTTGGACTAAGACTAACAGAAATTAAGGCACTGTATCCAATAAAAATGTGCAGAAACAATATCTTCTGCCTTAAAAACTAATAAACTTAAGCTTCACCTCAACATTTATGGAGCAATAGAGACGACTGTCTCGCGACAACATTCTGTTCTCAGGGCCTGACACTGTATTGACAGATATGATGGGACAATATGTTCTGGTGGAGCATTTTAAGAAAATAGTAGTGCAGTCAAAGGGCAAGCTTTCATTTTATGCTTACAAAACACCAGAATAAAATATTTCCTTTGGAGAATTTCGCACATCATTTTATTAATATAAACAGACGAGGATTATCTCCATCTCTCAGAGCCTTGAACTTTTTGCCTGTGCTTCCTCGCACCATGTTGGTCCCCATCTCACTGCTCCTTTCCTTAGTGGGCATCCTCTAAGCCCCTCCTTATTTCTCTGAGACTAGACCAATTACTTACAGAGCTCATGACTGCAGTGGAACAACGAGTTGCCTGCCAGGGCATGATTTTTTTCTTCATTCTCAGTCTTGGTTTTGTTGGCAAAAAAATGGACAAGGCAGGGCACCCCAGCAGCTTACAGGTGGCCCAACCAAAGCCAGGGTTAAACACTACGGAACTGGGAGATGAAACTACACGAGGTTGAGAGCACGCCATTGGGTTCAACAAAGAATGCAAGGGATCGTAGCTTGCACAAAAGGGTTTCCAGAGAAACATTACAAGGAAATGTATGGTTAACCTCTCCTGACAGTGCACAGCTGCCTCCTGTTGTCCCTCACTGAGCATTTTGCAAATCTCTACCCAAAAAGAAAAGGCCTTGTCACTTGGGTAGGTCCAAGGCAGACTGCTGATCCGAGACTGACTGCTGCAGCAAGTTAGGGAAAATGGTATTATCAGTACTCAGAGCAATGTCTTCTGACTTCTTTTTTTTTCCTGCTCCCTGCCTATCTCACTTTGTGAGGTTAAGCTCTGACTTCCTCCTATCAAGACTTACAGAGATGATGGGGAGATTCCAAGGGATATTAATTGTTGTTTGAAATCACTTCAAAGGACCTTTTTTTTTTCCCCCCTCTCTTGTATTAATAGCCGGAATGAGGAAATTGGTTTGGATTTCATACTTACATCTGCTCCCCAAACCTGTGCTTATTTAAAGATACTCATCCTAGATCAAGCCTGCTTCTATTAAAAGGCTCCTACTCCGCTCAAGTGCTCACACCCATGCCTTTCCACTTCCACACATATCTAGAAACCCATGTTCCAACTGGCAGCCAGAGGTGCCAGAAATAACCACAAGAAAGCCTGCCACAAAATCTCCAGCCAAGTTTCGAAAATCCAGGCACTTTACACAAGCATCTATGCTTAGAGAACTTCGTCTGAAGTTAACCTGAACTCAGTCTTATAAGGTTTGTGTATCACAGATCACATATCAAAAAATGTAACTGCAAACACTTTTTTTCCCCCCCATAAAAACGTGCAGGATAGCAGTTGTTTTACAAGCCTGATAGCACATACTTCCAGCAGCGCTCTGACATTCTTGCCCCACTTGTAGTAGCTAATGGCTGTTTTTCATTCTTAAGACTTTTTTTTTTTTTCCAGTGGCTATGCTACAGTGAATTTGGAAACTGCATTAACATTCAGTTACTACATTCCCATGCTTCAAGGTGGAGAAAGAAAATATAAGGAGGAAGAATGACAAGAATACCGTTGGCTGTAAGCCAGTTTCATGCTTCCTACGTTCTCTCACCTGCACTACAGCTGAGAGCAGCCCTGAGTGCTTTCACAAGTTGTTTCACAGCACAGGCATAAGGAAAGAAAATGTTTTGTCCTAACACAGTGTTTTCTGGCCAGATCCCAGCCACAGCCTCCCCTTACATCTGTGCTGGGAATGCCAGCAGGCACAGCTTGCGACTGGCTGCCCAGAAAAGACCCAGAGAGTGGGGCAGCAGTTTCTGCAGAGGTCAAGTTTGGTTTTCTCAGCAAGCTGCACTTGCTGCCCTGTGTGTCCAGTAGGAGCAGCCATCTCAGCTCTCCAGAGCTGTTCCCCAGCCTGCCATCTCCATCTTTCCCTTTTCTGTGGTGAGAACAGCACTGTGGGTATTTAGGTCCCCCACTCCACAGAGTAACACTGGCTGGTCCCAAACAGAAAGTACACTAGGGACCTCCTCAGATTGAGAATTAACCATTAACTGCTTCCTATATGACCTCCTTTCTCAGTGCTTGGCACTTTGAAAAGTCACTCACCTTCTTGTACTGGCAGGTTACATGCTATTGTAGAGAGAGAAATGGGCATCAAGTTTACTAGAGGCATCTACTTTTGGTGTCATCATCTCCTCCTTTGGCTGACAAAACCTGAACTCTACTTTTCATGTGTAAACATTTTCCACAGGAGAAGGAAAATATCTGCTGTATGTTTAGACATGCCCTTATTGTCACACTTATAACAATCTATCATACCTTATCAAGCTGCACATCTTCAGCACGTAGACGGTTTGTGACAACATGTTTAGGAGGCTTTCAAATATGGGAAAGAGAATTACTCAAAGATATATTTATCATAGAATGGCTTGGATTGGAAGGGACCTCAAGGATTGTCAAGTTCCAACACCCCTACCACAGGGGTGGGTTGTCAGCCACTAGGATCAAGTACTAGATCAGGTTGCCTAGAGCCCCATCCAACCTGGCCTTGAACACCTTCAGTGGCAGGGCATCCTCAACCACTGTAGACATCCTGATCCAGCACCTCACTACTCTCAGTAAGAAACTTCCCCCTGACAACTAATCTAAATCTCCCTTCCTCCATTTTAAAACTATTCCCTCTTGTCCTATCATTATCCAACTATGTAAAAAGTTGATTTCCTTCATGTTTATAATATCCCCTTAAATACTGAAAGTCCACAATGAGGTCTCCCACAGCCTTCTCTTTTCCAGGCTGAGTGAGCCCAGTTCTTTCAGCCTGTTCATAGGAGAGGTGCTCCACCTCCTTTGGATCCTCTCCAACAGCTCCACATCTTTCTATGTTGGGAACGCCAGGCCTGGATGCAGTACTCCAGATGGGGCCTCATAAGGGCAGAACTGAAGCAGACAATCACTTTCCCCACCCTGCTGGCCACCCCTCTTCTGACTGAAATTAGGATACCATTGATCTTCCAGGCTGCAAGCAAACACTGTTGGCTCACATTCTGTTTTTCATCAACCAGAACCCCTAATCCTTCTCAGCAGGACTATTTTCAAGGAGTTCTTTTCTCAGTTTGTGTACATATCTGGGATTACCTTGACCCAAGCACAATACCTTGCACTCTGCTTTATGGAACCTCACTAGGTTCACAAGGGACCAACGGCTTCTGAGAGGTACAGGCAGACACACAACCCTTCTTTTCCTAACACTGTGCACACTATCTTGCTACCAAAACATTCCAGGGAGATGTTATGCCACTTATCTTAATAATTTAAATAGATCAAAAAGTTGGCTCAGCAAGAGCATTTGCCACTGACAACAAACCACAACACTGATGTTATCCAAGAAGTAACTGCAATATGCTAGCACAGGCAAGACAGATCATACATAGGATAAAAATGAACATTTGTGAAAATACTCTCTAATCATCAGCATAGCATCATATGCATTCATAAGCAAGCAGTAACACACAGACAGGTTTCCACTGGATGTCTATACTCTTTAAAATGTGTTACAAGGCACAAGGGTTAGTGGTCACTTGAGAAGACAGAAGAACTTGCTTTTAGAGGATTCTTTAGCTTCTGAGACTGTCTAGAAATCTCTCCTGCATTAAAATATGAGAATCTGGAGCAAAAAAACTCACACCTGAGAGAGTCTTGTGCTGCTCATATCTTGTATCAGCAAGGGAGATGGTGAAATACTAAGTCTTTCATGGAGGGAAAAGGAAGCATTGGGAGTTCTGACTAGAAATCACTGCATCCCTCCCAGTCGATCCTGCCTCTCAGCATACAGTCCTAAGGCTGCACAGACCTACCTCCAGTCAACCCACACTTCCAGCTGTTCCATTGGGTTCCTTTAGCAGGAGTAAAAAGGGTTGTTCACAGTGGTTCACCTTCCACATTCACTCCAGCTCAAAGAGAGCCAGAGCCCAGGAAGCATTGTCCACACTCAAAGCAACACTTTTTAAACGTCAGGTCTGTTACGGCATTTATTCTGGCCTCCTGCTTCCCTCCCTTCTGCCCCCCCCAAGTGAAAAGGATCAAAATAGTCTTCCCCTGTGACATTTTACTTCTTTTGACCAATCAACTGTGGCAGCGTCTCTATTAAAGCCACTGAGAGACAGGCAGGAGCAGCAATGCCAGCCAGCATTGTGGTATGCTCAAAAAGTAGGTGCAGCATTGCAAAAACTTAATCTTTCTGCTGCCAGGAAAGAGGGCATGGGGTCTGGAACAAATACAAATATCCCACTACTACAATTTATCTTGCATTTCCCTTATGTGTAAGCTGAGCCCCTCACCTAGTGACATTGAAACTAATATGTGTCAGCTTTCTGTCTGTGGTCCAAACTTCCCATCTTGGGGCTGACTGTAGACGGTCCAGCCTTCTCCCTTGCCTCTGGGAAGCTTTCCACAGTGACCTGACCCTTTCACCCCACTCACTTCACTTAATCCCTTCCCTCATGTATTGCTCCTGGAAACATACACAAACCAGCTAAGCTTGCTTCTATCTGAGCCCTATCTACAATCCTATCTTGGGACCCCATCACCTTACCACAACATGCCCACGTATGTATATGGACACAGACAAGATCAGAGTCTGCTTCAGGTTGCCAAGAACTATAAATGATAATTAATTTAGTGTGCCAAGGGCAAAAAGTGGAGTCCAGATCCAGAAGATGACCAGATCACCCAGCACCAAAATGAAAAGAAAAAAAAAGAGAAAGCAGCACAGGTGGGACAGAGAACCAGACAGTGGATCTCGCTAGCCCTGTTCCTGAGGAAGGAAGAATTAGCTTGGAGGCCATCCTGCCATCAGGAACCACCAATCCCATTCCTGGTAAGGTATGGCACCACACTGCCTCCTCAGTGTCTTAGCACAAGCAATTTAAACAGCAGAGAGAACAGAGCCTCCCTATTTTCTGGATGTCTATAAGCACTGAACACATCTGCAGCATCTAGGTTCAGCAATCGACTCTACACCACTCCTCCCTGTTTAGTGTGTAAAGACTGACCATTCTGCCTATTCTGTACAGCATCTATACCTGCCTTCATCCTGGTTCTGCATGCAAAAGCAAGTGCTTAACTACTGCCTTAAAATATAACAAGTGCCTTATATATTTAGATGCGACTATATTAACACCTTGCAGACAGCTTTCTCTGAACATGAAGTACACCTTATTTCCACTTCTACCTAAATCCACCACATCTTTTATTTGGCAGATAGTTCTCTGAGTAGACAGTCAAACAAAGCACATTTGCTTTCCTTTTTAAGGCATGTGTAAAAGATACAATAGAGAACCTGAAAGCTGTTCCCAAGGGAATCCAATCTCTCCTCCATCTTGGACACCATAAGTTTTCTGGAAATAGTATAATTTCCATCATGAATAAGCTCAAATAACTTATGGCTGAAGTACTTTTTTAAAAAACAAAAGTTGCTGTAGTAACAGCTTTGTCTATAGCATTTGGATATTACTGGACAGAGCTTGCCAGCACTCTGCTCTAAGACCCTGCTGTGCTGTACAAAGACTTAAAAACAGCCTCTGCACCAAAATGCTTAGTATCTGAGTGGACCAGGCATGCAAAGGAGGTGCTGTCCTTGGAGATTTATAGATGGAGGTACAGAGAGGCATTGACTTATTCATCTGCAGCGCGGATGGAACAAAATCAGCTTTAACTGCACTCTGGTGCCTCACCCAGTTTCCTCTGTAGTACATCCCAGCACACTTCGAGGCAATGGAAACTCATTATTAGCTTCCAGTTAAGGTTTTGAGATTTTTTCCATCCACTCTTTATAATGCTTGGATTTTTTTGCTATCATTCTGCTAGAAATTTTGGAAAGTAGGGAAACGTGTTAAAACTGAGTAGCTGTGATTTGAATAACAGTAAATAACAGAAATAATATTGCAGAAAACGTTGTTGTTTTTTACCTCAGAATTTAATCAACAAATAATTTCCACAGGTAGAAAAAAAATGCAACAAGTCTGAACACTGCAACAAGGCTTTTGTCTTCACAGTGCCACTCAGCATATAGTTCCATTAGGCAGTGCTGGAATCAAACAAAAGGAAATAGCTTTTGTGCTTGCTATTTTCAAGTGCCTTTCAGATTGTACCTTATACAGAGAAGCTTTTCTTTCAAACTCACAGGATCACCTTCTCTATCTTTAAGTCTATCATCTTCAGACTGCTTTCTCTCTTTGTTACTGTGGTAATTTTGTTGTCCTTCATCTGCAGAGGCTCCCAGCCCTCCTGTTACCTCACTTCCGTAATTCCTTAAGCTGTCCACCAAAAACGTCCTGAGCCATTCCAACTCCTTTTCAAGCCCAGATGCACAGCTGTAGCTTCACAGAAGTATTTCTAATGCCCCAAAGCCTACTGACATAACAGAAGTTTACCAGGATCCTTATACTTAGCTCCAATGTAGCTCTTAACATGCCATGCCTTCAATAAGGTTTCCCAAACCTCCTCCACTACATCTTCCCATCTAACACTCTCCAAATAACCTGCCAAACTTGTCATCATTAGATAAATGAGGAATAGAAGCTGTGGTGCCAGAAAGTAGCAAGCCTGATTTTGGGCAATGATGCAGCAGAACAACTGCACAACCATGTGGATTATTATTATTATTATTATCTTCAATTTAAAAAAAGAAAAAGAAAAGGAAAAAAGATGAAGAAAGAAAAGAAAAAAATGAAAAATGCACCAGACTGTACAAACTCTTCCTACCAATACAAGATTTACAGCATTTTACGGAACGGCGCTCAAGACTGACTAAATATCATCTGTTATCCTGCAGCCAGCTCCATTACCAAGAGTTCTGATGTATTCTAGTTTATGAAAGAGAAACAGGACTGCTTTCATGCCTGGTCCAAAAGAAGTTGGTACCACCAAACTATCTGACAACATACAAGTACGATACACCTGAACATATAACATCAGCCTGAAAACAGCCTGTCAGGTTATTCTATTGCTGTTGTTCTTTTCCCCCAAATGCAAAGCTGCAATGGCACTCTGAGATTAACTTTTACTTAGGAAGAAAGCCAAAGCAATACTGCTAACAGTCCAAGAACACCTAATAAAGAATTGAACTGTATTCAACTCAAACGTAGAAGAAAGGAGAAAAAAGGAAAAGTTAAAAACAAAACGGACACTGAAGAGGATTCATTATTTATCTCTCCTTTAAGACTTAACATTATAAGAATCCTAGTATATTGGAAAAAACTTACTGTTGATGCTTGGAAGAGGTACTATTCCAAATAGTCTGCAGCCATCATAAAAAACAAGGGAATTTCTAATGCTTCAGCTCCATGGAAATTAATACCAGGTAGGGGAGGGCGCTTTAAGCCAAACAAAGCCATTTTTAACTGTGTATTAAAATGCACGTTTCTAGTTGCTACAGATAGAACTATTTTCAAACGAGTAATAGTAGATACTGCAGCACATTGTGGCATTGAGCACTTGGGATGCATCTTTAAAGATAAATCACAGAATAATGTACAAAGGTTAAAAGAAAGCCAGTTCCATCTCTTGAGAGCCTGTTTGCAGCATAGGGCATACAAAAGCTGCCACTGCAGAAGCAAGGAATATAGAAAGTGTCAGGAAATAGCTGTAAAGCTATGACTGGAATGCAGTCTAGATGAGGCTGTTGATCATGAAAAGATGCATTGGAAAGTCAAGGTAGAGCTGCAAATTATGTAAATTCAAGAACATTGCTGCCAGTTGTTCCTTCTCCTCCACAAGTGAGAAGAAGGACCACTAAGCACTCCTTTTCCTAGATATGCAGGTAAGCTTTCACAGCTGCATGTGTTAAGCCACAGCACATACTAGGAAAAGTAGTCTCTGTTGGCAACTGTTGGCAAGTCATGAGACATCCCTTTTCCCTTTCTGCTCATCTCTGCAATGTGTGCTCCCTAGCCATCTCATCTTCAGCATTAGAGTAAGGCCTTTGGTTTCAGACTTGCTCTCTCTCTCTCATTTTACTTGATTTATTAACCTCAATTCCAATTATATTATATTATCTTGCATCCCAATAACTTATTTAGTAAACGAGCTTTCCTCCTCAGATTGTTGCCAATGTTTTGCTTTTAGGCCTATCTCCCTGTCCTTTCCCCTCCTCCAGGGTGTGGGTCCGTGCATCCCCTTGCCCCACTAGTCACAGAACCAGGCTGAACAGATTGTAAAATGTTAACAGCTCTTTAGCAGGGTCTGTTGTAACAGGACAAGGGGAAATGCTTTCAAACTAAAAGAAGGGAGATTCAGAGCGGATATAAGAAAAAAAAAGGTGGCTTTTGGTTTTTGCTGTTTTTAGAAGCAAAACAAAACCTGTAAGCATAGTGAAGCACTGAAACAGGTTTTCCAGAGAGGTGGTGAATGCCTCATCCCTGCAGACATCCATGGTCAGGCTGGATGAGGCACTGAGCAAGCTTGATATAGCTATCATTACAGGGGAGTTAGAGTAGATGACTTTTAAAGGTCCCTTCCAACTGGAACAGTTCTATGATTCTACAATATACTTTGTCTAGAATGAAGACTCATACCATGCATTTTCTCAACGTACTGTATTCCTCTGATTTTTGGTCAGTATCAGAGGAATGGTTGTTGAAAATCTCATAGAGGGCCTGCCACCATTCCAGCTGGATCAGAAACAGATAACTTAAAACAACCTTGAAAGGTTCAGACTTAGACCTATGGAGATTACTCAAAGCCCTCACTCAGTTCCACTACAGCAGTGAAGAGACAAAGGGAACAACAGGCAGGAGGGAAAGCAGGGATGAAAATGGCCCAGAATTAATTCTGCTAATTCTGAAGAGAGGAAGAGAAATAGAACTCGAGGAAAGAAACAGAAGAGGAGTATCCACACTGTAAGTCATAGCTTCTGCTTACTGGAGGAGGCTACTTGTCCCAGCTCTTCAGAAAAAAAATAAAAAAATCCCTATTTGCAATAGGTGTTGCACTACCTAGATCGCTTTAGAGGCTTATATTTATAGAAAAGCGTTGTCCTCACCTCACTGGCTCTTGTATCTTATTGCAAACATTGCTTCCCTCTACTTCCATTATCTCAGATTACACACAGGCAGTGCAACGTAACGTGCCAAGGAAAATGATACTTGCCCAGCTAGCATGCTACCAGCACTCCACGTATTTCTCTCAAACCCTGCCTAGAGATGGCAAGCTGCCCAAACAAGTGCTGTGCAGCAGGGGATGGCAGAGGCACCTAGTGGTTAGGACACTTAGCTGGAATGCAAAGAGCATGCATTTTATTCCTGAGGATGCCACCATGTTGCTAAAGTGACCTGAACAATACCAGGTTTCTACATGCAGCCTGAGTGTCCACATCCGTTAAACTGGGATACAGAACCATGACTCCTTTTATATAGCCCTTTTGAGAACCACAGAAGAAAGAAATTCATTTAATTGCATTGACAGAAAAGTGCAGAAAGCTTGCCCCTCTCAGTTGTTTTCCTAGTGGGACCAGGATTTCACTCAGAGGCCCTGACTTGAATTCCAGAAAACGTTCCTAAATCGCCCAGAAATGCTGGCAAAGTTTCTTTAGCTTCTCTGTTCCTTAATTTTCATTGTACAAACAGCAAGAAGAACTGCCCTCTCAGGACAGTCTGAGAATAAATGAACAAAAAAGCACAAAGATCCTCAAGTGAACGGAGACCATTCTTTGCCATCCAGTTCAGCCCCTCTGAAAGAAAAAGTGGGGCACATCCTTAAGAGCGCAAGTTTATTTTCTGGGCTGTTTGAAGTTGTTGATAAATTTACAAGCTGAAGGATTGCTTAATTAACTCTTTGAATATTTTTTCCTGTTAACATTTTTCCCTTCTCCTTTATTGATTTTTTAAAAAAAACCATAAAGAGCCTGAGGCACTGAGTAGCAAAAAAATTAAGAACTAATGCTCTTTTTTTCCCCTCCCCCCTCTAAAGTCAAAAGCAAAAAGCATTCTTTTATCAGCATATTATTGTCTCTAAAGATTTTACACAAGCTGCCATGGCCAGCAAATAAACACAATTTGACAAACCTAATGCATCAAGTTAAAAATACAAGAACTCAGGTTTTGGAAACCTTTCAGCTTGCTTTTTTGAGAGGCGGAAAGGACTGATTTCAAGAATTAAGCTGTGCAGACACAAGGCTCTGGCCACCAAGGAGACTGCAAATGTGTTATTGTTACTTATTGGACTATTAATGGACTGCCATACTTGAACTTACAGTCTTGTTGTGCGCCTTTGATAGTAGAACCCCTGTCTTGAGGAGGTCATAGACAAATTCAGTCTCAACAGGGGAGAGACAGGAAAGGAAACAAAGACAAGGAAGAATAAAACAACATGCTCTTTCTCATGTATAGGAACTTGACTCACACACACACACACACACACACACACACACAAAAAGAAAAAAGAAATCAGAGCCCCTAATTTTATTTCAGTCAACTTTCTGTCCACTGGACTGCACCACCAGCCTAAATCCTGCTCACCTCCTAGCAAGAAAGTCTCTCTTTCTAGTTCTCACAGCATTACTGCAAATGAAGGAGCAGAAAGAGCCTTTCAGACTATCCAGTGAATCTAGAAGCAATATATTCATTTAAAAGGGTGTATGGCAAAAGATGGTGATTACAGCACCTTCAAATGGGATATAGGCACAGCAGAGCAGTAACAGGTAATGAAGAAGGAAAACCAGCTCACCCCTTCCAATGACAACTCAAGAAAAGTGTTATTTCTATCCAAAGAGATGCTGATGCCTCCGCTGCTAATCCTTAAATGAGACTTCACCCCTTCCAGTCATTCAGGTACACTGCTTGCACCTGAGCTCCTTGGGTTAGCCACACCTTCTCACCTGCTGCTCAACCATTGGTTCAGGCTGTGACCTGGTAATTGCACTGCAGAGGGCCTTAGCACTGCAAATGGAGGCAGGGCAATGTAGTCATGAAAGTAATCTACAAGAAATGACTTTTCAGCTCAACATGAAAGAATTCAATTAGAAAAGCTGCAGGCCTCCCTGCTCTCTCTAACGTCAGTGATTCTGCCCATTCAGTCCTCGTCTCCAGGGAATAGATAGAAACTTTCAAGCTGGGCAGACTGTAGATGTCTTGCATTGATATGCTCCTCATTATTAAGCAGGGCACATATATGATTCTGCAGGAAAGGCTGGACATAAACAGTACCTTCCGGGTTGTAAAACATTAGCCAGTCTCTTGTCTTTTGAGCATACCATTCATATCAAATTCCTGTGGTACTCAACACCTAAATACTACTTTTCTCCATCTTCCTTTTCCCTTCCAATTAGATACATCTCTATCCTTGTTGTTATATTTTTCCACATTCTTAAAACTTATTGTGGAAGTTACTACAAGATCTAATTAAAAGCGGTTATAATTAGCCATGTAGTATTTCTTCTCACACTTAAGTATATGAGTAATCAACTGAAGACGCCAAAACTCACAACACAAGGGAATTTATATGATGCAAAGACACAAGAAAAACTAATTCCTCTCAAAGCTGACACCTAGTTGTTACATTCATAGAACTGACATTCAAAGTGTCATGTGCCACAAACATCACTGGATGAAGCAGCCCAGATTCTGAAAACAGAATTCATCTTTGTGAAGCCAGCGAACTTGACCACTGCTACTTTCAGACCTGCTATGTATTGTTAAAAGGTCACCAAAAACAAGAGATCTAGGATGGCCTCCACAGTTTTTCTTAAGGTATCTTTCTACTCCTTTCTGGCACTGAAAAGCAGCAAAATTTAAGTCATTTTAGCAAGTATGACCTTCAAGTCCAAGTTGGCACATAGTGAAATCAGTGGGGCAATCCACTTCAACTGAAATTGAAGTTCTTTGCTACTCAAACAATTTAATAATAGCAATAATTAAAAACAAAAATAAATAACTAATCAACCATAGAGTTAAGATTACTCCCCCTTATTTGACTTTGACTGGCAAGGCAATTTCAGTGGTGATTCAGCGCTGGCTGGAAAATTCTCTCTGTTCTGTCAGCATGCCAAACTCCATTTGCTGACCCTGAGAACATTGATACAAAGCTAGTCTATTCACTAAGGCACTTCCCCCAGTGTGAAATGGAGTAAAAGGTGCCTCTGGAAGAAGAATAGGCAGTTAGGCAACTAGGGAGTGCTGCTATAGGCATGAGTGGTTTATCTTCTGTTTCATCTCTTGTGCTAAGAGAAGACTAGAATGGACATAATAGATCTGCAAAAATAACAAATGAAACAAACTGCTGGCAGGAATCTGGGGTGATCTGGGAAATTAAGACAACTGTGTTGTTACCTGGTTGCTCTGATGCAATGAAAAGAATAAATAAAAAAAAATTAAAAAATAAATCACACTATTAAAAGCATTCATAACAAAGACAGTAGTGCTTTATTATTATTATTTTAAGATGAATCTCAGAATCATAGGAATTGGACTAGATCTCTACAGATCACTGAGTCCAACCCCCCTGCAAAGCAGGCTCCCTACAGCAGGCTGCACAGGTAGATCCAAATGGGTCTTGAATATCTCCAGAGAAGGAGAATCCACAACCTCTTTGGGCAGCCTGTTCCAGTGCTCCGTCACTCTCACTGTGAAGAAGTTCCTTCACATATTGGTGCATTTTATGGCCATTTCTCCTTGTCCTGTCCCCACAGACAGGTTGGCCATGTTCCTTTGATGCCCACATGTAAGATATTTATAAACATTAATAAGATCACCTCAGTCTTCTTTTCTCAAGGCTGAACAGATCCAGGTCACTCAGCCTTTCCTTGTAAGAGAGATGCTCCAGGACCTTTATCATCTTTGTGGCCCTCTGCTGGACTTTCTCCAGGAGATCCCTGTCTTCTATGTACTGGGGAGACCAGAACTGGATACAGTATTTCAAGTGAGGCCTTACCAGGGCAGAGTAGAGGGGGAGGAGAACCCCTCTTGACCTGCTGGCCACAATCCTTTCAATGCACCCCAGGATCCCATCAGCCTTCTTAGCCACCAGGGAACACTGCTGGCTCATAGCTGACAAGTCATCCACTAAGACCCCCATGTCCTTCTCTGCAGAGCTGAAGAGCAAACAAACTAATCATCGAGAATCATGAAGAGCCATCAAATTAATCAATGAGAAAGAATTAAAAAAAAAAAAAAAAAGTTTAAAAAAAATCACCCATAAATATATATATATATTTTACAAATGTGTCTGACTAGGCTACCGCGTGAGAAGAAGGAGGAATCTTTCTAAAACACCAAACAACAAAATTGTAGAGATTCCTACAATAACTTTTGACAGCATTTTAGCTAGGATGCATTTTCCTTCCTGCCTGAGTGGCTTTAAGGTTGTCATCCTCCCTTTTTTTCCACCATCAAGATTCCTTATCTACCACCATTTTGCTCTCTAGTGTACAGCATATCTGAGGCTGTTCTTCAAGTCAAGAACCTCCCTCCCCTAGTCTTTACCAAAGCCACAATTATGTCCATCCCTTAGCTGTATACATTACTTGATCTCTTTGATGACTTGTGCAGTGTTTAGCCGACATTTGATCTTCTCTGATAGTAGCATAGCAACAGACAACAATTTATGGCGAATACTGTATGAACCCTCACCTACAGAATGCATCTGTAAGTTGTGCTGCTTTCTTAGATAATGTTATACTCTTTGGAACAATAATGCTAAGTCAACAAGTTATCTTAATTATATGCTAAAATGAGAGCAGTTTAACATTATTTAAGTCCGCTAGTTTTATTAAATACCAGGAAGCAGCAAGAATATGTTACAACTATTGCAACCTATAGGATTTCATCTATGACATTCAAGCAATACTGCTTGCAACTCTGAACAGTCAGAAGAACTTACATGGGAATGTGCTCACCACATTCTTTAAAGTATTTGTAAAAGGAAGATTTAAAACCTTTAGATACAGTTTCAGAAGAGTTTCTTTGAGTCTGTATGACCCTTAGGAAAAACAAGTTCCAACAAAGACCATACAGAAAAGATAACCGTTCTTTCCTATTCTCCGTATTATTACATATATATTATATGTATGTATGTATGTATAGACACACACACCAATCAAAGATAACTTCATTTTGTTGGAGCAGGGTGGATTGGCTCTCACTTTTTTAGTCACTTGGTTATGTTGTGCTGTACTACAATGGGAAGACTAAAACTGTCCTGTGAGCTCCCAACAGTGCTCTCAAACAATTCAGAGGTTATTATTGGTCCTGCAGGTTCAAGAACTGGAAATATCCCCTCCCATAGGCTTATAAAGTCACCCAAACCTAATCAGACTTTTTTGAAATGGAAAATAATTCTGGACACCTTTTTGGAAGTGTTCTCTTTCCTTCCTGTCATCCTTTTGCATAACTTTTTCTTCCTTGTGCTAACTATCCATCACCTTGTGAAATAAGTAGGTTTTAATTAAGTTTGAGAAAGGAGTTCTCAAAACAGGAAGCGAGCTTTTACCAAGTGACAGCCCTGCTTTCCTTTCAGTCACTCTGAACGTGCTCAGCATCATCAGCTAAATTAAAAGTTTAGGTCAGTCTTGTTACGCCCCATAGATAGCTATACTTCCCTAAAATTAGTTTGATTACTGCTAATCAATAACTGCATATCTGTATCTTCCCCCAGATAAGACCCAAGCTGCATTCTACTGGTAAGTAGAACAGTCCAAACATCTCTTACCAAAGCATCAAGAAAGATACGATACTTAAGAAATGCTTTGCATCCCCATTTACTTTATGACCAAGCATGCTTAGAAGTCTTACAACAGCCCGCCTTGGCTTTCTGCAAAGAACTACCTAAAACTACAAGAGCATCCAGATCTTGCATGGTTTTTCAGCCTTTACTGGCAAAACCTCCTAATCTACTAAGCAGTATATTCCCAATCATTTAGCAATTAAACCATGTTCTCCATAGTCTGTGCAAGAGCCCCTGCTTATAGAAACAGTTCCAGTATCTCTCTTGCAGGCTAAAACAGATTTCAAGGTTTGCTTCATAGTCCTGTGTTCTCCCTTCTCTATAAGGGCCTACTTATACCTGCCTTTTCTTGTTCACTTATCTTCTGCCTACCCCAGACAAGTATGTTCTGGAAGAAAAAGCTGATTATTCTTTTCAGGATTTAATCTTTCACAGAATCACCAAGGTTGGAAAAGACTATGTATTGGTTGTTAATATACAGATGGTAGCAAATGTACAGAAGGAATAAGCAAAGGAAAACTCACCTTGGCTGAAGAAGCTGGGGCAGTCCTCACTGGTGAGTGATCTCCAAGAGATGCTGCCTCAGTGGGAGTCAGCCCTTAAATGAGGTCTCAGAGGGGATGGAGTCGAGCTCCACCCCTTCCGGGAGCACAGCTACATCACTCTCACCTGTGCTCCCACAGCTGACCCCACACTTGCCTCAGCTGATTAATCAGAGGTTCAGGCTGTGATTACCAGTCTCCCATACAGACCTACAAGACCATCCAGTCCAACCATCCATCAATTACTAATAGTTCTCACTAAACCATGTCCCTCAAAACAGTGTCCAGATGTACCTTGAACACCTCCAGGTGTTTTCCTATCTGCCTTCAGATGGCCAAATTATTGAACTCCAGTACTACAGAAACACATGATAATCTATCACATCTTGTTTCCTATGGTGTTCTGCTCTCCTTGCTTTCCCTGCTTATCTAATCTTGAACCCATGAACA
Source organism: Excalfactoria chinensis (assembly GCF_039878825.1). Classification (NCBI taxonomy): domain Eukaryota; kingdom Metazoa; phylum Chordata; class Aves; order Galliformes; family Phasianidae; genus Excalfactoria; species Excalfactoria chinensis. Next base: position 39,421,613 of record NC_092828.1, read on the forward strand.
CACAACCTTTTGCTCTCGTTGACATGTCACTGCTATTCAATCACTCATCACAACATTATAATCAACATGCATGCAGCTCCAGATGAAGAATCCTAACAATGAACAAGAAGCGATACACAGCATCTGATGCAGTCTCTTCAGTGAACATCAAATCTACGTTTCTTCTCCAAATTAATAAATGAATTGTGACTTAACGGAAAAGACAGGAAGAGGAAAAAAGCTTCCTACCCTAGCCAACTAACTTCTTTTCCACATATGAGTGCTTTAAAGCTTCTACCATCACTGCATACGCCAAGATTTGAGTAATGTTTGCAGGGTCTGAAACTAGACTGAAAACTCAAGAAACCTGGGACATGAAAAGGAAGCTTTACTTTTTCTGCCTTGGCATCCTAAATAAGATTTATCTACATTATAGGAGACAGAAAAGAAAAACCAAAGTTATCATTCATTCCTTTACTCGCTCTTAAAAAATAAAAATTAAAAAAAAAAAAAAATCCATTGGACCTTTCTTGGTGAATATTGTAACACATTGAAACTGGTAATCACAGCCTGAACCTCTGATTAATCAGCTGAGACAAGTGTCGGGTCAGCTGTGGGAGCACAGGTGAGAGTAATTTAGCTGTGCTCCTGGAAGGGGTGGCTCTAGACCTTATTTAAGGGCTGACCACCACTAAGGCAGCATCTCTTGAAGATTGCTCCTTGGTGGAGATTGCCTCAGCAGTTCCCAGCAGACTGATGGCTTCCATACAGGTGAGTTTTTCCTGTAAATAACCTTTTGGTATTTACAACTACCATCTTTTCATTATTGTTACCGTACACACATGCTCACTAAATACCTTAAAACAGAAAACAAATTTATCCACATCCACAGTTATATCACCTCTCTCTGTTAACAGACGAAGGAAAGACAGCAATTATGCTGTGGATCTACTCCAAAAAGGGATGGTGGAAATAGCATCAATACAGAAAGAACTTGCCTCAGTTACAAACTGCTGCCCATCTCATACAGGATACCAAACAGATAATGTGCAACTATTGGGTGACCTACAGCACTTATCACCTTTCTATAAAGAATGGCAGAGGGAGTGGTTACAATGACCAAAAATCTAACAATCACATGGCATTGATAATAACAACCAACAAGAATCCATCACGATCCTCAGCAAAATGTTCAGCTATCTTTCTGCTAAGAAAAGACATCTTTAGCAGAAAAGTTTTATTGCACTCTTATTCTGTGTCACACCTTGTCTGAGCCCACTGAGGACAGAGGTAACAAAATCTATTATAAATTTCTCTCTGCACAGATGTTTTGTTAAAACAACAACAAAAAAAGCCAAACAATAATCACCAACAGAATCAAGGTATTGCACAATTCATCTTTAGTACTTACTTCTATTTTCTTATTATTATAGACATAATCATTTTGCAACAACAGCTTGTGTTAGTATGTTCATATTTCTCTCTGTTATTTAGTTTTACTTGTGTGAATAGCTCAATCATTGCTAATACATACTGTCTATACTTCAAATGAGAACACTGTGTTCTCAATGTTTTTCCAAATTAGCTGCAGATATTTAAAAACAGAAGAGCTCAAATACACAAAATAGCCAGGAACACAACCATTCTTATCCATTTAAATATTTTCAGCATGCTCTCTTCAGTGTAAGGCTATCAGTGAGATTCTTGATTTCTCTCACTTTCTTCAGTGTGACTACCAGACAAAGCAAAAACATACTTTTGACCAAATCATCTGTTGCATTTCTATTCCCATTGCATCATCATAATATTACACAATAAACAATATCCTTGCAGAATAATACTTTTAAACACTAAGATTTACAACTTTATTCCTTGAGTAACCAACTGTTCTCTAAGGGCAATATAGCCACAGATATACTGAGCCTCAAATTCAGTGACCTGCTAAGGAAAAATACACTCTCTAAACTATACTGAGAGCAGGAAGTGGCTTAATCTCAGTTCACCCTGCTATTCCCACACAGCAGCTCAGTGGCAACAGGCAACTAGGAGCAAGGTAAAACTACTCTTTTTGGCAACAGTATAAATTTTGATCATCCCATTCCCCTTGCATTCTGTACTAGGATCTCGTGCCATCAGCACACAAAAGGGGAAGGAAAGGTAGTAACTGTTCTAACACATGACTTCCCTCAGACCATGTAAATAAATGCCTGCCTTTTATAAAAGAGGAAAGAACACAAATAAGTTCCCTGATGCATTCTGGAAATAAACAAGTTGGTTCTGTCTTCTTTATCAGATCTATCTGATCTGAGTCTCAGCAGGGTTCACTATTCTAAATAAGCAACAGCACAATTCAGGACGATAGATTTAAAACAAGTTATTACTCGCTATGACCAAGGACATTTTAAAAAAAGAGAAAAAAAAAAAAAAGAGTTTCTTGGAAGCTTAATCTCTGGTTTCACTTTTCTATTGGAATGTGGATTCTGTTTTTTTTATTAGTTGTTTATTGTTGTAGGGATCAGCTCTTGCAAGGTGTTTCATGTTATGACTTTTTACACATAAATAGAGGCTGACTTGCTGGGAGAAGACAAAAGATGAACAACAAGAAAGCACTGTTAGTACTACTAGCTAAATCTGCAACCCACAGTCTATAGTTGTAGAAACTGAAGTCCTGGAAACACTTGCTCTGAACAAAGGGTCAGTGACCCTTGCTTTCCACATAACTCATCCTGAACACATTCAGTCCTTCAAACCAATAAGCAGAAGGAAACAAGATTTTTCTCCGCTGAACACAGGTAAAAACACCTAGCACAGAAATGCAGGTCCAGTGATAAGGTTATGCAGATTACATTGTCTCTCCTATTGAAAGACTCAGTTCCAAGTTCCAAAGCAAATCTTAGAAGAGACACAATTTCCAAGCAAGCAATTGTACGTCTGCTCAATAGTTCTTTTAGATACCCATTTTTCTATACTTAGAGAACAAATGCTAACTTTATTCCAAATCTTCAGTAGATTTAAACGAGACACAGCAAGAATGCAGCATTTCACCAGAGAAAGGGGAAGGTGACAGCTGTGCCCCAGATCCACATCACCAGATAGCCTATCTCCCCTCCCATACATCCCCAGTGGGAGGCTGACCCAGCTAACCGTGCATAGGGGCAGCTGCCCTCAGTGCCTACCTCTGCCCTTCAGTACCACGGCCAGCGCAGGAGGCCCGGTTGGAGCTGCCTCCTTATTCCTGCCAATCGACATGGAAGCCTTTGAGACAAGGGCATCATCGGTGCTCCCACCTGAAGCGTCTACTAGGAAAGCAAATGTTTTACTTAACACCAAATTGGTTGGTGTCACCTTAAACTCATTTCCACTTTTTGAAAGTAAGTGTTTCCCAGATTTGCTTTATGCCATTTTCCTGGATATCTTCTATATTATTTCCAGCTTAATAGTATTAAAGGATGTACTAAGGGTTGTCTTGTATGTAATACATGCACTTTGTATTTATTACAGATCCTAGGCCTCCTGAATACATGTACTGACATCTCTACTTAATGACAAACATTATCAGCATCCATATGGGAAGGGTTTATAACTACTCCGAAGTTAAAAATCAAAATGTACTACATAATAGGCTTCTTATATAGTTTTAATGAGATTTTAGATTACTGTGCAAGGAGGCCACTTTTCATATTGCTAAGTCTGGAAGTTTATTTACTTAAACAATAGAAAGAAGTTAAGTACCATTTAAGAAAAAGGTCATTCTTCAGTGCAGTTGGCCATAAATTAACCAACACAATTACCAGGAAACTCTTACAGTATGGTAAGAATACTCTGTGTGATGCTTAAATAAACAGGGTTGTATTGAAATGCAAGCCTCATTCTGAACCACAGTGCAGTAATGACATCCCCTAAGCACATTCAAAGTTAATTCTAAGCTAAATGAAAACCAGAAAGCAAAACTGGCCATCATCACTCCAAGTCACTATAGCAATTATACTTTTATGTTATTTGTCTAAACATTGTACTGTAATTTTAGATTAGAAGATACTTTTTGTTGAAAAGCAGCCTCCAGCATAGTGCTTTGTCTTTCCTAGCCCATCCTACCACTCATTCTCTGGTCTGGAGAGCTCTCAGAATTATCAGCTATTCTTGAAGCCAAAGCTCAAGAAGCAAGTAGCAACTTCCAGCAGCAGAATTTTCCGGCACACAGCTTACATTGCAGAAGCACCTGAATTAACCTCTCCATCTACACTCATATGAACCCAATGTAAGCTGAACTACATACTTCCTACATCATTTCTATTCAAGTTTTGCTCAGGCACTTACTAACCAAGGAGAGCAAATTAGAAGAATGTAAATTCTGGGTAGCCACCAAGTCTGGGGACACACACCTGGCAACAATCCATGTACTGCAAGGTTGGCACCTCACCCTTTGCCCACTTGGGATCAACACATAATTTGTCTGTGCATCAACTCTCCCCCACCCTAGTGTCTTGGGGCAGGCAGATTGCTTTGCTGCTGGGATGACTGTCTAAAGATAGGCAACCACATCTGGCAAGGTATTGGAATCCCACAACAGAACTACAATAAGCACTAGGCATGACTAAACCTGAAGTGCCATCTACTTTTTCAGAAGCATTATGTCATAGCCCATATGTGATCAAGAACAAAAAGAAATTTTAAAAAAATATACAACCAGCATCCTCTTTAAATTCTTTCCTCTACCAGGAGCACATCACATAGCTCCCACTAGCCAGCAACTCAAGTAGCCTTGGGAACTTTATTATATGGCACAGGTGCCCCTGCTGCTGGGAAAGAGAGAAATGCACATCCTGGTTGAGAAGGAAAAAGGAATGGGGCAAGTAAAGCAGGTTTACTTTCTCAGTGTTACTTTGCATGCACAAAGTTCAAGTGTAGCTAAACAAAAAACAATTTGAAATTCTGCCAGTAGATGCTACAGTGAGCTCACTACTAAAATTTAAGCCTATCTTAACGTGAAATCAGCATTTCTACTTGGCTAACCAGTCTTTGTGCCACTCTGAAAACACCATATTCAAGCTTGCTTCTGCTGCAACTCTAAGGCACTATCTTATAGGTAGATGTACTGACTTCATCTGCAAAGTCACAGAAGACTTGGTGATAAGAATACAGGTAGCCAGACTTTCTCATTGAGAAACCAAATGCGCTGATACGTAACAATGCTGTTTGTTCAAAAAGCATTCCTCCGAAGTGGAATAAAGCCACGTTTGGTTCAAGTAGCACCAAGAAAGCAAAGTAGCTGGCAGCATGCTGTAATAAACAGAGAAAAAGTGGTAACTTATTCCATCTAAGGCTTAGACTAAGCACTCTGTTTCAGCCACATTGTCAGCCTTCTGACTATTGCTAGCACCTAAAAACTTGCTTAAACCTTTACAAAGACATTAACAAGGTAACTTTGAGTAATCCCAGTCAGGAATTTTTTCCACCAGAAATGCCATGGCTGTGGGCTGAAGAGGCAGAGCTAGCCCTTTCCTGAACTCCAAGGGGAAAACAGCCACAAATGATATGCTCCACAGCTTTTGCTGAGAAAACAAATACTGGAAGCATGACCGCATTTGAAGCGCTCTACCTCAAGAGAGTGAGCTAGCCCTGAATTAATTAAACAAACATTTAACCCTTGTATTCTCACAGCTTTCACAAACACTCTTTGGATTCAAGTCATTTGCACAGTTTGCCCAAACTGGTGAATTAGAAATAAATAAATAAATAAAAGAAAAAAATAGAAAAAAAACAGAGGCAACTCAGTTCTTAAACTCATTCATTCTGTTACTTGATTTTCACAAACCAGAGGCCACAGCATTCAGTATCCTAAAACTTTTCAGACAGTGGTGACAAAACACCTTTGTGCTGGTATGTATGCACATGTATACAGATGGATACTCTTTAAAATAATAATAAGAGCAGCAAAGTGAAATAACTATTCCTTTCTGAAATCGCACATAGTTCATTGAAACTGGATTGCTTCCAAACTCCAGTTTTAATATCTTCCTCTGACAGAATTCCATGCCTTTAAACAGCACGCCATAAACACTGACTTTTTCTTTTAACCTCCTAACCAGAGAGGTAACTAGCAAAGGACCTATTTTAAGTAAACGATAAAAGGCAGATGCTAAAGCTCAAGAAAGCCCTAAAGTAAAGTCAGTAAAAAAGACCTGAAAGCAATGATACTAACAGTACCTTTAGTCTTTACAAAGAAACATCTTGATACACACTTTTTCTACAGAATGAGAGCAAACTAAGTTTTGGAAACTTTTTGCTCAAAAACACTTCCCTCAAGGACAAGGCTTCAAACTATCAACTAGTCCAGTTTGATTCCATTAACTCACTTTGCAATCCCTGTTTGGCTCAGCAAATCCAGGGCTCAGATTTGGTAATTCTTCTCCAGGGCAACAAACAGGAATGAAATCAGACCATTACGTGTCTTCACAGAGCATAGTACCATGTTTCTCCAAAACGCTTGTGTTTCTGCCTTAATAACTACATAAACTGTAGACACTTATAGCTTATTCTTAAACTCATTGCCCCTTACTTCTGGAAAAGCCTGTTTGTAGACATACACACATGCATACATGGTATACACACACACACACACACTTGCTCACTCTTGTTCTCTGTGATAAATAGCATTCCTAAAATAACTTTTGACATTCCTTTTTAACTCTTCAGTGTGTTTTGGATTTTCAGGTGGGCACCTTAGTAAAAACAAAACAAAACAAAACTTCATCAAACACAAAAACATTTGTTTAAGGCTACTCCTTACCTACTGTCTTTCAGGCTTGGGTTTTCACCCTGGTTGGCAGTGGTGGTGTTTTCTGTTTGCTCACCTTTCCACCTCCCAGATGCTCCCAACAAGCCAAGCTACTTTAACTTTCCCTTCTCATCTAGGTGACACAAAGTGCTCGTAAAATGCCCATCACTACCATGTCTGAATCCCAGATTCCTACCTTATGAAAAGATTGATTTTTCTAGTCAAAGTCCTTAATGTTTCAGGTAATTTCTCTGAAGTGCCACGGTTTTTATGCTGGCCAACCACAAGACAACAGCACCACCCAGCGGCTCTTTCTGCAGTCAACGTTTTGAGGAGCTATACGAGTTTAGAGGATTTCTCAGAATTGAAAAGGTACTTAAATTCACTGTTTCAGTTGTGCAGGTAATTCCTTAGAAATCAAGTCCACTTTCTCTAAAGAGACTAATCTCTACCAGGACAGATAGCCGCGACTGATAGCCATTCTGAAATCTTAGGGGTCCCTGTTTTCAGATAGCATCAAAATTCCTCGCTACAAATACCTCTTGTATATACTCCTGTGACTTCCACATTCAAACCTTTACTTAAAAGAGGTCATTCTGGCAAGCAGCTGCTATATCTAAGAGCAGGAACAGTTCCTCATCAGTCTCTAGACAAGAGTATTGAAGAGAGAACCACATATGAAAATGTGATGATTGTATTTTATGCTCAACGTAAAAAATATCAGCAATAATGAAACCACATGCTTGAATGTTCATAAGTCACCTGTTATCAGTAGTGGGGCTACATATCAATACATGGGGTCATTAAAAACACGTGAAAGAAAGAAGTTTCAAGGACAACCATTTTAGTGAAACTATACTTTTAAAGACCTTCATGTTTAAAATAATCAGACATCTTATACCATATGATTTCACAGCAGCCAATTTTTTTTGCAGAGTCCAGCTCAGACTAACAAAGATTCTAAGCTCACATTAAGAAGTACTTTCATGATGACCAGAAACAAAGTTAACAAAACAGAAAGCCAAATGCTTTGGTCCCAAAGCATTTCAGAGCACATAATATTTCAACCATTCTCTCCCAAAGACAGGAAGACACAATAGTTTTCAGATCATAATACTAATGTCTGTGGCATAAACTTCTCTCTTAAGAGCAGAACCGCACTTGAAAAAATAAAACAAAGATAGTAGACCTATTCAGTTGCTTGGCAGCTGGAATCAATAATGAAACTGGCTTTATCCAAGCTCTGGTCATTCTGCAGTTATAGTTAGAACACACCTAGTATTACAGTGTATTTTAGCCATTACCTGAAATTGTAGCAACTCTGTAAACACCAGTATGACTTTGGAGCTATCACTGTTCTACCTTGCTATATGGTCTCAGAAGGTCACCTACAGTTAAGCAAAATTTTCTTGGGACATTTCTGCTCCAAAATCTGGAGCTGATCAGTGATCCATCTCCTTTCTCTGGGAGTTAAGCTTCCTTTGAGGTCCTCTTTCCACACACTGTTTTTGCAAAACAGCTTAGCTTCCTTAGGCTGCTCTATCTTCTTTAATTTCCCTGGGGCAAAGGGTTATCTCTCTGATCTTTTCTTAGGTGACGTAACAACATGTTGAAGAAAGATCACCATTAAACTAAAATTCCTTCCAGGTGCCTTATAATTATAAGGCAACAGTCCCAGTGCTGTAGCAATAAAACAAGAGACACTAGCTTTAGTTACCTGAGCCAAAGGACAATTTAAGAAAGGAAAAGAAAATTGTAAGTTGCAGTTCCATGAAAAGCAGAAATAAACATTGTACACCCTTGTTATGAAAAGAACTGGCATGATCTCATCTCAAAAGGGATTTAGGTGCTTAATTGTTTCTGCAACCAATTCAAACACTGAAAACTCCTTAGTCTGTGAAGGTAAGTGCGTGTTTAATAATAATAATAATAAAAAAAAGTTCTTTTACATACAGAAAGACTATTTAAAAAGTCAACCATAATTAAATACCGACGGGTGTCTAAGCCTTTTGGAAGTACAGGCACAGTGTCCCATTGTTAACGCTACATTCTGAACTCTGCAGAGACCAGTTTTCCTTTACTTCTGTGGCATTACACAGGCATGGCACAACCCAAAAGTCTAATCCTACTTTGCTTCAGGGTCTAAGGGCTTTAGAGGTACTTCCCACAAGATATTTTCCCCAGAGAACACTTGCTCATCCCACATGCACCGTCCCAAACACACTGGAGAACTGTTTGACTAGAGAACCAGTTTGTGTTTTTCCTGTTCCCGTCACAAAACCACAAGCCGGAAATGCCCAACCAAAAATTAAGTCATGTGTACAGCTGAAGCATACACTGGTTATAGATTGGTCAGAAAGCAACAACCACAACTGGGGTTGTGGATTTCTTTTACCTTTGATGCATTTCTGTTCTTTCTTTGTGCAACTGGGATAAGTCACTTTCCAGTTTTATGGCAGCACACACTGGAGGACTGCAAGAGTCTTAGATATTGCCAGCCATACCAGGAGCTGTATAGGTACCTAAGACAAATAAAAGAGATTATTTATCTTTTGCCCAAAGACTTCTGAAAGGGCCTGGGGCCAGACTGTAGCAAAACAGGACTGTCAGTCACCAGGTGAAACAGTCAGCAGCCTGACTGATCCAGATTCCAGCTTAAAACTCTTCTCAATCAGCTGTGCAGGCCCTGGGGCTCTACTAAACGTTGATTCCCATCAGGACATCAAACAAATCTAACACAGAACAACAAGAAGCATTTTTTCCTCTCTGTGGCCAAGACAAGCAACTGTGGGAGTTAACAAAGGCAGTCTATTATATCACAAGCCTTTGGCTTTTCCTATCTAACTATGCTTATACAGAAAGCATCCCCTCTTTCTTCAGAAGGAAAGGGGCAAAGAACTTTCAGGGAGAGGGATGAAGTCAGGCAGTCTGTGCTGCTATAACTTCAGGAGTGACATGGGATATCAGGGTGGTCATTAACACATCACATTAATCAGTCTGTTCCTAAATCATGCTCACTGTAGAAAGGGGGAAATAAAAATTAGCACCCAAGTCCCAGGACCACAGTAGCCACTTAGTGGGGGAGGGACCTGGAAAAAAAAACCACACCAAAGCCACAACACACTACAAAACTGTAAATGTGACCTGCTGCCAACTCTGGAAAATCCAGGAGCTGAGTACCATAGAATCTTCAGAAGGATCAGTAGAGAAACTGTTTTCAGGAATGAGTCTCCTTCCATGCAGAGCACATTATGACAGCCCTTCCACATACAGTCCAGCTCTCTAAGACCACAGAGAATATCCCGGTACCTACATCTAGCACCCCCATCACTGAAGCATGATTTGTCTGTAGGGATTATTTTGCTGAGTGTCTCAAATACTTGTTTACGGAGTGAACATCAGCCAAAATCACAAACGATCTTCTGGTTTGGAGTTAGCACTGGGCTTCCCAGTCTAAACAATTTAGTCAAATTCTCTCTTCTTAAGCTGAGCTCTACATCTGCCTACAGTGTACAACACCTGGGGATGGCTATCTACCTCACCTTCTCCTTTATTTCCTGTTCTATGCCTGATGTGAGCATATAACTACTCTTTCAGAGTGTGCCCTTTCTAAGCCAGAAAAATACCACTTGCCATTGTAGCTCACCAGAAACTAAAAATGGAAAGTTTATGGTAGCACTACCACAGAAACCAGCAACAAACACATTGGCATTCAAATAATGACAAGATTTATATTTTAAGTTAGGACTGACCAAACAGAAACATGAAGATCCACCCTCCCTTACTTTGAGCAGTTCAGCTCAGCTCCAAAGCTTGCCACTCTATTCACATACCAAGTGAAAGGAGAAATCAGTATTCTAAACAGCAGGGCAAGGTAGATGCAAAGGTCCCAGGGCCCAACTATCACCCTTCACAGCTAGTACAATGAACAACAATCTAATATGAGCACTTTAGAGGCTTTTAACTCATGGGGATTGGGTAAACAGCTTCACCTGTTTTCCACTTCTCCTTTCCATTTTTGGATACCTCAACAAGCTCTGAACAGTCTTGGAATTACACCAGTCATCTACTGAAGTTACCTGTAAGTCTGGGTATATAGCCATACTTTTGCTTATGCTGAGGTACCTTAGTTTCTTCAGTCCCAACTCCACCTGATTAAAGTGTCTCCAGCTTATTCCACCAGAATGCCAAGTAGAGCTGAGGCGTATCTGCCTACAAGACTAAGTGTGCATGTGCTGAAGGCATTTTAGGAAAGCCAGGGCAGCTTGCTAGCTTGGCAGGAGAGGCACAGTACAGAAAGCAAGCACTACAATGATGCTCACTGATTTTCAGTGATCTGGGATGAAATTAGCCAGACTTTTACAAAGTAAATTTTCAGAGATTCTTCCTACATAAGAAAACCAAAAACCAAATTCCATGTACTAAGAGATTACAGGAAAGGCAATCATGAGACAGGATAAACTGAAACCATAATTAACCATCATTATTGAGTAGCAACTATGTTGTGTGGTTACACAGCAATAATCTATGTATGGAGTCACCAACAAACTACAAACTCTGGCCAGAGGCTGCAGGCATGTTTCCCTAAAACAACACTTCAGTACCTAGCAGCTCGTTGTAAAGCCCCTGCAGTATTTGCAAGGGGCTTAATGGGCACTGCTGGGCAGAAAAAAGTTTTGAAAGCCCAAGGAATTTCACCTGATGTGCTCACACAGAAGCTGTGCTCCTTTGATTTGAGCATCACTGAGAAAACAGACTGACAGCTTATGTAGAGAGGTGCCAAGTGAGTCAAGTGACATTCCCCGATGATGAAGTGACATAAGATTAAGCCCAATCACACACAGGCTTTGAGAATAAGTAAAGGAAGATTGTGGACTGTGCTAGGCTGAGGAGAGCCAGAGACAGAAATGAAATGAAATGTTAACCTCAGGTTGCATGTTTCTGTTGAGGCAGATAAGGACAGTTCCAGAGGGATGAGTTCCAGTGAGATGTTTGCCTCTTTCCAATCACTGATGGGAAAAAATGAGCAATTGTTCCTGGACTGAGAGGACAAAATAATCTCAGCTTTCTCAAATCACTGTGGAAAAATATAACAATAATAAAAAAAAGCCACAACAGTAAGGCGTATGAAAACATCAGCTTCTCAACAGACCTCAAGTGACATAGAAAACTTGATAAGAAGGAAGCTGTTTTCACTCCACTCCTAACTGGTTCTCAGTCATCTAGCAGAGCTGATGGGAAGTTACCTGAGTCATCTGGGACAAGAAAAAGCTCTTCAGAGGAATTGCTCAGAAAGTCTCTCAGCAGAATCTTGAGACCATCAAATATTTTGACATAACAATTTTAATTCCAGATGGCCAAATTCTATAAAGATGTTGAGCAAAGAAATGTCAGAGAAAACCAAGAAAAAGTGAAAGGGTTCAGGAGGGGGAAGTTCCAGAAAGATTACAAAGGCTGCAGAATGATTTCATAATGAAGAAGGCAGGGAACACATGAACCTCTTAACAAATACAGTTCTGTGCAAATAGGAAAATCTTTGCTACAAGTATGAGAAACCAGTTCACCTAAGCCAATCTTTATTAGGCCAAAATACTATTAACAACTCTCAGTGGAGTCTCTTCTAATAAAAAGATCTTTAAGAAAAAAAAATTGCACTTCAGCAGAGGTACTTTTAAGGTCTTAAACAAGCTTTTAGTGACTGTCTAAATGTCCACTTGAAAGACATTTATCTAACTCATACAGCACTCAGCTTTGAACAAACAAATAGATGAGCACTGATAAACAATTTAATTAGAATATTTGCTGCAAATCATTGGAGATGGAGGTTGCGCAACATTATGCTGGGGCAGTGAGCACACAAGTGGTAAGCAATTTGTAGCACTAGCCAGAACAAGAGAAGAAATCTAAAATGGAGGCGGGGTGAGGGTGTAGATTTTCACTAATCTCTGAAAAGACTCACCGCTCTATGAAGATTAGATACAAATCCATTAATTACAGAGAAGTCATAACACCCTTTCCCTTTCTTAGCAATATTTAACTATGCTTAACCAATTGCTTACAGACGGAAGAAAAGCAAACTCAGCTCTAGTATGAGACGTCAATACTACAGCAATGCATGTTTCAGAATCAAAGACTGTCTCCATGTTCTTTATATTTGCGGTATATTTTTTACTGGTCTTGGATTTCTAAAAGAATATTTTTAAAGGCAGCAAGTCAGCATTGCTCTGCCCTTCTTTTCTGATGGAAAAGAGGCTTCTCAGGATTAAAAAATAATAAAATCAACTTTCTTACAAAATAAAACCTTATCATATGCTCTCTTCTAAATGCTGTGCATTAAACATCTTTTGCTCCCCCATCTCACATTAGTGACTTTTAAAACAGAATACTTATTCTCAAACCAAGCGCAATTAAAATTAAAATATTAATTAAAATATGAAGGAAAAAAGTGAGCTTATATGCAAAGCACAAGTACTATAAATTCTAGGAGTGTCAGAGCAAAACACCACTGTAACCACTTTAATTAAATATTTACAGAGAGCTTGTCTGCATAGCTGAACATCAAGCAAACAAACCCAAGCTTGGAATCAGGTGTGCTTAGCTGGATTGGAGATTGCTTTCTCCCTCTCCCCCATAACAAGCAAAACTTAGATAAGAATTTCAAAGTGAATTTTAGAATTGAAAATGACGGTTTTCTGAGTCCCAGTTGAGACGCTTTCTAGAAAAAAGAAAAAACAACAACAACAAAAAATGGGTTCTTCTTTGTCGGTATGTTACATGCCAGGACCAGGAGGGAGAAATCCTCATTCTCTTACAACATGTTCTTTAACTAAGTCCTAGTTCAAATAAAGAGCTTTGCCCAGACCTTTACACTCAGGCCAAATCTACGCTGTGAGCTAACTCAGGATATCTATACCTTGCTTTACGTCAGCAAAGGGCTCATAAGACAAGTGTAGCCTTCTCTGAACAAAATATTTTTGCTAGAACTTACTCAAGCCTCCCCAGAATACACCTGCACTGGAAGACATAACTTCTTTTGACTTGAGGAATTATGCCAGCAGAAAGTAAGACAAAAAGGCTTTCCACAATTGAGAAGGCCTCCATCATGCTTTACCTATGTTTATTTGGTAAAACAAAAGTACAAGAGAACACCTTAAAAGCAGCTTTTAATCACTACTTATGTCAAGAATGTAGATGACCCTAATCCTGCCTCTAGAGCATCTAAGCCCTTTAAAACTGCTTCTTCCTACTACTGTGGCAGTACTGTCCTGTTAGCCACACTGTGCCACATTAACTCTATATCTAGACAGTAGAGACTCCTTGTCACAGTGAGCTCGCTGCAAGTCTCTTTAGCTCCATCAGTCACCACCTACAAGTTGCAAAATACAGAACCATTGTAGGTAGCCCAGGTCGTAACAAACTGTGTGTGTGAGAGAGAGAGCGAAAGAGAAAAGCGAGGGTATTGAAATAAGTCCTTAAGGGTTTCCACTCCCTTTTAATTTTCTTTCTCCCATTGTTACTCCCTCAACTGTCTAGCATGCAAGATCCAGAACAGAGTTTTGGCTGTATCTCTGGCAAGGCAGGAACTCGGCACACACCTGCTCCATGAAAGCCAAAGCTTTGGCAATTGCCCAAGGTAATACAGGTTGATGGCATAGATCACTCCAGCTGTAGCAGTACTGGGATTTCCCTAACATGCAACCTGTCACTGTTTCTTCTAGGAGGTACAGGATGTAACCTTGATACATTGTGATAGCTCTGCAATCAGGTCTTAAGAGAGGCACTTAGTACTTCTTGGAGCAGTTGTCTTCGACAGAAAAACAGGTTGGATTTTATCCTTCTCTATCAACAACAATCAGCTGAACAGACCTTTCAGCATTGCACTTCCAAACCTGGAAGTAAAATTCCACAAATCAGTTTCCTTCTAACATCCATCAACCTGCTTGGTCTAGTCTCTGCTGGACTCATTCACTCAGCATGCTACTTGAAGTGTTCTATTTTATCCAGGTCATTGCCCATTCCCACACCTTGCTTGGTTCAGTGAAGGACACAGCACAGTCCACAGCAAAAGCCCAAGTCCAAAACAGATTTTGTTCATTTTCCCATGTGACCTGGACACCAGAGAAGAGAACAATCTACACGCTAATTCTATTCAGTCCTCTCTAAATGGAGGCCAGTGCTACTTCTTTTGGCCACATTCAATCATGTTAGCAGGGGACAGTAAGAGTCAATGCCTTGATTTAGATTTTAAAACAAACAACAAAACAAACTTTGATAAAGATTTCAAAATTATTTTTAAAGCTCAGCTTTGTTACTGTAATAAAATACCATGTTCCCTTTACAAAGAACATTAAATCTTCCAAGCTCAAATGATGGAAGTTTAATTAGTAATATATATAGGTAGCACATACATGCTACATTTGGCTTACATAGACTGCAGCAATTCACCTCTCCTTAGAACCCCTTTAAGGCATGAAAATGTTTCTAAACTACTCACTTGTTCCATGTCCTGTTTAAGGGTGCTAAAATTTTACACATGCACGGTAAAAATTACTACTAATTCTATCACTTCCTACTCAGTTCACTTCTTCCTTTCAAAAAAGCTTAACTAGTCATAGTTGTCTACAAGAGTAACACCAATTCATAGGCTGCAGACTTCTCAAAGACTATTTCTAAAGGATCTGAAAAAGGCTAGAGAAAGCAAGCCTTCTGTCGGGATGCTCACATTCATACATATTATCACACCTGTAAGTTACACCATGCAAGTCACTGCTAAGAATAGCTAGTCCACAAACTGAAAATCTATCAGGCACTGTGGGCCCTTATTCCGGCTACTGAAGAACAAGAAAATATGATCCTGTAGATATAATTATCTCATTACTTTTGCTAAACAGAAGTAAGCTAATGAAACATTGCTGTTCAGCAGAATTTCCACAGCATCCAGACTAGTTAAAGCAGAAGCCATGCTTCTTTTACTGCTCACAGTACAGCCCAACCAGCCTCAATTAGAATGTGCAAGTCACATGACTATTTTTTCCTAAGAATCCAGATGCATTTCACACACTGCAGAGATCTTAATGGCTTCCATTTTATAATACTCTACTTCAAAACTAGTCTGCAAATACTTCAATCTCATCTTGGATTAGAGCAGTTATTTCCTGTAAGGACTGAAAGTTTCTCCCTCTCTATGGTCTCTGCTTCCTGGTTTGATTTTTGTGAAACTATTTCAAAATGAGGCTGAGTGTGAGCCAAAGGTTAAGCTGGGGGCATCTTATTCTTACCTCTCATCTGCTGCCAAATGAGCAAAACTGTAAAAGTCACATGAATGAAAAATAACCCAGTTCTACCATATGACTATCTCCCTTTCCAACATCTGTCTTCCTCTCCAATCTGTGGAATCAAACAGAAGCACATTAAGCAATATTGGGACAAATTACTGCAGAGAGGACAATCTATGTGACATCAGTAAAACTCTTTTCTCTGTAGGCCTACAGATTCTTTCTATAAAGAATGCTATATATGCATATAATATCTTACATAACATAATTAGACCTGTATCAATAGAGTATATGGGATTTACTGAACTTCAAGGAAACAGTCTAGACTTGCAAGCTGGGATAAAATCAGATTCACTACAAAATGTTCTAAACCTGGCTCAGTTCTCAGCTTATTTAAGTTCAGCCTGAGCCAGACTAATTTTCTGATCTACCCTTAGCAATAGCCAACACCGCACTCACCATTCTCTCACTCCATTCTACCTGTTACATGCTTACCCACCTTGTTCACGCTGCACTAAAACTCTTAAAGCTACAGCTACTTGCGAACTTGCACATTTCTCACCTCCCCCTTTTTCGTGAAGGGGGTAGATTATCAAGCACGTGTCAGCAGCAAAGTTCTCCCAGTCACTCTTCTTGAGTACAGACACAGTGCACCCGGTTGTTATTATCTGAACCCGATATAAGGGCTGACTGACTGCACTGCTTTTTGAAGCAGTTTCTTATTTTCCAGAGTTCTTAAATTTCTCTTCTGTCTCTACAGACAAAAAACACCTGCAGAAGCTGTATCAGAACTCTTAAGAGCAGCCCCTGTTTTCTGCAGTGTTTGACAACTTTCACGCTAGTGCTTAATTATTGCCATCTTTCACATTTCCCAGATACATATTTTTTGCAGCATCAACCACTGTTTACAGAGATGCAGAGATGATATCTTGGCTCCTGCTAGCATCACGCCTTGCCAGATCAAGAGCTACATTCCACTCATCTGTTCACATCTTACTCTTAATTTCTGGTATATAAGCGCATTCACTATGTCAAGGCTTATAACAAAATTTCTTCCTTGTATCATCTGTCTCAACTCATTTTAAAGAGCATCCAAGAACTTCCTTCTAGCTCCTTCAACACACCCCAGCCATTCATGTAGCAACTAAAAGGCTGAAATACAGAACAACACATAAGGCCCTTGTTGCTATCAGCAGTACAGATGCTACCAACAACTCGTTCTCTAAAAAGG
This sequence comes from Excalfactoria chinensis, assembly GCF_039878825.1. NCBI lineage: Eukaryota > Metazoa > Chordata > Aves > Galliformes > Phasianidae > Excalfactoria > Excalfactoria chinensis. Next base: position 39,438,876 of record NC_092828.1, read on the forward strand.
GATCTATACAAGACTATCAGCAACAGAGCCACAGCAAAAAACAAGAAATCTTGAATACTAACATTTTGTGTTCTTACTGCAGATTCAAGTTCATTCTATTAAAAGCTTACAGTTCCCATTTAAAAACAAACAAACAAACCAAACAACACATAGCCACGATGGGTAAAAAAACAGCACTGAAAAACAAGGATGAACTTTATATTAATAGCACTGTGGGTGGCACCAGCTCCCAAACTGTTTGCATTGTTCTTGAAGAAGGCTGCAGGGTTGATGCAGAGCATCTAAAGCACAGTATTTTGTGTGCGCAACCCTAAGAAACTAAACTGCAGTCACAGTTCTTCAGTAAATAAAGAAGGCCAACTGCATTTTATAAGGAGCCCTTTCAAGTCACTTAGCATAACAGTGTATTTAACCTATCAATCTCATCACGTTTATGGGATTCATAACAAGCTTCTAAAAATGTATCAGAAAGGCAGGATGTTAAGAAAATCCCCACTAAGAACATTAAATGCCAACTCATACACCAAGTTAGCCACAGAAGACCATACTGAAGAAATAAAGCCTTCTATTATAAATAAAAGTAGAAGGAGAGAAAAAGAAGAAAAAAAAAGAGACACCTTTATACAGTGCAATGCATTAAATACATGAAAGACTACTTACCTAGGGTTTTTGGTCAACACAGTATTCCCTTTACAGACAGACTATAAAGACTTATAGGAAAACATATTGACAGCTCACTCCACAAAACAACAAACAGTAAAAAAAACCCCAACCATCACACACACAGCAGGAAAGCACAAATGAAGAAGCACTAGTGGAAATTAGTACTTACATTAAGAGGATGAGAATTCCAGTACCTGAATGCAGTTTCACAACCCTAAGTATTTCCTAATGAAAAATGATCGTTGAATGAACATATTATTCTAGCCAGCAAGAAATGTAGTAGGAACAGGGTTGATCCCCTACAGAAATGCTTTTCAATATCTAAAACAGCTACAGCTAACCATGACAAGGACCAGCATGGTAACAGCTTGTAGCTGACCCTAAAAATACAGGCTCAGACTGTAGGAGCTGAAGAGGTAAAGTAACAGAGAAAAGCAGTATCACCATCCAATGTATATGTGGTTTTATGTAAATTAAATGCAAAAGATTCAGTCCATAGGCATCAGTGTGATATACAGGAAAGAGAATCAGGTTATAATCCAGTGCTAGAGATCAGCATAGCAGTAAACCAAGTAAACAAAAAAACTTCAACATCGGATGAACACATGCTGAGACAGAAAACACCCTTGACAGAAAGCGACAAAAAGGATGGTTCTACAGAGGGACTTTAGCATATCTGGATACCTTTGTCTGTACTCCACAGAAAGCGGACAGAGAATCACTACGTTTTTAACTGCTTTCTGACCTACTGCCAATAATGGGATTGTAAAGGCAATCCCAGAAGGAATGCTAACAGCTGTATTTAAAGCCAAAAGTACAACTAGATGCTGGAGATGTTCTCATCTGAGAGCAATGGGTAAGTGCACACTGTCAATAAAACATAAAACTAAGATGCACTATTACTTGGAGTCTATCATGGGTGAGCAACCCTAGAAAAAAAAGGAAACTTTCAGACAGAGTTAGTGTCTCATCTTTAGCACAGGCAAACTCTTTCAGCCCCAGTGGATGCATACACTAATTATGTCATTAAAAGATATCAGAAGAAGCCATTACTTAAATGAGCTAAGTAACTATAAATATGATCAAGATTCTAAGTGTGTCACACAAGCCTATATATGTGATAAACCCTTAAGACTTGGCAGTCTTAGAAATAACTTATAGTATATACCATGCCATAGTATCTTAGGTGTCTCCTCTCTGGGCTAAAGGCAAGACTTGTGCTTAAGCTGTAATTAAGTTCAAGGAGGACAGAATAAATACACTACAGCTGTAGCAGTAAGAGCTCAGACAGTGAGATCAGTGTGTACTCCACACCTGAGTGTAACCATAGCAGGGGTGTCCATTAACTATGGAAAGCCAACTGTAAGTGTATGCACAATAGCAGGAAACACACTGAAAATAGTCTGCCCAAGAAAAAGGAAAATGTCCCAGTCCCAAGGAAACCAGGTTTCCTTGGGACTGGTCTCTCCAAACTTTGGTCTCTCCAAAGACCTAAAAATGCTCAGCTCCACAAAACGCAGACATGCCTTTGTCAAAACTGACAGTAAGCCTATCATTCAGAATACCGAAATGCCACTGTTAGACTGTGGCTACAGTACATTGCACCAGAAACCCCAGGTAAAACAAGCTGGAAGTCAGTGGACTTGATGTCTTCCCTCCAGATGATAAAAAAAAAGCAGACAGCAAAGCAGCTGTTGACAAGGATAAGCACACACAAAATACCTACCTGACTACCCTGGACCATTGCAATACACCCTCATGAAACAAGCAGGGGAGCAGATCAGGAGCAGATACCTAAAAAGTAAGGTTTGCTCTTTTACAGCAAGTCTTCTCCTTCCGAGGTGCAGCACAGACAGGAAACAGGCAGCCAACACAGACCAGGAGACTGCCGCAACAAAACAAGTCAATGACCTGAGGCCACTGTACTCAGCTGGGAGAGTCAGGGTAAAGGCCACCAGCTAACTCCACAGAGAGGACAAAGCAAAAGGTGCAGTGAGGACTTAATAGAGGGCAATAGCTACTGTTTCGAGGAAACTAGCGGAGTAAAATTTGAAGATAATTATGGAAAAAAAGGGCACACTGCCAGCACATATCCATAGACAGGGCTGAAGCCATGAAGAAGTTCAAGGAGCCTCAGCAATCAGCTGTGTTGACAGGAGAAATGCACACAAAAAGGACTAGGATACCTGAGACAGAGAACTGGAAAAGCAGCAAAGCTGCATCCGTAAACAGGCTGTGAACTAGTGAAAATTAACAACTTCATTAAAGCTTTTACAAGACAATGTATTTGATAGCTATTAAAAGACAAAGCAAAACATCTCAATTAAATTGGAGAGAGAAGCAGAAAATGCAGGAAGGAAAACTGCAGAAAAAAACTAGGAAAATGTTCTGAATGAACTGCAGTGGGAACATCTTTGTAAACAGCTCTCAGAAACAGAGTGCCTTTTCCATGGTCTGTCAGTATTATTAACAGACATACACAGTAAAAACTAGAGTAGCTGCTGTCAGACTGCCTATATTCATGGACTGAAACCTTGACCTAAGAACAAGTCATCTACACCCAAGAGCCTAGATTTTACCCCCCGTGCATTACATTGATTGCACACGCTAGCAGAATACTGACCTAAGGTAACATAATTTAATCACATGTCCACTTATGCTCAGCACACAATCTGTGCTCTTTGTCACTAATTGATTTCAATCAGAATTTCAGAGCAGCCACAGGGACCTTCAGGCTTGTATTTGGTACATTAAGTACTAAATATGACTTCAGTAGAATTCTCAGCTGCTTTATGTTCCCCGGCACACTAACAGCACTTGTATTGCTCACTGCCTGCATCTGGCCCTGATAGTTCAACACTAGAAGATGTTATCACACAGGCACACCAGGATTAGTGTTATCTATGTGCTAATATTCACTCACAGAACAGAAACAGCTGGTGGCTGCATGGAAGACCTTGTGTCAAAACCCCTCCCATTAGATCAGCCTTTTAGTCTTTTACTTAATCCAACAGAGGCTTGCTTTATTTCCCTACCTACAGAGATCAGGATTTAGCTCATTCAGTAGAGTATTTATTAATCAGTTTAATGCTTCTGCTCTGGCAAAGAAAAAAAAGTAACCTTTCCTATCTTTAACTTTTCCAAAGCCATTCAATGTTAAAACACCAATGCTATCCACTGCAGCCAGCTCAACAAGAGAGATCTGAGGATAGAATGACCTCCTGTGGCAAATTCTGTGCATAACTGCACAATTGCATCACCACTACCACTGGCTACATGGACTACAGCAAAGATTTCGACAGCTGTTTTTGTTTCATTATTAAATTTGTAGTAACAGCTTCTGCACCAACAGCACCAGTTTTCAGCAGCCACGCTTTTCAGTGAACCAACTTTAACCCAAGAGACATTGCACTGATGGCTTTTAGCATTATTTAAAACAATTTCTACAGGTCACGCATGAACTGGGGCCACTGGCCCCTTTTTGAGGAAAACAAAACAACCCACTGAAAAGTCTAAAAATAGGCTGACATTCGCTCTTGATTATTTTATAGAGCACTTCTGACCTACAAAACAGTACATCAATATTAACTAGTCCTCCCAGCCTTCTGAAGAGATAAGGAGATATCAATATTTTAACGATGAAAAGACTGACATGGAGTGATTTACTCTAGGTCACACAGAGTCTAAAAGAGAGCTGGGAAAACAGCTTTGGAGTCTCTCTACCTATCTTTGCAAAAATAACCTGGAAATAGCAAGCATACTTCCCTCCACTCCACCGTCCCAGTTATGATACACAACTTCAACACACATTCTTCCCCAGTCTATGTTTAACAGTTCATAGCAAAGACCTTCTGGGTCATTTCCATTTTACAAATAGATTTCTGGAGTCTTTAACTGCAGGAAAAAGAACATAACCATCTCTACACTAACCGTAGTCTATATACAATTTCATTATGATGAGTTCTGCTTAAGTAAACACGAATCAGTAGAAAGAGTTATTTCTACTGATTTATAATTTACAATAACATGCCAGTTAACTAAGTTCTATCTACAAAACTGACTGCTGTTACAAACAGCATTCGTATTAAAAGAAGAAACAGACTGCTGTCATAAGCGGCATTTATATTAAGAGAAGACAGAATCCCCACTGTACAGAAAGCAACTGTAAGGACTGCAAATACGAGGCAATACTATGCTCATTAGCCCTAAGTACTTGCAGAGCAATTGTAACACCACCCATCAATATTTGAATCTGTTTCTTAACTGGAAAAAAAAGACATAAAACCTACATACCAATTTTGTTTCCTAATCGTGAGGACACTGGGTTAAAACAAGCAGGCACTTCTAACAGTTCCATCAAAGTATCTCTTGCCCAGGGGAAGAGAAAGGGAAGAGAAACTCAAACAGTGAGAAAACACCACAGCTGAACAGCAGATATCAGTTCAATAACCTTCCTTATCTCTAACAGGCAAAAAAACAACACATCAATCCTATTTTGCGGTTGGTTTATAGTAGATATAAGGAAAGGAAAGAATCCTGACAAATTCAGAAATCTGAGTTAGTGTTAGAGCTGTGAGGCTTAAGTCAAGGCAGAGACAGAACAGAGAACGCACACTGCTACTTTTGTTTTTGCTGCATCTGTCTTACATACAAATAACTGTAGCTTCTCACACTTCGATCCACTTCAATGATGCTGGGTTTCTTTTTGTTTGTTTCTTTAAATCTTGTTCACAGTAATTAAAAACATTCTAGTAATTGGTCGTGACTTTGCTCCTTCAAACTCAAACTTGGCAGTGAGAGATTACATAAAGTTTTCTGGAACGGGATGCAGATAACCTGCCACAGAGTGTGTGTGCACTCCGTGATGGATTTGAAAGAAGTCTTTATGTGAACTCAGACTTGTTTACTCCCCTAAATGAGCACTGTCATTTCCAATTCCTGTAATTAAATCCAAGTTTCTGACAGCCAAAACAGCAGGAAGAATTGCACTGTTAGTCAAAATAAGTTGTTACTATTCAGAGTGCTGCCAAGAACACTTTAAAATGCTGTGTTTCAAGTAAGTCTGAACTGAATCTTCACCCAGCTCACTCCAATAATTCTTCTTCTTTAGCAGGCAATCTGGAAGTCACAAACAGTATGCTTCTACCATAGTACTGCTATACGCTGCTATCAGGAACACATTACACAAAACATTCCCACCAATCAGGAAATACACATATGATATATTTTATCCAATCCTGTACCTCTATGCCATAGCCATTAATTCCCATATAAGAAAAAAACATGAAGCCATTCAGTGCAACAGAAATATTAGTGAACACTCCAAACCTACATCATCTCTAATTAATCCACGGTACTAGTATTACAAACCGACAACCTTCACCATTTACCTTAGGAGACAAGCTAACAATATTAAGCACCAAAAAAGTCTTTCCAACCATTTTTATTTTTCAGTCAACAGCTGGAGCACGCTAGCACAATTCCAACGACAAACGAAGAAATCTCCTCACAAATAAGGAAGTTACACAGGCACCACAACAGACAATAAAATGCTTTACATACAATGAAAGTTTTGCATTCAAAAGCCAACTGTGCAATCAATCAGAACTGTCTAAAGCTGCAGAAAAGAGCACGCATGACACGAAAGACTTGCATCCTGTATAGCTCATATTTTCTGTACCTGAAACAAAAATGACTCAGTTAATGAAACAAAATGCACTAAAACAGTTACTCCACAAAGTTCTCCCCTTCTTTGTACAAGATGATGGTCAAGGACCACCTACCACAAAAATTGCAGTATTATATATAACAGCCAGCAAACAAATGAAGAAGCTATAACAGAAGCAGAAAACCACTGACATTCATAATCTGTTGAAGTAAATGTATAGAAACACTTCAGTTAGAGATGATCATCACCCACAAGACTTTTCTCTTCCATTTGCAGTATGAGAACCACACTCCTCCACAGGAAAAGAGGACTTAGCAACAACCAAAACCAGCTCTGTATTATGAAAAGTTGAGGGGAAAAAAAACCAACACATGCTAGAGAACTGAACGCCTCTTAATATCCTATTTTGCAGTGCAAAACGAGATTAAAATCTAAATTCCTTATCTACAGTATTCCAGACACTTGGATTTGCTTCAGCTCAGTATATTCTGCAAACTTCAGCTATCAAAATTGTTGGATGATTTTTTATATACCTTGTAATACAAAACTCCTGGTTATACTCAAACTCCCTCACCAGCAATGCTTTTTTGTTTTCTTCCTCAGAAAATAAGACATCAGAAACAAGTCAACTCCACTAAAGTACTTCACAAGAGATCCAAAATACCCCACTATATTCTTGAAAATTAAACAGCTGCTGGGCACAAAATAAATAAAAAAAGAAAAAAATACAGTCAAATACTCCAGAAGAACTTATTGGTCTGATTGATAAACAGGCAGAATATCCAGGAACTCTCAGGACTCTAAGATCTTCACAATCTGTCAGTACTACTTGGTATAATATTGAATAGATCTACTGATTTATTTAATAATTTCTCTATCCACAAAGTTTGCTTGTTCCTCTCAACTAAATCAAAAGAGTTGAGTCCTGCCTCTCCAGAGGCATTCTATAAAAGCAGAAGTTGTACTTCAGACTTTGATCACACAGATGTTTGGAACAGTTTGGCCCCGTCTGTGCTTCAAAGAGGATTATAATGTGCTCAAAAATTCCTTCACCTGCAAAAAGAAACATATTGTCAAACACAAAAGAATTCATCAACACAAATACACAGCAACCACATTTACCTCTCCATTGTTTTATGCTGTAACACAGGACACAGGAGCAGAAGCTGAGAAAAACAAACTTAGAGATGTCCACGACATTTCTTGTCCATTACAAGCTCTTTTGGCCACCGTGTCTGTAATTTAGCAGGTGTGGAGAGCGAGGCACTGGAATGACACTCATTGTCCTGAACTACAACCCTCCATCACAACTGAATTACCTTAAATGCTGGTCTAATCTAACCACAGAGAAGATAATGACCAGTTCAAAAACCTCTGTCATTTCAAAAACACCAAGTCACACCCATTATCACAACACTGCTCTTAATGAAGAGCCGAGTGCATCCAGACAATACATTCCTCAGAATGAGGTTGGCAAATAAATAATAAAACAATACCTAGCAAAATCAGTCCTTCAAAAAGAGCTGATACTATAGAACTACACCCCAAATATTCCTGCTAATGTTAAACTCAGCGTCCTGCATATGGAGAACAGATCAAATGGCCAGTTACCTAAAAAATCAGTACTGAAGTTCTGGCCCACAAGATGGTATACAGAACTATGACTCAAGGTTTTATCCCACTCAGCCCACCAAGATCCACTACAGCACCTCAAATAATCCATACAATTGCATGAGAACAGAGCAGAGTGCCAAGCAGCAGGCTAGCATCATGCCTACAAGTTTAGTTTAGACAGCATCCTAAAGGCTGCAGGAAGATAATGTACAGAGTGCACTCTTATCACTGGTAGGCGTGCCTTTTTGTTGTGAAACTGCCAGTCCTTCTTCCCATAGTAAAGTACAGATGTAAGAGATGACAGTGTAGTCCAGATGTAGTATTAAAATTAAAAGATGTAGTAACTGAGGCATTACAGGACCCAGGAAATCATGTGTCAAGAGAAACTGCCACCTCTCAAGAGATTCCAAAACATGCTAGCAACTACACTGCGATACAGCCAGAACTAGAAGCATTTTCCCTGCCCCCTCCCACCTGCTCAAACAAGACTACTGCATAGAAAAGAATCAACAATTAACTAGAGAACATGGCATGATTCTACTGGCAGAAGTGCTCCTACCAAGAACACATCTGTAAATGTTTTGTCCTAATAGTTCATCCAAATTCCTGATGTGAAACAGAAACAGATCTTGGATCACATCCTACAGCTGTGACTATTTTTTTCCTCCTTCAGTGCTCAAGGAGGTAGAAAAAGAGGTCAAATCCAGAACATACAACTGTCCCAATACTCTAACTACAAGACTATCATGAGATAGCCATTCTCTATTGTAGAAAGTAGCAGCAGTAGCACTGCATGAGAAACCTTATCAAAATAATTGGCACAGAAGGCTCTGGATCAGGACTGGCCTTCGAAAGTGAACACTGCAACAGAGAAGAGCAGGCAACACAAAATGTCCAGTTAGGACCTAAAACCCATAAGCACATATTAGAGGCCAAAGCACCCAGCCTCATGAAGAGCACAGCAGTTGTGGGAAAATGCCTGGGAAATACCAGAAGTAACCTAACAGCCTGAAATCCCTACTTAGGTGCCTGAGCCTGGCCTAGTGCAGATGGTAAGAACCTGGGATGATCGGTTCTTCCACCAGTTAGCAAGTTTTAAAAAAGCAAATGAGGTCTGGTTTTAATCAGGTGAATGGTTCTACGTCACACTAGAGAAACTGAGAACAAAGAACAAAGCTGCTTTTCTTGTGAAGTAAACAATTTACAGCCAAAGAATGGAAAAATGAGCACTTACCATCACTAAAAAAATGAGCACTTACCATCACTAAGGGCTGTAAACCCACTGCAACTACTCAAATACATCAAGTTGCCCTCAGCTGAATCCCTTATGATTCATCAATCAGACACCTGGGCTATTGAAATGTGGAGACCACTTGATGGCATGGCCTCATTTTAAAACGCATTTTGTATTACACCTTCTTGAGCTAAGGGTTAGAACTTCTTCAGGCAAACAGAAATCTCAAATTGGATTCCTTTCATACTGAGTAGGCAGCATATTTTCCTGAATTCATTTTGACAGGTTTGCAATTATCATAAATAATCAGTATGTTCTGTTTCATCAGACTTTACCTTTTCAGTCATGTGATCATATCTGTCCTTTTTGCCTTTGAAGTCTTCATTAACATCTAATGTTAAAATAGGTATTTCTTGTAGATATTCAAAATCCGTTCTGTATTAGAACAGAAACACAGAAAACATCATTCACTGCAAAAAAAAAAAATAGGCATTTTGCAACTCTACCAGTTTTTATTGTTAAGAATCCCTGAAAAAGAGCTGCACATTTGAATTACTATCAATTCTGAAGAGTAAGAAAATAAATTTACAGTGTAGCTCCCAGAATACAATACGGATCTCTGAGCAGCTGTTTCTCAAGCACCTCTAGATCAATTAAATCAGATATTAGAATGAATTTAACTGAATCATCAGCTATTTAGAGCTCTATGTGAAAAGAACTGAAGGCATATTACATGCCCTCGCAATAAACAACGTCATAAAAACGAGACCACTAAGGAAGTATATGTAAAGTTAAACCCTAGGAATGTTTCTATGTATCTAAGAATAAACTGAAGTTTTACTGGTGGAAAAAGTATTAAGGAGTATCCTTAAAACTACTTATCCATCCCAAAGTAAATGTTAAACAAATCCTACCGCAGTGTCTTATGCTGAAGCCAGCTTTCATGTTTGTAGTGAAGCTTCTCCAGATATTCAATAGGAATTTCTTGCTCTTCATCTCTTCCACGCAAGTAAATCCTATTTAAGCATTTCTAAATGCAAAATTAAAAAGAAAAAAAGATTGGTTGGTTGTGCAGACATGCAGAGGAAATCTAGGTCACTAGTCCAGGCTTTTTGTTTTGTTTTCTCTTCTGTCAAACCTTCCATGGTGTTAAGTGTACTGAAAATGAACATTCAACTTGCTTCTTATCTTAGGAGCACATAAACATTGCTCCACACTCAGGAGATGGAGCCAGCCCACTGATAACATGCGAAATAAAAGGACCCAAGGAGAGGGACTGAGCCCAGAGGTTTTCAGAAAAAAGGCAGATGTTGCACTGAGTTATGTGATTTAGTAGATAGTGGTGATGGGTTGATGGTTGGATTAGATGATTTTGGTGGCCTTTCTACAGTTGATTTATAAAGCTCTAGAATTATAGTTAAAATCTGCACTTTTCAAAAGACACTGTGGGAGCATAAACGAAGACCATTATTCTGGCAAGGAATAGAACATGTACTTCCATTCTCTTTGTGGTCATAAATTGTTATTCCTTACCTCAGGAGTGGCTCTGAGATAAATAATCCCATCCAGTGCTAAGCTTTGACCAAACTGCTTATTCATCCAGTCATGCCAGTCTTGGTAAATAGTCCACTCAGTTTCATTCATACAGTCAGACTCGTATAAATTAGCTGCAAAGATATATCTGTGGAGACAAAAGATTTCTGTAAGCAGAACTAAGCTTGAATACAGTTATCACTTAGGCTAATGTACAGGGCAGTAATTAGTTAAGCTGAACACTGTAGCTTTCTCACTTTTATGTACGTTTGGACTGGAAATAAACAGCTGGTTTCCTCATCCTTCAACTCTGTCCCTTGTAGCTGCCCTCAGCAGTGTCCATAAAGAACAGTAATATTTGCAGCTCAGGTATCTGTTCAGGAATAATTTACAAGCCACTGAAACACTGTGGTAATTTATTTACAATAAATCAGAACACAATAAACTCTTAAGGATTATGTAATAATGTTCAGTAATCAAATCCAGCCTTCTAGTACAAGAAGCTGAGAGGTACAGCAATATGAAACAGACAGGCTTCTTTCATGAAGCATAAAAGGCAACAAGAGCAAGCAAAAACATATGATGAAATTGCTCTTGGCTCTTCTTGATGCCTACTCTTTTTTCTTTAAAAGGAAACATGCATGCAGAAACCATAAAAAACCTACCCAGAAAGAATAAGAAACAGTTAATCGAGGTTATACAACCATGTTATAAACCCTCATTTTAGTAAAATTTATTCCCTGTCAAAACAAATGAGAGAATGCTAACATGCCATTTGTTGATCTTCCTATGATTCACCTGCATCAAAATTAAGATGAAAGGAATGACAGAAGCACTCCTCATTTATTTCTGTTTTATTTAGGAGGATTTTTCTCTTCACTTCAAGGACTTCCAACTCCAACATACCTGTCACTGTAGACAGATCGCTCAAAGAACACCACAGGATTCTCTGCCTCTCTGAGTTTGCCATCAATGGATTTGAGCTGAGCTCGAATCCTGCTGAGGCATGCATACATCTGGAAAGTGAAAGACCACCTCTCCGGTTTCTCATACATCATCTGAAGTACATTTCCACCACTCTTCTGTGACGTAGTCAGTTCCTGTTTTTAAACAAATATATTGATCCTTTCAAAGTTGGGAAAATACAATATTAAGCTAAAGCAGAATTGTTCCACTACCTCTAATTCCATCCATTCAGCCTTTATTTCAAGTTTATAATTGCATTGTTTACCTTTCAGCCCTGTTTGTAGCCAGTGCATAAGTAGCAGTAACATTACCTCTCCTACTGCATCCAACTGAACACAATGAAAACTATACTGTTACAATGCTCAGGATCAAGAAAAAAAGACACAAAAAAAATTTCACCATCGCTATGATCACTATTTAAAAACTTTATTAAAAAGAACAACTTCTCAGTACAAAAGTCAGTGACACTGTGAAAAAATCCACATTGCTTTCACTCTGACAAGTATAATTTTGAAGCTGAGCTATTTTTGTTTTCCTGAACGTTACAGTTCAGTAATTACACTACAATTACAATAAGAGCTGCTGATGCAGTATTTTAAGATGTTCCCACCCTACCTGGGAGGTTCAGAACAGACTTCAGGGCAAAGCCCACAGAACAATGCTCAAACACCTTGCAGCAGCCACTCAGCCACTGAAACTGAAAGCTGTGTACTCCAGCTTTACTAAAAAACACAGCCTATCAAAGACAATTGCTTCTGACTGAATTGTTTTGTTACCTTATCTCTAGATGTTTGAAAATATCTGTGTTTGGACTTGGTGTTAGAGGTCAAATCTTAAGCGATAGCAGGTAAATTCAGCAATTCCAGGCCTTTATCCTCCCCTCTAATTTCCTGTGACTGTAACTATACAAGTATATTAAGCATGACCAGCATAACACTCTGACATTGAGGCCAGGTGACAATCAGTATCAGCTGCACTAAAAATTTCTAAGCCTCCAAAAGGAGCTATCTATGAAGTGCAGCCCCCAGGCTGTCCTACTACCCGAACTGCCCAATTGGAAGACCTATCTTTATGGGGCTGAAATCTGCTCGGGATAATGGTCTGGTTTTGCTATCCAAGGTATGTCCCCACACTCTAACCAACCAGAGTAGCTGCAGCTACAGTGTTCTTTCACAAGTCACAAGGCCCTTACCTATCAGTTCTGCCAGTAAGAAGTTAAGGACCCATGCTCTGGAAAAGATTTCAATGTCCTTGGAAAATACGTTATCTAAAAGTGCAGAACTAATTCATCCCTATTTTGAGTCTCAATGTAGCTCTCTTCAGAACTAACAATTACAAAAGCAACACCTTTTTCTTACAAGAATACTGGGCACAATGAAAGGACAACAGTCTTTTATAAAAACAGAGCAGTGAAGATATACCTTTTGGTATGAAACTATATTTAAAGAGAAACCACCAGGATCCTTAACACTGATGGTTATTTTCAGATAAGCTAAAACAAAAAGGAGGAAAAAAACAACAAGCACCAAAAAAAAGCCTATTGTTCCTACCAGACAACATTTGTCTTACTAGGAGCGTAACTGGTGTTCAGCAGTGTGTTATTCTACAGCTGCTACTGCATGAATTAGATAGTGAGGAGAGCATCACAAACTACTGACAGCACAACCAACCAAAAGCTACCCACAGACATGTGCACAAACTGCTTAACACACCGTCTTCAGAATTTTTATTTATTTTTAAGTATTTCCTGACTAATTTTAGAAGTCATATACACAATGTGATGTTTCTTTAAACCAGCCATAATTATTATCTTATTATTAGGGGTATTTATCTTGACCCATAGGTTCTCTTGCTTTGGTTCCTCCTATTCACTCCTCTGCTTCCCTAATAGAGTGTTGCTGGTTGGTGCAGATTCTTAGCTGCTGGCTGAGATCAGTGAAGAAAATCTAACACATCTAAGAATCAAACCTATGAAAGTAGCTTGCTTAGTTCTTATACGCAAGTTTTGTTTTTAGATGCGCTTTACTGTCATGGACAAGAATAAACAAAAGAAAATGTTTAACTCTGAAAGAACGCAGGGGAAGTATGAAACAACAGGCCCCCATTAAAAGGCTTTTCCATGTAAAAGATAATAGCCTTTTATCACCTAATGCCGAATGCCATCTATCCCACAATATATCAGTTGAAGTAGAAGGTCTGACAATGAACCAACTGAAGATCACAACCCAAACTCACCTAAATCAGCATCAAGAACAACAAAGGTAACCCAAACAATACAAAAATAATCCATGAAAAAGATGTTACTACACACACCTTCCCAAATTCCTCTTCTGTTAGAAGACCGCCGTGTCTGATATTAGAAGAACATTAAACTAGCTTTTAAGAGAAAGTTTCGCCCCCCATTCCTTTACCATACCTCACAATCCTCTTCAGAGTTTTGTTGCACGTTGCACCATCTAGCTACAGGCTCAGGAACAACTTCCCATCCCTCATCGGCTTGTTTGAGAATATTCACAAATGTTGATTTCCCAGCAGCTGTAGGAAAAACCATTCCGGAAAAACAGCATCAGCAAATATTGATACGATTATCCTTTAATCCTTTAGCAACCAGACAATTATTTCCACATACTGTAAACAAGCGTCCCACACCCATACACTTACATTTGACTTCGTAATAAACATGATTCAGAGAGCGTCACAAAATCAGCAAGGAATTGAAACCTTTTCCCTCTTTTTCTTTTTTAAATCCTTTTAGCAGCTGTATCAAATCAGTAAGGACTGCTATATTCGTTACCTAGAGAGCTTGCAAAAGAGAGGGGAAAAAAGCCTTCAGAGGGCAGTGAGGCACTGCACAGCTGCCCAGAGATGTCCCATCCCTGGAAGCACTCGAGGCCGGGTTGGAACCTGAACCTGATACACAGCAGGGGGTTGGAACTGGGTGGGCTTTAAGGTCCCTTCCAAACTAAACTGTTCTACGGTTCTACGATTCCATGATCATAGAACGCAGAACCACCAAGGTTGGAAAAGGCCTCCATCCAGTCCAACCGTCCACCTACCGCCGACATTTCCCCCACTAAAACGAGTCCTAACGAGATCTCGTCGTGATCTATTAGGCTACGTTTCCTCGGTGCTCTGCTCCCCTATGTGGAAATCAGGCCGGCAGCCGCGCAAACGCCGCAGAAGCGCAGCGTCGGCGGGCGGAGGCCCTTCGGAGGCCGCCGCCGCCACCTCCCCGCGCCCCCCAGCCCCGACTCACCGATGTTGCCCTCGACGGCGATCTTCTTCACCCTGCCCTCCAGCCGCCCGCGCTTGGGGGGAGTCGCCATGGAGCCGAGCGGAGACGCGCGCACCGCGCTGGCGCCAGACGCTAACGGACGCAACGGAAATAACCGTCGCCCCTTCCGCCGCCGCGCTCGCGTTCGAATTTACCGCGCGCCCGCTCGGCCCCGCCGCTGGGGGTCCGTGACGTCACGTCCTCGCTGCCGCTCGTAGCTCAGGGAGCGGGAGGCTGCCGGCCCGCACGGCGCTGCGCTGCGGGAGGGGGAGGAGGCGCGGGCCGCGAGGGAAGGAAAGGCCGAGGGCAGTCGTGGTCAAACATAGCTATTTATTGTCTCTTATAAACAGCCTGCAGCTTCTCGTTGAAAAAAACCTAGCATTTAAATATTTTGTCCCGTCACGTACAACAATCTGTATACATTATTTACAACTCTCAAACACGGTGCGGATTATTCAGGACATTCAGTTTTGTTGTTGTAAATCAAAAGCCGTTCTCGCAACCGAAATACCGCCCGGTGCCCGGGAACGGAACGACATTGGCACGGTGAGCGTACAGTAAGGGCTCTGCTCTCCCATTCCCGATTTTGCACTGTCTTTTCTCCCGGACGCTGAAAGACTCTAAAAGCAGGAGGCTATGTTAGTGTTGCTTCCGTCCTATATTACTTTTCTCCTTTAGAAATGGCCTTCTGACCAAACCTCAACTCTCCCCGCGTTCCCCCCCTTCCCCACGCAGTGAGGGACGCTGAAGCGGGCGGCCGTCCCGCACTGCAGCCGGGGAGCGCCGTTCCCTCAGCGGCGCCGCTCGGACGGCGGTAGAAGCTGCCGGCTTAGAAAAATAACGAGCTTCGTTTAGTGGCTATCAAAATTCATTTCCCCTAAAAATACTATACTCTAATCGGGGAATTTGTTTCTAAAGCAAAAGCAATCCGATGTTCATCTAGACTGCGATCTTAACCTGGTTATACGGAAGAGGAAAGAAAAGCAGGACACAGTGCAAAGGTTCAGCACTTCGGAAAGGCAAATGTTAGTCCCGTATTGCAAGGCAGGGCATCCAGGAAAAGAGGGCAGGAGTGCATCAAACCGCTAGTGGCTTTAGTAGCACAGGTTGGAAAGGAAACAAAATCAAATGGAAATGAAGGAAACAAGATTCAGAGTAAAGTGATCCTCAGAGAAAGGAAAGCGAGGAGCCTGTCTTCAAACTGCACCTTTTATCTAGTCCAACTAAAAGTGGGGGTTACATACAGCCATAGAGCACTCTGGCAGGCAGGAAGGGGAGTGAGGCTGGTAAGAAAAAGAACTGCTACCCAAAAAAGGACGTGTTCAGAATAAAACTGTGTCACGTGCTCCAAGAGGAGGGGGAGGCGAGAAACAGAAATGAACAATCGGAAAGGTACGTAAAGTCCATAGCAGCAAATAGGTATCCTTTACCTGTTAAAGGAGCATCAGGGAGATGGGAGCGCTCAGTCCTAAATACTGAGTAAGGACAGCGCTCCTTTCTAACTGGAAGTAAAAGCTAAAGTTCAAGGCTCCACATTGCATAGTAAGCAGTTAAAGAAACTCGGTACTTGCAGATGGGCTGTCAGCCCTTTGAAACCTGTTTTCTCCTCTCAGCTACCTGCAACAGCAAAACGTGGCATTGTTTTAACTGCAATTAAAATCAGCTTGTATCCCTGACTTGAATGTAAAAAACCACAAGCAAAACAAACCCATCACCATCTCAATGGTGTCAACGCTGGCAACGGTGACCGAATGTGATCAACTTCACAGTTTGCCCCATCCCGTCTAGAGGTAGATGACCTCCTGAAGTTACCACCGGAATCACTGACATGCTCAGCGTGCTGGTAGCTGACAAACACCCCAAACAGCAGAGTTAAGGACGTTACTGACTGGAAGGCCTCAGCAAGCACTGGCAGCCCATCAACCCTTCTGCTCCCAGTGACAATGAAGCAGAGAGGTTTTGTTTCAAAGCGCTCGTGACACGTAACAAAGTCCATCTGTAACATGGGCCTAAAGCAGCAGGTTTTCTTCAGGGTTCATTTCTCTGGGTTTTATTTGGGAGTGAGAGGCGTCCTCCCCCCCAAACAATGCACTATTTTCTATACACATTCAATCTATCCAGATTCGGCTCATAAAACATGACTTTTGCGTAGCATTTTGATGTGCCCTTACTTCAAAAGTGTAAACACACATGAATTTCTGGTCCCACATCTTTTTGAAGCAAAGAAAAATAAAAGCTGCAAATATAAGCAGCACAGGGATGCTGAATCCCAAATACTGCACACATATCGTTAATGTTGTTACTTTCAAGTGTTGTATTAATTAAACAATGTGTTCATACTACTGTCAGACAAATCAAGATCTCCAAGCTTTTATTACATGCCTAGAAACTGTTCTGTAAAAGTGCTTTTACTGCCGGATATTAAATTCAAAAAGATACAGCACCCCTTTAAGACTAACGCTCTTTATAATATATTCAAATTCTGATTCAGTGAACTGCAGCAGGAGCTTCTGAATTTATACAACTGGGAGCTTTAGGAAAAAGAAAGAAAGAAAAATGCTCCCAAGTGGAAAACGAGGTGAGCAACTGCAGTGGCATCAATCATAGCAAATCCTCACTCTTGAGTATTCTTTCGACACAGAATCTGGTAAGACAGCTTCAAATCTCATGGAGAATATCTCCTGTTTAGCACCTCGGTGCAGACTTGTGCCATTCTCCGGTTCTCACTGCAATGTGATAACAAGGGCGCTGGCTGAAAGGCTCCAGGAAGCATTATCAGCACAGAGAATGTACACACACAGCCTACTGAGCAGTACTGAACCGACTCAGCAAAGCAGTTTTCACCGGTAATGTTATCAAACCCTTAATATCAAACTGCATCTGCAGCACTCTTCACGCCTCTGTAGCTGGATGCCGATCTCCCTCTTAAGCTTGAAAGTTTCAGTCATTAAACACTTCTCAGATAGAAGTATGCATAAAAGGCTGTGTGTGCAAGATGTTCTGAACTCAGCTTCCTGCATGACTGAAGTCCTTTTAAAAAAAGCACACTTCAAATTCAGGAGCTAAGCTGCTTTTACATAGTCGGGAGGATGCTCTCCACCTCCAAAACTGCAATGACGTTAGTCTTTTGTGTTATTCAGTCCTGAGCTAACGGAGCCCTCCAGTCCTCCACCCAGAGCTAGCTACAGCTGCCCCATCAGGCGCACGGTCACATTCCCATCAGATTTCAGTACCCTACTCAGTTAAAAACAAGTCTGCAGCTGAAAAGACGTCGTAGATGATGCACACCATCCCTACAAGTATTGCATTCTCGGCTGCTACACAGCCCCCTCAAAAAAAAACAATACGTGGGCAAAGGACTCTTCCTGCAACTTTCCAACACATGGGAGATTTCTTGCTCATGGGAGCTCCTTCTTTCTTAGCAGCACGTTATTCACCTCCTGACAGCAGCATTTAGATGTGAGACCAATGACTGAGCCTTCAATAGGCCAACAAAACTTCATAGGTCTGTTTATCCAACCAGCTATGTCCTATGAACAGCAAATCTGACAACTTTGCACTGGGATGAATACTGCAGCTGTGAGTGGCTTGCCCAAGTAAAAGGAAATGGCGTTTGTAGCTCTGTTTGGTTTTGCCTTCGGCTGTCTTGTACCCTGCAGAACTTTTTCTATCCCCCGAATCGCTGAAGAGTTACCAGATATTAGGCACCTCTCTGCTTTATCTCCCAGGTACACATGGGAGAGTCAAAACGGTCACTGGCTGAGAAGGGGTAAGACCTCACTCTTTTCAAACTCGGAATTTGTCAAAACACTTGAAGGAAAACTCTCTGTGCATCATCAGCCTGACCCACCTCATCCTTCCACTGTGGACTGTGATCTAATCCCAACTCTCAGCATTAAGAAAATCATGCAGTTTCCTTTGATAGTCACACAGTTAGGAAGATGTCTTCATTCTGCGTGACAAAAGAAACTGAAACACAGTAAATACAATTTTCTCACAGCCTTAAGTTATAAGCAGTTTCTATTGGACAATGACCTTGTCTTGGAGAGTAGGAGCCAGAACATCTTCTGTGTTTTTTGAACTTTCATGAAGCTTCTAATGAAGCCATGGACTATATCTGAGTTACATAGGCTAAACTGCAGCTATTTTGCAAGCAGTTACTGTATCTAACACATACTGTAACCAAACCTAAACTCACTATGAACACTACTGCATGACTACCCTTTACCACTCTTTTAAGAAGACAACTTGTTTCCATTTCTAAATGAAAAGCTGTGAAATGAGCGCACCAGGCCATTTTCCTAGTTCAATACTAGGTCTTCTTAGCTCTTCTTAAGCCTGGTGAGAAAAAAAAGAGACAGACAGAAGTAGCAGAAGTTTAAACTGATTTCCTGACTAGGAAATTCAACTCCATTGAAGAACATTGTTCTTAAAATAAGTTATAGATGATTCTGAAATATATTATTTTAACTTAAAAGTCATGATTCTAATCACTAAAATGAACATATATTTGTTATTGTGCTTAAATATTTCTTAGCCGGCTATACTAATGGCCACTTATATATTTTGCAGGCTGGTGTTTTCAGTCTAGCAGAGGTACCCAAAGCATATGCACAACTTCTCTGCCATACGCCAACCTTGGCCTCACCTGTAAATGTGTTAGTTTTAAGAGTTCCTCGGGTCATATACACAGCTCAAATTGATGCATTCACATTATTATGGTCCAGGAAAGGTGTTGCAGCAGTCACAGTCTATCAAAGCTTGGCAGTGCTAATCATCAAGCATTATATTTGGCAACTAGTGATATCATAGAATAGCATACTGCAGATCCTAATGCAGATTTCTTTGTATCCCAAATACCACAGCTTTGACAAGGTCCATAAATGAACAAGAGTTCCTTCACAGAGCTGGGCTTTTCCTTTCTAACTTAGGAACATCATCTCATTAGCTATTTTTCAAAGCAGAGTTTTCTTAGTACTACTCCAGTATAATCTTGATAGTAACCATCTTCCCTAACTGTAGCTGCGCAAACTGACAGTTCATTTGGCAAATGCTTGGAAATTGAACAGAAGTGCCTGACTTCAGGTGCTGTTTTATTCACCTGTTCAAAAAACAAGAGCAACTACGAAAAGCAAAAACCAGTGCAACAGACATTAACTATTCGCTAACCACAGGTTCTCTAATTTTGACACCACCTTCTTCATTCTGATCTGGTGACTAGAGCTTCATCGTCACTTTCTGTTATAAGAAATATCTAGATTTGAAAAAAATCTATATTAATCTCTCTAAAAAAATAAGACAAATATTTGTATTAAAAGCTGGAGATCATCGATTTCAGGAAGTTATGGCTTTTTTTTTTTACTGTAAGTATTTATATATATGTATATATTTATATATATATTTTTTTTTCCTAAAGCAAGTTTCAGTAAGTATCCTGGGTGTTAGTTCATATTTTCTGTTTCCAGCAATGTTCAGTACTGTATGTGCTTTGCACCTCAGAAGTGAGTCTGCCAAGGCACTTAGAGAATGTAAGGAAGTCTTTCAGGGACTTCATTAGAATGGGCTACCACTGACACAATACAGAACCCATCCACCAGCAGAGTCAAACCCCCAACCAAGCACGTTTCCTTTACAAACACTCAGCACCTGCTAAAATTCCACAATGAATAACTACCCAAAATAAAAAATAAAATTAAAAAAAAAAAAAAAAAAGCTATTTACTGCATGTCACTACCAGACAAAAGATTTCCCCTAATAAAAGCACAGAGAGCAGATCTTGGCTGTTAGGAATAACAGCGCAGGTTTTTGTTTTGTTTTTAAAAAACAAATGAACAACAACAAAAAAAACCCATATACCACACGCTTGCTTAAAGAAACAAGTGACTTAAAAAATCCTCTTCCTTTTATCTGTCCTTAGAGGTGAGTTTTTCAATCAGTTCTTGAAGCGGTGCGAGCTCTCTTCTGTCAATAAGGTTGAATTCCTGTAGTAGGGATGAGAAGAAAGACAAACATACAGAGTTTTATCTGTGTAGCTCAAGAAAGAAGTTTGATCCTGACAGAACTCATTTCACAAGCTCTTCGTGACCAGGCCTTGCCACTACAGCATTTTCAGTCTATCTGTTATTACCTCAATAGCACAGTTTAACCACCTAGAGCTTTTTCTTTTTCCCCATGTAGGGGGTGAAACATGCTAAGAAGATGCCCTCGGCTGAACAACCAACTAAGGGAGAGAACTGTAATTCTTTAGTAAGAATGCTCTTTTCAGTCTTCAATCAATAGTTCCAGAGACCATCCTAGCTTACTTCTATAAGGAATTACTGTTCTGTTTAATTATTTGAGATTGAGCACTTTATATGGCATTCACTTGGGTAGCAAATGAACACTTCACTGAAAACTTTACAATTCCTTCAATATTTCTAGCAGTAAATATACATACAAATACAATGAGACACTTAGAGCCTTACAGGTATCTACTAAACTGCAAACATACCAGCTGTTAAGAAACAGAATGAGTGTTACTTCGGTCAATTATTTTTCCAGATTATATCCGTAACTATAATGTTCCTGCCACGCTTACCTGAACAAAAAATATAAAGTGCTTGAAGGACGTGTTAAGATGTGCCTCCTCCTGCAGCTGAATCACTGGATCAAAGTGCTGGTGATAAATGTGAGCATAAACTCGGAAAAGGCGCTTCAAAATCGTCTTTGCCACTGACATGAAATTCTTTGGGAACGGAACACCTAGAAATAAGGAAACAGATGGCTTATTTTTAAATGCCCGTGCCACATTCACTTATTTTGAAAGCCAATACAACCCAACCTTATTTCTTGGCTCCAGCTGTACCTTTTGCAGATAGGCTGTTACATTTCACTCAGCAATTCTGTCTGTAAATCACATGATGTACTTCGACTGACACACAATGAGAAACCTGTCAGAAGACCACAGGGAGACAATGTTTCTCTCCCTCCTGTAATCCAGAGGCTTATGAACTCACCCCCAATCACACTGGACTACAATTCTTCACTGAATCTACCTAGCTACAGCTTCCAGCTACTATGTCTTGTCATGTATCAAGACAGTTCCTTGGAGAACTTCCTCTCACGGAGCATCTTCTTGCTGTGTGAATGGATTCAGATGCTCAAACAGAGGTATCTAATACAAATATATAAGCCCTCTCAGTACCTGCCTGGCCTCTGGCTGCCAATGGAGATAAGTGGAAGTCTCCTGCAGGCACCGAGTCTCACTGAAGAGATAACACAGGATACCCCTAAGTGACACCAGATAACTTTGTGTAGGTAGCTGAAACAGTTAAAAAAAAAAATGCTCTCTTACAGCTCCATGAAGAGAAGCTGCATTAATATTGAGCTGGTATCGGAACACTCACAAAATGCTCTCTTATGTGCCTCATGAAGAGAATTTCCATCCTGCCCATCGCCACCCCCTAGCCTGAGGCTACTGCATTCTTACCTATTGCTGAGTAACTCTGACACATGCTCTTTTCAGTCATTTCAGTGAAAATGGCATAGAACATGTAAAAACAGCTTCAACAGTGGCTCTTCATCAGTGCACAAGTCACTGGGAACAGTAATCTATTTAGCCAACATATCCACAGACTAAAAAAAGACGTTTATCAACCACCTAAAGTAGATCAAGCCTGACTAACTTCTCATCACGTAGCAGATTAGCCAGTCAGCTTAGTTCTTTTGGAGTCTGTCCAGTTTGCGAAGTCCTGTGTGAAGGCCAGAGGCCAAAGCTGTATGCTGGCAGTTAACAGTGATCTCAATAATGCTTTCAAATACTGAAAATACAATTTCCATGCTCTATTAAAGCCTGTCCTGCTTATATATGCACATCACATTTCCAACACCGGCTACAGCATCACATGGGAAGTTCTTTTTTAATTGCTTATCCACTGTGGCCTTTAAGTCCCTTTTCACATCACAGCATTTCTGAAGTACATCCTATCAAAAAACAAAACAAAGTCTTCACAGAAATATATGCTCCAGAGGAAGATCAAGTCCTGATGTAGCGTATTAAAGTGGTGCTTAAAAATCACTGCAAGTATTCAATATAATTCCTTTCAGTAGCAAATTTCTACCCCAGCTCTGAACTCTACACTGACACACTAAAATAACTGCCACAGGAAGAGAAGGTGCTGTGCTCACATCTACCGAACAGGGAGGATTTACATTTCTGTCACTTCTTCCCAAACTAAGCAGCCTCCTTTGCATATCTGCCCACCATAAGTAAAAACAAACGCCACTTGATTCTGACAGGTGGCCCTGTTTCTCTGAATAAGCTTTCTGAAAATGTGTCAAATGCCTCAGAAACTATTCACAAAATAGAAGCAATTAAGAGGTCTCCCTCCCTTTCTCCACAATGGATCATAAACCTATGAGTAGTACTGTACTGGAAAACTGCCGATTAGGAGCCTAGAACAAATAGTCCTTCATGTCTCCAACAGGATTTTCTTCTTGTTATTTCAGAATCAGTGGTTGCCCATTATTTCCCACCTCCTTTTCTGAAATAAGCCACTCATATATATATATATATATGTTCCCAGTATATATATATATATATATATATATATATATATATATATATATATATATATATATATATATAGTTCCCAGTGAAGACCAAGCGCCCTTCCTTCACTGAAGATCTGCTAGTTCACAGCAGTCTACTGGCTATAAGATATCGAGACCCTCCTACTTACTTTTAAGGGAACAAACCGCCTTTTATAATTAAAAAACAAACAAAAAAAAGATTTTATCAGAAAGGACGGTTGAGTAGAAACAATACCGCCTGCATCAGAGTTGGCTAGATGTTTATTAAAAGTATTAACGCGTGGACTAGAGTTCATGCACACATTAATTTTATCTTAACAGATGAAAGCGCCCTTCCAACCACAACGTTACCTTTACAGTTGTCCTATTCAGGAAGAGTCACGTAGGAGACCTTTCAATGCTACAAGACTTGAATATTTCTGTACAACCATAACCCAAATACATTGTTCACAGTTATTTGTTTACCTATTTTAGAAGGAAATAGTGTTTCATCATCCAGCTGATCCTGGACCCAAGTCATCAGGTAATCAATGTACTTTGGCGCAGAGCACTTAATTGGTTTCTTTATGTTTGTCCCATCTGCCCAATGGTACTCGTACCTGGGTTGGGACAACAAGAAGACATTTCTTAACACAGGTGAATCATTCCTAGCACAGCCTGGAAGGAAGTTCTTCCTGCACCACTCCCCATACCCACACCCTCCCACAAACCTAAGGTCCAAAAGTTCCTAATGTCATCTGCAGCTGCTCCAGACCCAACCTGCAATCCTTCTTTAGCAAGCCATTATAACCGGTGGAGGCTTCCAAAAACTTCCTTTTTCATAGGCACAACACATTCATCCTCGGTTCTAACACTCCTGTCAAAATATACATGGCAACCTGTGGTTAAAGCATCCCTGTACAGCAAAAAGCTGCTGTAGGAGTAAGGTTCCTAACTGCACATAGGGCACTTCTGCTTGAAAAGGGAACAGCTACTTTTTCTTTCTCTAAAGCAGTTTGGGTTGTTTTTGTTTCTTTCTTTTTAAAGAGAAAAAAAGGATTACAACTTGTTGAAATGAAACATCAGAAAACTGCATTAAATTCTCCACTTGAAATTAGGCTTACAGGTTTTGCCTAACTGATAACCCAACTACACTGATTCTTGCCAGCGTTGCTAAATTATGATTGTATTAAGAGACTAGGAAGAGATTCAGAGGTAAATTAATGCCAAGGAATACTATTTAAGAACTGGAAGCAAGTATAAGATGCACTTTAATAAACAGTCTTGAGGAAGCTTCTAGATTAAACAGTTGTCCCTAATCTGCATCTAATAGCTTAGCATTACCATCCAGCACACAAACTAGACCAAGATTCCCAAAGTCTCATTATCCAGACATATCACCAATTCACTGGGTAGTTTGGGGATGTTTTTTAGCTTAGATCTTCCTATCTGTAAATAAGGTGGCATCACACCTTCACAAAACACCGGCGTCATCATGGAGCAATAAAATGTGTACTCTTTTTATCCTTCTCTACTTGTAAGGCTAATAATGCTGACATGTAGCTTATTTAATGAGTAGATTCCAGCTTCATTGACTTTACAGGTACCATTTGAACCCGAGGAATTATAGTCACGGAAAACCATTAAACAGGAGGAATTTGCATGAACAAGCAGACATAAACAAGTCCTCAAAATCAGAATGGAACAGATTTTTTTGACTGACATGGGGAGTGTAATCCACACAAGTCCAGACACCGGAGAAGACAGCTTATCTTGGGAACACATCGCTGGAAAAAGGGAAAACCAACTATATTTGATGCTCATAGTCTCAGCTTTCAAGCGAACCACAGCGTTCCTTTCTATTTCTTGCTGAGTACCAATGTGCATGTCTTAATATCCCCTGCCAAACTGCAACGTCTGAGCAGGGTTGTTTGTTTTTTAACCCACGTCTGCTTTAGGCCAGTCAGCCCTGCTTGGACAGCCAGCAAGCTCAGCCTGAAGCAAAAGGGACTGCTGAGCTCTGTAGCTCTGAAATCCTCCCAAAGGAATAAATGCACAGTGGGTCAGGATGGCTGCACCCCGCCCTTTATTATTAATGAAAAGTCAATGGCAGGGGTGGAACGGTCAGGTCACTCATGCTTTTACAGCAAACACACACACACACACCACACAGAAAATCTATCCCAGCTCTTTTTAAAAGATTTCAAAGAGATGCTATTACTGGTCAGTACTTTACATAGAGGATAACATGCTCAACTGTTATATTTCAGTACAGCTGTGCCTTATCACAGTGTCTGGGCTGCAAGCAATGCTACCTGAACTCTACTTGACTAGCTGCACTTAGTATCAGGGAATGGGGGTATTTGGGAAGATCTTCTGCTTTCAAGGCCACTCACATCATTTTATGCAAAACTTAACCATATCTAACTGATTAGTCCTGAAATTCTAACAAATCTGGTTTTGTAAGAACAATAACTAAAGAAACATTTTCTCAACACACAAATGCTACAATTGTGAGTGTGCTGCTAACAACTGCATTAAAAGGTCTTGTTTTTCTAATGGTAAGGAATCAAAAGGTCTCAAAGCCATTTTAAATCTTATCTCAAAATACATGAGAAAATTCCATGCACGCTGAACAGACCACAGCATTTCTAGCATGAAAAAAAAAATAAGTAAAATAAATAAATGAATAAATCAGTATTCCTCACCAGCCAGCACTACCTTAATGCTGAGATTTAAGCATTAATAACGTAGGACAAATACAGACTCTGAGGTAAGGCGCCAGATTCGTATAGAGACAAGTAGAATAATAAGAGAAAACCTAAGCTAAATGCTAGCTCTCATCCAAATAGTCCATTTCCCTTAGAAGCCCGCTCTCCCTGCATTTTTTAGAGGAACAAGTGCCACAGAATTACCTTTAAAGTAACACAGCTCCTAAGAAATACTGAAGACATACCCTGACAAAAGGGAATACAGACTCCCCACACACAGTGGGCTTGTAACCTTCACCAAGTCAAAAGGCACAGAGCATCAAGATGACGCAAAAGGAGTAACGCTGCTGAGAGATGTGGGGTATTTCACTGACTTGATTCATTGGTTATTTCTGTACTTATTGGTAAGGACACGCTGGGCAGAAGACAGCAAATGAACATTCAAAGACAGTTTATTGTAACCATGGGGGATCTATGAGAAGCTGACCAGAGTGTTATTTAAAATCCAAACTTAGAAGCACCAGGAACCTACAAACCTCATGACAATCAATAGGCTCTCACCAGCACTAAGAGTGAGCTTAACCACCTCAATCAAATGCCTAAACATGCATTTCAGAGCCTCCATCCAGAAAACCCGCTTTGAAAAATGCAGCAAGCATGTCCTTCCTCCTTGTTCTTACAAATAATGAAAACACTCCTTGCACCATAGTGCTCAAAATACTTTTAGGCAAGTTTTTAACACATTTATCATGCCTGTTGCATTGATGGTGATATAAGGATAGTAAGAAATGATAACCAACTAGAGCTCACTTGGGTAGAAAGCATTTGGTCTTGCAGATGTGAAAAGAGTGGAACATTATCATGAGAAACCATATACTTTGGAACAAATCAAACGGGTGATTTTCTCAAGCAATCAGACACTGACTTGTGTAGCAGGCACAAGGGATCTCTATTTGATTTTTATGCCAATCTTTTATTAACCCAGTTAAAGATTATTTCAGCAATCCTTCCAACAAAGAGAAGTCCAAAAGAAATTTAAGGGACCCTACAGCAGATAATGGCCATTCTGCTGACATGAAGAAAGCCAGCTTTCAGTGAGTACTTTCTCATTCCTAACTTAACAGTCAGCAGTCAGCTCCCCATCTCCCACCTGGACCAAGCTTTTGGTGGTTCTCCAAAACTGATCTGCCTGGGTGAAGGCCTCCTGTTCAAGATTGCTACTGAGATGAACAAGCGGGCCCAAGCACTACCTACCCAGCCCTAAGCATTTACTCATCACATCTGGTTTAGTTTTTCCATAGACTGATACAGGTTTGTCAGTCATGCTGTAACAACTGTGACCAAGCCACAGTGCTTTCCAAACAGCTATGTAAGCATTAGCAGCTTATAGCCGTTTTTTTAATATATGGACCAGAAGCGTTTTTCCACTGGGAATATGTAGCCACGAGTCTGTAAAATACCAACATAGTACAAACTCAGAGTTATTAAACAGAAAGGTTCGTGTGTGGATGCAATTATACCGGCTTTGTGCAAGTGACTTACAGGACTTAACTTGCAAAGGAAAAAAAAACAAATAAATTACAGGAAATTAAGACTGTAAAGCCACAGAGCGCTCGGTGCTTTTAGTTCTCCCCACGCTACTGCTGCCTAACCTGTTTCAGGCAACCTTACAGAATTTGTTCCAGCCAACCCACGCTCTTCTGTCTGAAACAGATGAGTGAGCGGTAATGGTGGCAGCTCAGCTGTGGCTGTAAGCAGCCAGCAATTTTCAGCTTAGAAGCATTAAGGAGCTCATAAGACTCAATGTCTTGAGCCAGAAGATAACATGAAGTAGAGATAAGAAACAGAAGGGGAAAAAAAAAAAACAACCAAAACTGTAAATAACAATGCTGTTATGCTAACATGGTTTCTACTAGTACCTCCATAACACAAATTCTGCAGGTCACCTTTAACCTAAAGAACGGTCATGCTCACTCAAACCAAACGCACAGCGCTCACTCCACTGCCAATCACTGCAGCCTCACCCATCTCTGTTCCTGTGCCTGTCTTGCCCAGGGCCCCTTCCAACACATGAACACTTTGGACCCTCTCTTGCAAAACCCATTCCCGCGCACAGGTGGGGCTGCAGACTTTAGGGAATGCTCAGCAAATCCTAGGGATAAGGCCACCCTATTATAAAGTTGGCAGAATGCATTTCCTAGCCTCTAATGTCTCTTTTCTAGCCTGCTTCATAACTGAGCACTACATAAGTTTCAGTCAATGGTTATCGGTCTCTTTGGAGGGAAATAAACTGTTTAGACTGGCAGTCAGAAAACTAAGCCATCAATAATTAACCTTCCTCCCCATGTAACTGCTTCTCATCAGCCAAACAATAAAGCAAACAAATATTTTCATGCTCTCATTTAATAACCAAGAGTCTGTTCTGCATGCCGAAGCACAAAGCAGACAATGGGCCATGTCACTGCACAAGTTCATTCCAAAGTTCATTTGTATAACAGTAAACTTCTTTCTTTTGTATTTTCACCCCCTTCCCTATTTTGCAGCAGCACATCTGCCTGCCCACGCTGCTTCTGGCTTTCCGCAGCAGCCATCATTAGTTTAAGAATGCAGCACCAAACCAAACCTTCCCTCAGTCTGGCTGCTTTCACCTCACAGAGCTCACAGCCTCCCAGCCTCAGCAGTTCTTCCCCCAGCAGCTCTCTTGCTCGCCCTCAGCTCCCCACCTTGCTGGCTGGGATCACTGCCTTCAGACAGTAACAACATACATCATTAGAAAGCAGGAAAAGGTGGAGGAGAGGATTGTTTTTCTTTGTTGCTTATTTAAGATTTTAATGTAAAAAGGAAGCAGTGCTTTCCCATCACCACCCGCTTACAAATTCAGGTATTTTCCCTCTGAAAAACACTAGGAAGCTGAAGAGCAAACAAAAACACAATGCTGGATGTCTGCACAAAAGCATAAGCAACAATCAAGGAAGTGAAACTTCACTGAGTGAAAGGACAGGGAATTTACTCAGACTACTCAAACCTGATGCCAAGTTTCTTTCTATAGTACCTACTCAAACACCTTAAAGAAAGATCTTGCTTATTCCTAGTTGAATGCCTGCAGATGAAAGCTTCAAGTCTTAATTTGAGAAGGGCTCATTAACATTTCAGAACAAAAAGAGAAAGCAGTTCTGATGGCCAGGCTGCTTCCCAGGCTAAATAAAACAATTACTATAAAAACCTTTCATTTCCCCAGTCCCTTACAAAGGGTCAAGCTTTCTCAGTCTACACATAACAAAAGAAGACACCCTTTCTACTCACAGAGGTTATCCTCTCTCTGGCACTCAGCTGAGCCAGACTCTTTCGAATGCAAAATCATCTGAAGAATTACACACTGAACAATGAGTAAAAATGATCTTACTTTGGGCCAGCAGACATCACGGGGCAACTCTCCTCTGTGCAGAAGTCCGTAATGGTTCCATAAAGCATATTGATCTGGTTGAAGAAGTCAACAGCTGCAAAGCATTTAAATCATTCATTATTACTCTGCTGTTTAATTGCAAAACGAACTTCCTACAGCCTGAACTGTAAAACACGTACTGCTGAAAAGGGTCCTGGATTATTTTTTGTGATATACTCTCATTAACACTGCTTTATAAGGTGTATTAGAAAGAGATGCAGAATGGCAGTTCTTGGTTGCAAGAACTCTTTAACAGTTCACTATAGCAAAAATCTTACTTGGAAATAAATAAATAAGGAAAGGGGTAAAAGAAAGCTGTCATTTACTCTTCTAAATGTTTGGTGCACTTTATCAGAACCCCAAATTCTCCCGGATAGTCCTTTAATAAAAAAAGAAAGCGTAAACTTCTGAAGTACAGAAACTGTGACCCATTTGCTGACCCTTGGTGTCCTTCAGGTTCTGTTCCAAAAGACTGTCTTTCTAAAGAATACTTATGCTATCTTCAAACCACGAATGGATGGTGAGGTGTGGGGGTATGTGAGGCATATGGTCACAACATCAAGTGACTTTGGTTCCTTTGATTAGCAGTTAATTAACAAAAATTAATATTTAGTTTACAAAGTTTCTCTTTTACAAGCCATCCTTGCATATTTCTGTTGAAGAGTTCCTCTTTAAGTTTCATTTAAACAGTCTACTGCTGAATTATTGAAATGAAAGGCCAGAAGTGAACACATCTAACAATTCCCACTGTTCTCACTACTGTAAACAGATGCCCAAGCACTGTGAGCTCTTTGAAAGCAAGGCTCTTCTCCAGTGACCTTACAGCCGATAAAGTTTTTAGTAACCATGCGATCACTTTATGAAAGCCCACTTCAACTCCCTTCATAGAATGGCCTCCGTGCACCTGTTAGAGAGCATAGCACATTACCAACAACTAACAATGGATGTCATGGGTCAAAATCAAAGAGGGACCAACACTGAGTGCTACAAAATGGAAGTTGAATTCTTAGCACTAAGAGCAAGGTCCCAATGTAACAACTTTATTAATTACTCCCACCCACTTTGTTCTGCAACCGCTCTTGTTAACTTCTGGATGAACCCAAGTAATGCAAGCATACAGGAACTTAAGACTTGTGGGAGCAGCTTTGGTGTCCTTACTCATTCATCTATCTCATGTTTTCATCATGTGCAGAGATGAAATTCAGCAATAACATGAAAACAAAAAATAAGCGTGGTCAATAAGAGCTCAACACCTTCTATTTAACTACAGCGCTTTGCAGATTTAACCATTCTGCTGACATGCTCTCACCCTGAAAGAAACCACAGATGAAGTATAAATGGACTGAATGTCCCAGTGCACAGTCTGCACTATATTGCTTCTATTGCTTGGAGCACCAGGCCTTTCACCTCTGACAAAAGGAAATTTCCCAGCTACAGTTTTGCAGTCATATCTGCAAGGCTGGTCCTCACAACGGGAAACTGGTACATAGACAGAGCTCACCAGGACTTCAGACTTAGTTTACCCCAGTGCTACCTACGTGATGCCTGCAATTCAGGAACAAACTGCTTCTTTATTGAGATAAATTTCAGGAATACTTGAATAAAGCCCTTAACATCATTAAATAGGCACATGTTACCCAGACTAACAGATAAACAAATCTCTTCATTCTGATCAAATGGGATTGGTTTTCCTGCAACCAGCCCCAGCAGTAGTTAAATAGACATTTTTGTGTTAACTTAAAATCTGACCTTTTCAGAGTCACTAGTTCCAAGAGTGAGCAGTGAATACTCCAATAAGCAATGTGCAGGACCCGGCAGAATGGACATACAGTCCTCTCAATCTGGTGCTATGCCAAACTGGAGCCAGAGCATTACTCGACAGTCAACCCAAATTCACATTCCTTGCTTAATCTATAGAAAATTACAGTTATGCTGTAATGAGATGTAGGTTGACATCCTAACTGTAAGCACCAGTAGATACTGTGTACTATTAAAGTAAGCGATGGCTAAGGGAATGGGAGGGCTAAATATGGCATCTATCCTCACTGATTATTCAGGAGCATAAACATCAAAGATTACATGCACAACATGGAAGCAAATCACAACTGCTGCTCAGCAGATGCGGGATACAAAGCTACAACTGTGCCACACAGCTTCCCAGGTACCGAAAGAGGGAAGTATACAAAAACCACTATGGCAGGCACCTGCTGCAGTTCATTCGCAGCAACAAAACATGTTTTTTCCTTGCAAAGAAACAGCAAAAAAAAAAATGGCATGGCAACAGTGAGAATGGTTGATAAAGTTATGGATGACAAGGAGGGCCGCTAAAGCCTCTCTGGGTGTGCAGTGGGAGCACAACTGCCCACAGCGCTGTGTGACATTCAACGTTGCGGAGGCAGAAAGAAGCAGTTAAATGCAGCCATTGTTGTTTTTTTTATGTGTACACAAGAACTGTTAATTAAGTTTCCAATCGCTGCTCCCAGTAGAAACCACAGACCAGCATTTGCTTCGGGGCAAGTGCGTTCAAAAAACCCACACGGACTTTGACAAGATGACTGATTATTGCAAATCCCACATTTGCGAGTCTCAAAACGCCTTGAGACACATCACCCATCCACCACAGTCAGCAGGGTCTGACAAACAAGGAAAAGGCAAGATCCTCTTTTCCAACATCTGTAAAGCAATACGGTGCCTTTTCACATTTTTGTTTCCTCTTTTTACTCACGGTTCTTATGTTCTGAGGATTTAGGTTACTTTTTCCACATGCTTTTCTAGTCTAAACACACACTGGTGTACGTTTTAACCTACTACAAATATAGAGGTGAATTGTACTTCCGAAGTGCTTTTTTAATAGATTTGAATTAAGATGTCAAATGAAAATAAACTGATTGCACACTCCTCTTTTTTTTTTTTTCTTTTAAATACACTAACATACTTTAAAAATCTCCATATAAGTCAATACGTTCCCATAAGGCATCACTAAGGGTAGAGCTGAGCAAGTAGCAGTGGTGCACATTGCTCCTGTGCTCTTACTATATGAAGTCATACACTTCCTTTCCCCATTAAGTAACGCCATCAATGGAAGAGGCTCACAGCTACCATTAACTGGTACTAGGTGTGGTAGACATTGTAAATCAAAGAGCATCTAAGGTGTTATTCACTTCTAAAAAATAAAGGTTATGCCCCACTGTATTACAAGAAGGCACGAAAGAAGACCACTTCCTTACAAAATGCAGCTGTTAGCAAAAGGTAGCTCCCACTCTCGTCAAATGGTTTACTGCCTTTTGCCAGGCAGCTAATTTAGTGGCTAAATCGTTTGGGAGATGAAAATACCACTGTCACACAAGAAAGAAGAGCCACAGAATGAAGGAACCACCAAAAGGGAAGGATGCAAGCAATATCTCAGGCATCATTAGTAATGCTTACTCATAGAAACAGGCTGGCTCTTTTTCTAGGCAGTTTTGCAAAGCAGTGTGAACAAATTTGGATAAAGAATGGTGTTGGCAGCTTCAACATTCCCTGGCAGGAGTGACAGGTTA
This sequence comes from Excalfactoria chinensis, assembly GCF_039878825.1. Classification (NCBI taxonomy): domain Eukaryota; kingdom Metazoa; phylum Chordata; class Aves; order Galliformes; family Phasianidae; genus Excalfactoria; species Excalfactoria chinensis. The sequence goes on from NC_092828.1 coordinate 39,472,070, forward strand.
TATCCCACAGCACTGTGTGGCTAGTCAAAAAACTCAAAGGTAGAAGTCAGTATGACAGGTCAGTTCCCAAACATGTCAAGGAACAGAAAGATACAGACAGAACCAAGTAAAATAAGCAATTACAAGACATTTAGCTCAAATGCAATTTATACTGCAGTGCACAATTAACACTGGACTTGCAAGCCATGCCACAGACACAAAAGACAAGGAAATATCCAGATAAGGCACAGAGTCTGTGGCAACCAAAACCCCACACAAGCTACAGAGCACAATGTAATTTCAGTTAATCCATTCTCAAAGGGTAAGAGGAAGCAGCAAAATCATGCGGCAGGGAGAAGGAAACATAATCAGGCAATCAGAATATACCAGTTTGATCCCCACTGTTTGACCTGCTCTAGCATAAAAAAAAAAAAGAGAGCTAGGAAAAACAGCTTTTGAAAAGTTAAAATCAGAGATTTACCAAAGCAAAGGCTCACAGCTTCGTAGAAACAAAAGGAAGGGACTTATTTTAGGAATACTGCAAAGATCTGTCTGTAGGTTTGTGACAGGCAGAAGGACAGACAGGACACACATGTCACTGTAGTCTCACCATCTTAGACTGCTCTCTCACACTTACCTAAATTAAGGTTTTATACTCAGCATGTAGAGACTTGTCCAAACTATCAGGTAACAACTTTGAAGAACTAGCTTAAATGTATTAAGACAGCACAGACAAGCTCTTTTCTGAAAACAACAGTGGCTGTTCTATCTCAACGCTTCTTTGTGATCAAATGCTCACACTTCAGCCTCCAAGGTTTGTTTTTGTTTTTATTTTTAAGACAGGACCATACTTTTGGAACAAGAAGCTTAAGGAGTGTTGTCTCAGTTTGTCTCACTGTGCCACTCAGCATCTTTTAGCTTTAAATGGTAGATCATTCTCCTCTCCCCATTGCAACATAGTGCAGAGTGGTGCAAACATCACTAGAAAGTACACAATTGTCTTCCCACAAGTGTCAGCCCACATTCAGCACCCTCCTCATGTAAAAAAATATATATATACATGTATGTGTGTATGTTAGCCAACTTACTGTTAACTGCAACCCATTCATTTAAGTCTTCACCCTCTGGAAGCATAACAGCCATCCTGAGGTTACCACTTCCAAGCGTGGCCTCTGCATGTTTAAGCAGCTCATACTGGTGAGATCCCTCTGGAATGTTCTTCTTTGGTTTGAAGGTTTTGGAAGAGCGACTGCCACTGTGAAAGGGAGAGGAAACATTTAGACAACTTGCAAAAAGGGAAGGGGAAAAAGCAAGCAGCGGACAAGTTGCTCACAAGCACAGTATCAGCATTAAAACACTTTTCCCAACTCCCCCGTTTTCACATTGGAAAGCAAATTTAACAAAAACTGGGATGCCAACACAACAGGTGCTTTGACTTGCTTTGTTTAAACCAATTAAATGATTCTCTGCTCCCTTGCCTCCTCATCTGTTCAGCTTAACATTAAGCCAGCTGGACATGTGGGAACATTCAGCTTCCCTTCCCCTTCCCTCAGTACACTGGATCACAGGCAAGATGAGACCAGAAATATTTCCTTCTCCAGACTTTGCACAGCCACATATGAAGACTACAGCAGCCCAACCAGGAAGAATCCTTCCCTATTCCAAATAGTCATGAATCTTGTTATGGTAATAAAAGTTACCAAATAACAGAGAAAAGAACCAAAAGCACATGCATTCTAAAACAACCATTTTCAAGAGACATGAAAAAACATCCCACCTGCAAAAGTACACTAAAATGGCAGAGCCAGCCTGGCCAGATCACTGCCTTTTGACATCAACCATGGTGTGTTAAGTAGTACTACTGTTATCTAGCAACACATACATTCCGCAGGCCTGGCTGATTCACAGCAGTATCTTAGCTACCTCAGTTCACCAGCAGGGCACTAGATTCAAACATAAATGTCAAAAGGGGGATGGGACAGCTTAAAATGGCAACATAAAATATATTTTACAACTATCTGGTACTGCTTAGGAACTCAGCTTTTAAGGAACAGCTGCTGGAAAACACGCGCTTTATCTGAAGGACACACACTTTCCACAGACTTTCTACATTGTTTTCCCCTGGTTTCACAGCACACAGACCTTTCAGTCCACCAGACTGACAAGAAATAAGGGTGGTGACTTCTACAACCTTCACGGAGGTCATTTTATCACCCTAAGTTTTGTTTGAACAATAGAGGCTGACGTGGGCTATAAAGTTGATGCTTGAATTTTAAATGATGGCAGTGAGCCTGGATAGCACGTTGTTCCCTCACACGTCAGAAACATGACAGGCAAAAGTAAATATCCAAAAATAGGTGTAAAATGAGCTACGTTTGTGAATGTTTCAGCATAAAAACTGAGAAAGAAATGTTGGGAAAGGAAAATTGAGCTCTCAATTCCAACGAAGGAAGCAGGAAGAAATGAAACACAGGTAGCTGAATTTTCATCACAAACACTGCCCTGTTCTCAGTTCTTCACACAAGCCTGCCCATTTCTCACCAGCCCTCAACAGGGCTGAACAGCCTTTTGTCAGCAGAGGTAATGGTGCTCTCAGATTCACTGGATGTCTGAACACGGAGGGCCGTAGCCCATTTTTGAGGCAATTCTAGTATTGCTACCTGGTCATACATAAACATTCCAAGAAACCTAATTCACAGAATCACAGAACAACCCCAGTTGGAAAAACCCTGAGGACCATCAGGTCCATCTCCTTGTTCCACACAATACCATCCAAGAACCAAACGTCTACAGCATTGCTTAAAAGCTTGGGGCCACGACCACTGCCCTAAAGAGCCTGTGCCATGTCCACTGCCCTCTGGTGAAGAACCTTTTCCTAATATCCAACCTATTCTGTTGGCAGGGGCAGGGTAAATACCATCTATGCAGGAACATCTCTGGGTATGGAACAAAACCCACAAGTCTGTCTGGTTACAGATTTACATGGCCTCAGACTTTGACTCTCTCTTGCCACAGCACAGAAGCATTCTCTATCCTGTAGGCCTCGAGAGTAATACTGTTTCCTACATCTCATAAAGTACTCTGCTGGACTAAAAGGGAACATGGTATTGCTGAACAGGCCATGTTCATTTTCAAGGTGAGGCTGGATAAGGCCCTGGGCAGCCTGACCTAGCTGTGTCCCTGTTCACTGCAGAGGAGATGGACTAGATGGCCTTCAGAGGTCCCTTCCAACTCTAAGGATTCTATGACTCTACAATTCAGACACTACATCAATACTGAAGGACATCTAAGGCAGTCAGCTACAAAACACACCTAAGAGCCAGTAGTAGGAAGAGAAAATGTATGGCTCCCATACGTTCTGCTACAGGACACTTCTAACACGTGACCAGTTGTTTACATTACACCCTAGGCAAGGATACCAGATTCAAATCTTAACTAAAATAATTGCCTCCCTGTGGGAGGGAGAAGCTATTGTGGCTCAGGGAGCTGCCTTCCCCTCCCAACTCCCCAAGCCACCTGCAATTGCTGCTAAGTCAGGCTCAAACTCAATCAGAAGAAAAGGCACCTGATAAAAAACAAAAACTAAAAAAAAAAAAGAAATCAGAACACTTAACTGTCTGCTTAGAGGTGCAGGTTTTCTTCTTCAGGAACACACAGCCAGCAGGCCAACACTGGGAGTAAGGACACAATTTAAAGCATCTGACAGATGCTTTTGTGTATGCCTGCATAGAGAGGGCTGATGCAAGGCACTACTCACAGCAACTGAGGACCAAGAGAGATGGGTATCATTATCTCCCCACTTGTGTCAGTGTAAGCGGAAGAAAACCAGCACAAGATAAAGGCATACACAGCACTTCCAGACTTGCTCAGAAGATTCTGCTCTGTGTATCATAATATGACAATGAGGGAATCCAAGTCCTAATGGAAGACCACTCTACAGCTCAGGTCATTCATTCATTAAACGGAAAGAAAAATAAGATTCCCTTTCCAATCAGCTTACATAGCTTCCCTAATTCCTGAAACCTAACTCCAAAACCTAATGTACAGCAGTATCTCTTCCCTAATATTGTCCTCTTCATATGGGTATGATGACTGAAGAACTTTGCTGTAACTGGTCTGGTATCACTGCTTAAGGTAACATCTACAGCCTCATTATAGAGGCTACTACTAGGAAGATGGAACACTCCAAGTGCTATGAGAAAAGCTCAGTCCAGACAGCGGGAGGACTTAACGAAAGGATTCAGGTTACAAAGAACAGCATCCAGCTTTTGTTCAGGGAGAGGAGGTGCTATAAAAACACAAAGCAGTACCCAGTAAAATGTTACTTCATAACTCACCTAAGTGTTAGTGGATGTTAACAGAGGTTAAACAAGAAGAGTGAGCTTTCAAGAACCAAGCACAAGACAAACATAGGGAGGGAACTCCCTAAATAGCACAGTCTATTTTGAGAAAACTCTGGGTAAGAGTTCACGCCCCAGATTGTGAGCTAGTAAGATAACAAACAAAGTCATCACAGGTCAATGGAACAGCCAGCAGAGACCTCCTATGGTCAAAGAAGCAGAGAATGCACAGCACGTTGGAAAATCACCAAGTACCACTTAATCCCTGTTATCCCATTCCCACATGCAGGTTTGTTTGTTCTTTTCCATTAGCAAAATCTCTAACAGGATACACAACAGTTTGGTGTCAACTCTCCCAAATAAGCAACCTCCTATTTACACATCTCTATCTGCCTCCATTACCTATCTGATGCCTTCTTCTCTAATCCAGCACAGCCATCCTAAGACAGCAGGAAATGGCCTCACGCGAAAGGCAGGCAGACAGACATCCCAAAGGAAAAGCAATTAGGATAAATGCAGGCTGCTAGTAATCCCATGCTATGGAAATATCTACACTTTTGGCAATGCATTATCAAAATTCCATACATTTGTGCAGTTCACATGTGAAGTCAGTTAACTGCACACACGGTCACACTCTCCTTAATACAAAGTTCAGGGACACAACTTCCTGTGCCAAACCTCTTAGCTGATAAGATTGCTCTTCAGCATAGCTCTAAATCCTGCTGCAAACACCGGTTTAACTAAGTTATTAGCTGAGTAGCTCTCCTACTCCTTAACCAAAGCCATCCCTGCTGATTGCTGTCTCGACACCATCAGCCAAGCAACCCTTTGAATGGCAATACTGCTTCCTCCCTAAATCCTGGGCACAGCAGCATTTTATTCCTGCAGGATGATTCCCGATGCTGAGAGGAAAGCTTCTTGGGAAAAAAATAATAATAATTAAAAAAATTTAAAAAATAATTTTCTTCCTTTCATGTCATTCCATTACATAGGGCAGAATTATAAAGTCTTTTTGTTCCATAACTGTTTTCCCAACTTCTTGGGTGTAAAGTGGAAAACTTAACTTTCCAAAGTTCAGTTTGGTGGCCAATGACACACACAGTACAGCAAGGTACATCAGGTAGGACATATACATCGTAACAGAATTAGCTGCATCCCTGAACCATTTCTTCGGACAACTTACAACACAAAGGCCACTCCTGGCTTTCCCTGCTGACAGCCTCTGAACTCTCCTCGAGCTGCAAAGCAACACCTTTGCAGATGCAAAATGAGACAGAAAGCTCTCAGAAATGCCACACTGAAAATCCCATTTTCTTTGGACATAAAAAGCTCGTGGAGTGGGGAGAATGTTGTATTAGAAGTAATGGCATCTCAAAAATTCTTCCAATTCCAAGGACGTTTTGCTCTCTTTACTCCCACATCCAGCATTTCCAGCAAATTATGCCCTTCTATTTTTAAAGGTAAGTGCAGCTACAGCAGTGCCAGATGTAGCTCACCCTAGCACTAAATCAGAGAATGTGCTCAAAGCAATTACTCACAGTGCCAGGACGACTCTGGAAGCCTGGCTAGGAAGCCACACGTCTGAGCCGCACGGAGCACTTCCCACTGTCAGGAGCCCACATGGCGCTCAGCCTCACCAAGGCGTCACATCGTGCTTACCAGCAAGAACCAAATTTCCTCCAAAGCTGTAATTGTATCATGCCGTCTGCTGACAGGGAACATTTTTAATGATGCAGATTCTGCAGCCCAGCCTGCCTAGGGTTTGCAGAACGATGCTTCCAGAAAGGAAAACATTCAGGCACTCTACTTACACCACACTTGCCAGCCTGCCTCACAGCCCACTACAGCTTCAAATGCAGCACTGGCAAATCCTTTAAAATCCAAGCAGCTAAACATCCAATTCAACCTCCTGGTATGATTTTCGTTTTGTTTTTAACTGGGGGAAAGGAGCCACTTAAACCTTCACGTTCCTACAGGAAGCATTTTGGCTGGCCTGCCTTAGACCTCCATGTGCATTAGAATGTCGGCACATTGTACCTACTTCTACAAGGCCTATTGCATCTCCACAAAAACCTGAATTAAAACAGAAAAGTTAGCGAGTCCTTACATGTAAAACTTAAGACTTCACAGCTTGTTCTTAGCACAGAGTCACCCTCAAACTCTTGCCACTGCAACACAGACGATGTTCCAAAGTCCTCCTTCAATTCCTCTTGTGTGATAAAGTCCAGACTAAGTTTTCACGTTCATCAGAGCACCTTAAGCCAGCATGGTGCCTATAAAACATGCAGTCACTACGTAATTGGCAAAGCAGATGGAAAAGAGGAGATGCCAACACAAAGATGATACAGAACGACCTACAAATTCTCTTTTTTCCCCTGCACACCTAAGCACACACACACAGAACTGACATATCCTCCAAGAAATTCAGATCTTATTTTAAATTATCACCACTATTTCACATCCCTGGAAAGTAAAGACAGAACTGCTTCTCCAGTCTGTTAGAGGCTAAGAACACAGTGCCACGATTACCATAAACCATTTCATACAGGGCTCATCAATGGACTGGTTTATCAAACATTGGGAAGGACAGAAGCTTGCCCTAGGGAAGAATAACTGGAAAATGCTGCAGTGGCCCCTTTTTCAGGATAAGCCTGCTACCTGCACATACTGCTGAGGCTGTGGGATATCATCTGTCTTTCTTTGCGCCAAGTAACAAATCTCTGGAGGTAATGCTATACAACTTGGTGTCTCCTGAAAGCATCTACCTCCACAGTCCATCTGAAATAAGCCCCTCCAAGCATCTGGAGGTGCTCAAAAGATTTGGAAAAAGCCAAACTCCAGTCAGCACACAGAACATTTCTACCTGGGGCATGGAAACTTTTCATATTTCAAATCCTGCTTCTTCATCTTCAAAGGCCTTTCTAAGCATTAATTAATCCTACAAAGTATCTTTGAAGTAGGCATCATTAGTGTCTTGCTATACACAGGGAAACTGAGGCAGAGACTCACTGCTGCAGGCCAAAGAGTGTGCTTAGCAGAGAAGGCCCAAGTTTTAGCTGAGCACCTCCTTACTCCCAACGTGCCTCTTTTTAAACCCTGAGACACAGAAACACTGTAAGGCAAGGACTAAATTCCAGAAAAGCAAGCATTTCAGGCCTTCAAACAATAACAATGGGTTTCAAATTAAAACATTCTGCTAAGAATAGACATGCTGGAGTACGATCACGTTAGTTTCCAATAGCCAAGATGCCAGCACAGAAATTAAAAGAAAAACCTCTAGCTACTTTTAGAAAGCAAATCAACTGTTTCCAAATGTAAACACTTATCCCTTATGACAATCACAGCAACAGAAGGATAGCAGGTAAAAAACAGATCATACGTGTTCAAAATCTGCAATGCCAAGATTTAACCTGAGCGTTTCTATTTATAACACAGAGTAGTCACAACATTTCTGTTCTGAAGACAGAAGGTGTGCAAGCCAGGCATTGCTTTCCTCAGCTCTTGTAATACCAAAAAGTCAATTATTTTCCAGCCTGATTCCCACCTATTAAAATGTGCACGTCTCATCATTCATTTCAATCTGGAGGCATCAAAACCTACACAAGAATTTGGGAAACAAGTATTCTACAGCATACATTCCTTTGACATACCTGCACGCAACAGGTGTAGAGACAAAGAACCATCAACCTACAGCAGACAAAGCCAGCAAGTAAGCTTGCATCCTGTGGTCAGAAGCTACAGGTGCAACAGGACAGAGAAATGAGTGTTTCAGCCATGCTCTTGGGCAAAATGAGAAACCTCAGAGCCCAGCTACACAAGAACTATAGCAAGTTTTGCAAATGCTGGTCTAACACCTGGATACAACTTCCCATGAGGGTGAACAGGGATTGAGGATTCAAAGCCAGTCTGGATGGGGCCCTGAGCAGCCTGATCTAGTGGCTGGTAACTATCCCATGGCCAGGAAGTAGAACTGGGTAGACTTTAATAAGGTCACTTCCAAGCTAAGTCATTCTGTGATTCTATGACCACAGGATCAGGCAAATGGCTTCAAATGAGATACCGTGCTACCAGAGCAGCCAACTGCAGTTTAGAAAACTGCAAGAGCTCCAAGATATTCCAATATTGTGTTACATTCAATATTAAGAGACAGTTCACTGCAGTCCAAGAGTTAAAAGCCAGCAAACATATGTATGAACAGAGACTGGAAGTACATGAGCTGATAGCTCTCACTGGGAAGGCCTCCATCTGCATCTTCAGACACCACCACTGTTATTACTCTGAACACTAGCAAAAGCAATACGCTTGCAGAGAGCACTCCCACTTCACAAAAATAGCTTTCACAAACATTAAACCATAAAAGCAGAACTGTCTTCCCATGGAGGGCAACACAAACCCTGCCAAGATCACTAAGCAGCCCGTCTGGGAAAGAGTTAAGAGCTGCCAACTCCTCACACAACATAGCAGCTCTCTTGAAACATAAGGCAGTGGCTGGAAGGTAATTCCAAGCCCAGGGTTTTGTTGCTGTTGGCTGTTTGTTTAAGAAAGAACCGGTTGCACTGATTTGAATAATTTCTACAGCCTCATGCTCATTCCTACAGGCACAGAATACACATTGTTTATTATTTATACACACTGCTGTACAAAACAGTGACTGAAAATGATCAGCTGCACACAGCCAAAGTTTCCCAGTCCAATGAGCAGGAGATCTAGGAATAACTTAATTGTCTACTGCAATTAGAATCATCATGCTGAGGGTGCCTGAGAAGCACCTTTTCCCAGAGCTGACACCACCCTTAGGAGATGCAGTCCTTGTGAGCAATGTCTGTGTGCGTAGCTCACCTATCGCCACCCACGTCACAGGCAGTTACCCAGGCTACAGAAGGCTGTTGCCACACAGCAGTCTAAAAAGAAATCCAGGTTTCAAACAATAACAGCAAAAATAGCCAAGGTTACCAGTTCCAAAACACAAAGGTGGGGAACCTTTCAGAAAGAAAAAAAAATTGTTTTTTGGTTTGCTTTAAAAAACAAAAACAAAAACCAAAATCCCACACTTCACAAGCCACCAACACACACAAATCTAAAGGTTTCCTCATCTAAAAATAAAATATCGCAGACCGGAGGGATTTAAAACAATGCCCTGATTTTTCAGCACTCAGAACTCACAATGCCTGCAAAACAGTGCAGGCTGCTCCTAAAAGGAATGCTTCTTTCAGTGTCTAGAAATGGGGTAAATACAAACTGCTACCTGTCCCTCCCCATCCTTTCTTTTCCTTTGCTGACTGTGGAATAAGCAATGTTTTCAGTACACTTTTCAACCTGAACATACATTTCAAGAGGTATATAATAACCTGTTTTCGTTTTCTGTTTCGCTTTTACCCCTCAGCAACTGCTCTGAAATAACATCTCCTTCTATCAAAGGAGAAAACACTGTTTTCTGACAGTGAAATAGGTATTTTTATGAGCTTTTAATTCCCTGTCCATTAAGACAGGAACTACAGTCTGCCTCCCTTTTGTCAGAAAATCAACTGTCTTCACAGTTTAGCCTCTCACACAGGCTGAGATGAGAGGAGGTGGATCAAAAAGTCATAAGATTATCAATATTCCTACAAGCAACAAGAATACAGGTAGCACTATACACAAGTCTCTACGTGTTGAAAAAGTTTATCAGATGATTCACATCCAGTAAGGCTACCGAGAGCAGCCTTAAGGAAGGGTTTTGCTTCTTCTTGTCCCAACAATCAGCACTCAGCATTGCAAGCTGTCGTAACACACACACTTCACAGATTCAAACTGCTCTTTTTTCCTTCTAGAAACACATTTCAGAGTTGGTAAAACTGAGTAAATTCAGCGGCTGCCCAGCATAAGCTGGCTGCAATGATGAGCACCAGAAAAGGCCCCCCTGCCATCCTTCCTCAGAAGGCAGCCAGCTGAGCACAGCACCTGAGGACTGGCTCTGATGGGAGGCCCTTCAGTCCAGCTCTGCCCTCTGCACCCTGTGCCACCCCTACAGCAGTGCCCTCAGAGCCAAGCCCCTATAGGTGCTCCATGGCTACAGACGTAGAACCAGGCACCTGCGCTCCTCCAGAGCTCCCTGCCTGTTCTTCCATCTGGGACGTCAATGTGCCTATGAACAAGGGGGAGGTACTGTGCTACAGTGCTCCTGCCTACCACCACCCCACCCACATCAGTGGCAATGGTGTTCCGGCAGTTCATCCAGCGGGATGCAGGTTATTGCAATTCCTAATGCAAGGAAGAGGGAAGCCTCCAGAACACCATCCCATAACTAGGAAGTCATCATCAGTTTGCTATGCTCGCAGACCAATTCCCTTGTTTCACATACAGCACGTTCACTTAATAAGCTTTCATCTCCTGGAAAGCCCTCAAAACAAACATGGCAAGCTGAGCCGTACACTGCTCACAAACACCAACTAACTCCCAGAGCATCCAACGGTCATGGAAGTGACTCAGCCTGAAGGACTAACAGCAGTGCTGCAAAACGCAAGGAGGGGGACAGCACAGAGACATGGAAAGGAGAAGAAAAAAGAACCCGTTGGAGAGGAACTTGGATGGGATGAAAGCAGTACGACACTCAGCCATGCGTGTCCTGCTGACTCGCAAAGACAGGCAGGGGCCAACACGCAGACAGCAGGGATATGGAAATGCGTACGGGACATAAGAACTGACAGAGCTTGTTGTTTTGCAAATGAACTGCAATTTCAAAGCAAGCAGGGCAATGGGCTGCTTTCGTTGGATTCTTTCAATAAGATCCAGTTTCCTTCACTGCTTTAACATGCTCATCTACTGTGTATGTGCACACACACAGGAATACACCTTGGAACTGTCAGGTGAAGCCAAACCTAGATTTATTTTTGTATATTCTAATATTCATGTCATCCTTTTTTAAATTAAAATATATTAATATATTAATAAAATATATAATAAATATAGTTAATTAAATATATACATATATATATATAAAACAGGCTACATGCAGAACTCTTAAGGAGGCAGACACCAAGGGCTCCCTCCTCCCCAACTGCTTCGTTCTGTTTTGATTTGTTTCCCCTTTAGGACCACTGAGGAGGAGTTCAGTACCTTCATCACTTCAGTCACTAATCAAGTTCTCTGCAAAGCGAACAGCACTTTTTTCTCTCACTCATGTTCCCCTCTTCTTCCAGGAAACCCTTATTCCTGTCAATTACCATTAGCTCATTTAAAAGGGCGCAGCTTGAATGCAAAGAGAAGTGAGAGCTTCACCCAGTTAACGCTTCAAAGTGTAGTTTCCACCAAGGTTCAAACACAGCCAGCCAAACACTTATTTCTACTGTACACAAATCTACAGCATGTTATCCCTTGAAGAAAAGGGGACTTGATAAAGCTGCAAATGGCAGCTGCAAGGTTGCAGAAAGGAATGCCATACATGCCCTGCAGCAAGGAGTGCTGCATGACAGTAGAAGCAACCGAGGATGCAGCCTGCCTGGTGGCAAGCACCATGTGAGTCACAAGTCAGGTGCCTGTGACAGAAGACCACACAGTACGCTCACCATGCACACCCTGTGCTCCCCAACACCAACACCTGCAGAGAGGCTCCACCCTGAAGTCTGCGATCTGGAGTACTGCTCTCTGTCATTTGTTGTGTGTGCGACGAAGGCAAAGCCCAGAAAGCAAACGCGGGACTCTTTGCCTGATCTGGAGGAATCCTTAATGCCCAGCACTCAGCTGTTCCCAAGAAAACATTGTGTTCCAAAGAAAGTCAGTTAGACAGCAGGAAGATGCCTGCAAACAGATGTGGGAGCAAGATGCTACTGCACACATTACACAGACACATGGAAACATGCAGAGCACAAGGGAACAGAACCTTTTTTTCCTGGGGGAAGCAGCAACATTCAAGTCCCGGCCTGGCAGGCAGAGTGAAAAATACCAACAGGAGAAGGAAACAAATGGAACACACAGTGTGTGTGCATCCACGAGTGATCAGAAACGGTGACTAGAAGGTACCGTTAGAGAAGGCACCAGTAAGGGAATTCCAAAAGAGCTACAAGGAAACTCCCAACCCCGTGAGGCTGTTACTTCTTTATGTAGCACCACCGATTGCATTTAAAGTCAAGATAGAGGAAATATCAAGAAAGGAGGCTTACTACACCATATGAGTAGGCATTAAGGAGTAACTATAGGAACTAGGAATACATCAGTTAGTATTCGGGTTGCAAAGCAGGAGGTGAGAAAAGGGAACCAAGGGGTCACTAGCAAAGCACGAGCTTAACAGCATCTGTCTGCCTCCATTTCTTCACTAGAGCACACTTCCCATTTCATAAAACAAGGACATAAGCGTCCCATGCAAAAGGAAACTATTCCACACGCGACAGAAATGTCCTTATATCCAGCTGAATTCTCCCTACACCTTTACATTACTAATGCCCTCAGCATCCTAAGCCCTATCTGCTGGAAACAGTCACACCCTCTGAACACATTTAAGAAGGCGGCAAGCACAGCTTTTCAGGATGCAATCTACATGCTGCTGAGAATGATGAATTACAGTAATAAAAACTTGGCTCAAATATCAAATTAGATCCTTACTTATACACCAAATATAGTGCTTGAAGAACATGCCTCAGAATATGGACCGCTTCCCAAAATGCTGATCAGTGCTTTTGAAAGCCAACGCTTTACGAATGACTAAAGTAAAGCTGGTCAGACAAGCTAAGAAATCACAGCAGGGCAGGAAGAAAGCTCTAACAAAACTGTAAGACAGCCTTCAGTCCTTTTAAAAGCAGTAAAAAGAACAATACGTCAACGTGGTTAGGGAAAAGGTAGCACTGAAAAAGGAGAAAACTAACTTTAATAGCAGAGGGATCCCTTCAGCACTTTTTGCAAGGCAGTATGTTTTTTCTAACCCCACACAGAAGGAGCTGCTGTCACACACATGGCAAACACTGCAGACAAAAAGCACTGGGCAACGTCCCAGCAGAAACCCCACAGCATATCCTTAAGATTGCTCTTCCACTTGGACTAATTGGCAAAATGGGGTCTGGATCCAGGAAGTAACAGAACAATCATCAGAGCCAAGATATAACCCAGAGAACAACAGGAAGACATGGACAGGAGGCACCAAAGAATATTCGAGCAGCTTTCCAAAAATACCCTGCGTTATCTCATCACCAAGCAGATCTTACACAACCCCATCTTTAATACAGTCTTGCAGGAGGGCTCTCTAAGTACTTGCAGCACAATCTGCTCATACCTTGCGAGGAATCATAACAAGAAACCTCACCTGGCCACAATTTCAGAGGTGGAACAGCTGCTCCCACACAGGAGAGCACTTCTTTGGCCACTAGCTCAGCCCGTGCATGACATAGCTGAGTTCCCATCAGTCTAACCGCTCTCCTACAAACTGACATTGTACACAGATAATCCTCTTGTCCACTGACACTGCAACACAAAACTTTAAGAGACGTCAACCACAAGAGGGAAAAAAACATGGTGATGTATGACAAGTAGAAGACATTGAAGTGTCACTTTGAACCCTGGCTCTAGAACACTCAGCAGTAAGACCAGGATACTGAAGTTGGTAAAAACGCAACTCAAATGTGAGCCAGCAAAGCCAAAATAACAGGCTGTTTTATTCAAGACAACGTCGGGAGCACATCTCGTTGTCATCTGGATTCAAGCTGTTTTTGTAGAAGAAATCAGATGACAGCATTTTTAGGAATAAAAGCACTTAGCTTTTTATCAAAGCTTAGTTAAACCCATTTATTCTGTTTGTCATAAAGAAAGGAGTACGACTTGTGATACAAACAGCAAATTCAGGTGTTCCAAGTTGGAACCTGCAACAGAATTCTCTTCACTAAGGAAGGGAGTCAGATTTTGTACATCAGCTGTGCTCATAACCCTAGGACACAAGTAATTACCTCTGTACATAAGCAACCAAATTTAAAGATAATATGCAGCGATAGGCAAGCAAAACAAGTAGGTGGAAAGGCAGCAAGCTTTAAATAAATGTAAGCTGAAATACAGGCAGGATCACAGGAGGCATGCGAGAATAACAAAAGAAATGGATTCCTGCCAAGGAACAGCTGGGAACTGGAGGAGGAGGAAGGAGAGGAAAGGGTGAACAAGGCAGAACTGTCTTTACACAAAAAGCAGAAGAGCAGTAGATAAGGGCTGCTGTTGCATTGCCAGGGTAGAGATGGATTGACGGACAGATGGAAGGAAGCCTCCTTAAATCTGCAAGTTCTTTCATGACTCAGAAGTCAATGAATCGAAGGGCAAGGCCTGAAAGGACCAAGAAGCTGCATCTTATCCTTAGTTTGCTTCTGAAGGAAAACTGAAAAAATCATGCAAATAGTGAATAAGTTCAGTTCCAAGTCATTGGCAATTCACTGCTTTTAAATGTTTCAAATACACCTTTGCCAGGAAAAACTGCTTTTACCTTCACGAATTCACAGTGAGGGACTGTCTATGTATTAAAGCAGAATTAACATCTCATACACATGAATTTATGCTGTTTTGGGCTATTAGAAATACAAGCCTTTGCTTCCCTTTTTAAAGGACCACTTCTGAGTGATACAGTGCTCAAAGCTGACCACCAGAATTTAAAGCAGTAACAGCCAGCATCACACCTGTGCCAAAGAAGTGCTAGGAAAGTGAACGGAAAGGAAATACCACAGGTAAAAAGGCAACACATGCAGATAAGACAGAGCAGTGAATTCTTGCAGTCCCATAGCCTGTAATAGGAAATGGCTCAGCTTATAAATGCTAAAAGCATTGCAAACCCTATTCTGCGGTTTGAGTTGATTTGTGGGTCAAAGGGTTATTGACAGCTTTGGCAGCATAATCTGTTATTGCTTGCTCTATAAGACTTAAGGGGGCACAATGAAATGTGGTTAAGTGAAACAAGCAGCTTCATTCTGCCAGCCTTGGGCATGAAAGTATATTGCCAGTCTTGTAACTCCTGAACCACTCTTTGCTGGACAAACACTTCTAATCTTTCAACCTCTTTCAAACAAAAGGATAACACACATCTTGCAGGACATGTACAGCCTAAGCTGGTAATTGTGGCCCTTGGGGTTGTCCTTAACCATTGTTCTCTATTGCCTTAAATATATCCTAAATTCAAAGACTTGGCAGAAAACTGCACACTGCATCAGATATCTCTTCCAGACTGAAAACCATCCTACAGCACACGTGCCCAAATCCTCCCCTAAAAGCCATCCCTGCTCCACCACAGTTCTCATCCAACAAACACAAATAGCTAATTTGTAGGTTCACTTACATAGCAAACACAAAGAGTGAAGAACAAACAAAGGAAAACAATTGCAGTGCAAAACCAAACCATTAGGAAGTAGTTAAGACTAGACACTCACCTCCAAGTGAGCATACACAACTTTCACACTGAACAACACCACTGTTAGCATGTTTCTTCCTTCACTTTTAATTAATCCTGCTAGGAGGAGCAAAACCTCAACGATCTAAGAAGGCAGCAATGCACACAGAGCCCAACAAAGCCTGAAGGACAGGGGTGATGGTACAGCTTAACTAACCAGACTGCCAGTGCAAGAAGGACGGAAGAAGGCTCTTCCCTGCCTTCTGCCACGTCCACTCCCAATGCTTCCATGCCTCCCACGCCACCCCTGAGTGTCACAACTCCATGACCCCACACAGCTAAATCAGTTACAAATTAACCGTACCAAAAAGGAATCAATAGATTTCTACTGGTTTAGCTTCGCTTGGCCAGATCGTAAGGATGACAAGCACATCAGCAAACTGCACCCTCATAAAATGCTTTAGTCTTCTGCAAAGATGAACAAGGAAGGAAGCAATGCAACAAGAGGCTCTATAGAGCATTTTTTAATAGGCTGAGAACTGGAATATAAGTTGTACCACAGGTGGTGCCAGAGGAACACCAACACTTCTTCTGAGGAGCTTTAATGCTGTATTCATTGCCATGGTTTCCGGAAGCTTTCTGTTGTTGGTGCTCCCTTCTGTAGAAGTGACAGATGAGTGCCAGCCAAGGGGCACACCTCAACAGCAAGCCTTTCAACACAGGAATCAAGCACAGTTAGCAGCACAGCTGAAGTGACATGCTTCAACAGCGTTCAACACAGCCATCAGGTAAGACTATCTGTCTATTTCTACAACCTACCATTCAATGAAAGAGACAAGCAGCCAGAAAAGAAAAGCTTTACATCTCGCATAGCGCTGGGTCACTGCTGAACTCTGCCTTTAAAGAATCCTTCCATTTTTCTCAGCAAACATTAAAGCTTACAGGAAAAGTGTTAAAACGTGTTTCAGTTCTCTCTCTGATTCAGTCATAGGCAAACCTGAGAGAAATTTCATTCCCAGCACACTTCTGGGAAAAGAAGTGACTGCATCCCTTGTGGTACTGGTTGAACAGCAGGCTGTGCTGAGCCAACACACACGTTTCAAGAACCTTTCCCTCAGTCTCTCCTCTAGGAATCCAGTCTACACAGCAGCATTACGTTAGTCAACTTAAAACCAAAGAATTTGCCCTACTCTGTCCTATAAAACATATATTTAAAAGTAATGGGAACAAGGAGGTCTGACTTTCTGTCATGAACATGTCCCACTTCTAACAGTCTGTTACTGCCCACACATTGGTTTTCAATGACTGAAATTCCAGTTCATTAGTGCATGACAGCCTCTGTGGGAGTCTTTGATAACCAGGAGACAGATACGACGTCTCAACTTTGAGCTGCAGAAGCATTCATGAAGCACTGGGTTCCTCTCTCCAGCTACAGAAGCTGAAAACCACCATCCACTTTAAAAGCAGCTTTCAGCAGGTAGTAACAGCAACTCAGGGCCTTGGAAAGGCAAAGAAGGTGAAACAAACAGCCACGGTGTTCTCAAGAGCAGGGGCAGACTGGGAAACAGGAGGCCACAGCTTGGCAATCCAGA
Source organism: Excalfactoria chinensis (assembly GCF_039878825.1). Taxonomy (NCBI): domain Eukaryota; kingdom Metazoa; phylum Chordata; class Aves; order Galliformes; family Phasianidae; genus Excalfactoria; species Excalfactoria chinensis. The sequence goes on from NC_092828.1 coordinate 39,489,304, forward strand.
AACAAAAACACCAGCTCTAATTTTGATATTACTCCGCAAGAGATGGAAGGAAAAAATGACCGTCCTATCGCATTTTCTGCAAATACAAAAATTAACCACAGACATCATCAGAAGAAACTGCTTGGCTATCCTGCCCTATGTAAGACAGGAAAGTAGGAGTACGCCTTTCCCTTGCTTGCTTTCCAAGGTCACTCCACATTGGCTCACCCACATACACCCCCAAACTACTGCTGCTCACCCACACCACCACGCAATGTATCCACCAGCTCTCAGCCCACCAATGTCTTACCCCTTCTGATTACCTTCATCAACCTAGCATTAAGAAGCTCCTGGAACTCCGCACACAGGAACTTAGAGAACATGGGGATGGCTTTTATTAAAAAATAAAAATAATAAAAAAATAGAAGAAAATAGTTTCACAACTTTAACAATAAAAATATATTCCTTTTAAAAATAAATTATCTAGCTGCTTTCTTACGTAAGCTCTGCCAGCACAGGACAACACAAGCATGTTACCATATGGCACGCCTACCAGAACTATCTTTAATTTTTGTCCTTGGAGATGTAAGCTCCAGTACCTGCAACCAAGCTGCAATTTCCTCCCAGAGAAAACTTCTTGAGTTTTCTGGAACTAAAGATACTTCTTAGTTCAGCTCTCTCCGTTTTAGTTTTGCTAAAGATCCAAGACAGCCTATAAAATCATTTCAGAGGTGTTTTCAGAAAGAAAACAATCAGACAGAGAAGGCGGTGAGGCTGAAAATAAAAACTGCTGTCAAAACGGAGCTGTATTAATCCAGTGACTGGTCGCAAAACACGCTCTTTCTATAGTGCGATCCATAACAAGAGAAGACAATGGTTTCCCTTGATTTTCTTCCCCCACGTAGCTTTATGTGGCACTGGTCCTAGCAACAGAGAAGAATAGCACTGGCTTCGTCAGCAGACAGGGACGGCACAACGGCTGCGAGGGGCCCCCGGCACCCTGCGCTATCCAGGCGCAATCAAGACCAAGGCACGACGTCTGCAAGCAGAACAAGGCTTCCAGTACTCGGGCGTCAAACTGACACACTACAGCCATGTTACCGGTGATAAACCTGTGTGACAGGTTTGCCGTGATGCAGACAGCTCCTTCTGGTGGGTGCACAACTTTGGGCTGCTGAGATCAAAACTGGGTGTCCGTTCGCAGACAGTGGTACCACCGAGGCAGAGAAAATAGCGTGGACAAAGGAACGACTTGGTTACCTTCGTATCCAGGAAACCCTTGGTGAAAAAGTGCTACGGAAAACTGTGGGAAACGTGGGGGTTTTGCAGCACAAAACAAGGTTGAACTACTAAAAATAAAGATATTCAACTGCTGCTGCTGAACAGATCTACCCAGATAACATGAAATCAACACTGGATAAAAGGGGACATTAACTTAAACTACTTGCCAGGAGCACACAGGCTGTTTCCTAGGCCTCCCCGAGACAACCTGGTAACATTATTTTATCTAAATTCGTTTCTAAACTGCAGCTGAGCAAAAGAGCTGCCACCAACCACACTGCCAACAACAGCTGAGACAGCTGTGCCAGCACTTCTGGCTTTGCCATGCAACAACTTCAGTTTCCACTTCTATTTTTCAACAGCGGGAGTACGTGAAACAATGGAGGCAGGGGGGAAGGTTTGCTTTCCTGGGTTTCAGAAGTGTCTGGAAAAAAACAAAAGTCTCATTACTGCCCACAACAGAGGGCGGTGGGTTTCATGCTATTCCACTGCCAGTTAGCCAAATGCCAACGAGCACGAGGTTGTCTTATTTGCAAACCAAACTCCCAGGACACCACTGTACAAGAAACCCTGTCTCCCTTCTCCATTGCAGCAGCTGGGAATGATGAAGGAGGGGGACAGCTGGGCTTCTTCTCATTAGGAGCGCTGCTCCCGGATCCACCGACGGTCATCTGCGCCCAGCTCCAGTGTGCGGCTCCGACCCCGCAACCGAGTGGCGTCTCCCGGGACCGGGCGGCAGCAATGCAGTTCCAGACGAGCGGCTCCGTTAGCGGCGTTAGAAGCTGGACGCGACGCGGAGCTCCGGGGGACGTCAGCTAGCGCCGGGCCGGTTCGTCTCCACGAGAACGCGGCTCCGCAGATAACGCGGCTGCCCCGAAGGAGGCCGCGGACATCTGGCGGCTATCAGCGGGAGCCGCTCGCAGCTGTCAGTCCCACGGCAGCAGTCCCGAGGCGCCCGCACGTAGCCGGGAAGGCGACGGCCCTCCCTCCGCCCTCGGCAGCCTCCCGCCTTCCCTTTCCTTCCCTAGAGCGCATCTTCACGTTAATTAATAGGTCACGGAACCGGTTTATGTTAATTGCCGGCAGTACCTCGTCTTTGTTCCCGAGGGGAGGAACCAAAGTTCATCCCGTTGTTGCCTACGAAACACAATTACAAAACGTACGGTCCCGCGCGCCCCTCGACTATCACCAACTCCTCGGGGATCCTTCTTACGCCTCGGCCGACGACCGCGCGCCCCGCAGCACCGCCGCCCCGCGCCGGCCTCCCGCAGCGCTTCCCCGAACCCTCGGCCGTTTTCTTCGGGTTCCCCCTCCCGGCCCCGGCGACCACCCTCCCGAGTCCGGAGCGCGCCAGCGCCGTTAGCGCCGCGGGCCGGCTCACAAAGGGGGCGGGCAGCGCGCCGCTCCGCCGCGACGCGGAACGGTACGGGAGCGGCCGCCCCTCTCCCTCAGGGCGGCGGCCCCCGCCCGGCGGGACGGCGCGGAGACAGGAGGGCGAAGGCGGCAGAGGTGGCGGGGTCGGCCTCCCCCCGCGCTCCTCGGCAGGTACTCACAACAAGAAGCTCATGGCGATGGCGGCGGAGCGGGACCGGCGGCTGCCTGGGCTCGGCGCGGCTCGCGGCGGCGGCGCAGGGCGGGCGTGTGCGGGGAGAGCGCCGCGGGGCGGGGACACGGCGCGGCGCCGCCCGCCTCTCCCGGCTCCGCTCCGCCCTGTGCCGCGGGGCGCCCGGCGGCAGCGCCCCCAGCTGCGCGGCGCCGAGGTCTCCAGCGAAGCGTGGCGCGGAGCCGTTTGCGCTTCGCGGCCCGTGCCGAGCCAGAAATCGGACGTTCCCACAACCGTCTGCCCTGGAAACGGTGACGGCTCTGTCGGTGCGAGCCCCCAAAAGAGCAGCCCCCGGCTGAGGTGGAGACGCGCTCCTGGCTGCGGTGGCAGCTTCAGGGCAGCAACGAGGAAGACCCCGGTGTTACCGAGAAAGCGCTGTAAACGGCACGAGGAACGTGGTCTGCCCGCGTCCTTCACCCCAAGTTGCTGCCCGTGGGATGCAGGAGCAGAGCGGCTCCCTTTGCTTTAGCCGCAATCGCACTCTGCATGCCATCTCGGTTTCCTTAGCAGGTCAGTCGGTGGCATTTCACCACGGTGAGGTGTACCCCACCATGGTGCACTTCAGCTCCCCGTGCTCGCAGATAACGGCTGCATTCATGAACAGAACAGGGGGACCTTTGCTTCTGCACCTCTGCCCTCTCCACTCAAGAGCCCTGACTAAACAAACCTATCAAAATGGCCTCCAACATTTCAGAAGCACAGGTGTTTGGGTTTTGAGCAATCTTTAACTAAGCTGGGGCCCACAGTCAGCTCGGGAGCGACACACCTCACAATGGAAGATACGGGCAGCTGCAAGCTACTGAAGTAAAACAAAAATCCAGTCCTGCCCTCAAGTTCCTGGCAGCTCCTCAGCAGCACCGTCACCCAACCTCTGCCCTGAACTGCCCTGCGTGAGCATGGGCTGCAAACCGTGCATCCTTCCCGGAGATATTTCAGTACCTCGCAGTCAGTAGCCCTGCAGCGCAGGATGTTTTCAGAATAAACACAAGTGCATCTTCACCGGCGTTGTCCTGTGAAGGGCATACTGAGGGAGCACGGCGTGCTGCAGCAGACATCCATGTCGCACCAGGCATTGGCTGCAGGCTGGTTTTTCAGAGTATTCAAACCCAACAAACCGCACCGCAGGCTTACTGCCACCTCCTGACCGCAGAAATGACGGTCTCGGAGGGTTACTTCACATGAAAACCTGCCTCTGTTTGGTCAGCGAGAAGCCAGATGGGTTCCAGAGAAGTGACAGACGGACCACAAGGTTCCGTCCTGGGGCCTGTGGACCGTCCTGCAAGTAACACAGCCACAGGTAGATAGAGGAAAATCCACTTTGGGATTCATTGCTGGAAAAAATTGGTGCACCCAAACGCACTGCAGTCCCACACAGCACTTGGTTTCTGTTGGCACACCAGGGGTTTCTCTCACGTGGTAACGAGACTTGTCAGTTTCTTAAGCTTTTAAATGCCAAAACTGCATTTCCTACATTCTGCCTCCTTCCTCCCGACCAAGCCCAAATGCCAGGTCAGCGCTTTTCTAAGCGAATGAAAATTACACTGGTGGTTTGGGGCCCTTTCAAAATGAAGCGTTCTACCAGACAGCAAAGGCTCAACAAATATTTCATGACATCTGCCGTTTTCCTTTTGGCCACGTTAGTGAAAGTGGGCATGAAACGGAGCTCGAGCTCTTTTCTAAAGGGGTTTGTCGGACTAAGTTGGCCACAGAAATTCAACTGAGGAAAAACAAAAATACTGCTAATCTTGCTGGCACGTTCACGCTGGGACGTGAATAACCTGTTCTCTCTGTTCCCACCCATACACTTCCTTCTACCCACAGAGCGTTTTATTTTAGCGGCAAGTCAAAATTAAATGCCTCTTACTGCCACAGTCAGTAGGAAATACTTTGCCTGGGTGGCTGTCAGGAGAAACGGTTACATAATGCACACATTTGATGTCTCAGATTAGCATCGGTCTGCTCACGATGGCTACGGGCCATGAAGCGCACGGACTGGCAGTGCTGCAGCCTTATGTAAGGGCTGAGCTGCTCAGCAGCTCCGGCAAAGGCGCAGTGAATGTACCCAAACCCCGACGGCTGTCATTTTGGTTTATCCATTGTACTGTAGGGTTGAAAGAATTGCTCTGAAAAGGCCCTCAAGCTGAGAAAGCGCTTCAGTCCCGAACCAGAGTTTTCAGCTTTTCTAAGCAGAGATTATAACACAGCTCAGTAAGCGCAGAACACTCAAGACGAACAAAAGTTTGAATAAGAACAAAACTTCAGTTTGAAATATAAATGGCAGTGTCTGAATACTGAGCTCTGCCAGCATTCTCTCCGCATTCTAGATTCAACCTATAGATCTGATCATTTTTCAAATCAGGTACTTGTCTGTGCATTGACGGAAGGGATTTGATTTGAGTACAAGCAATCCCTGGAGGTTAGCAATAGAAATGCAGCTAAGCGTTGGAATTATACATATCAGACTGGACCTGTGATCTGTACAGGTCACTGTTCTCTAAAACTAAAAACAAACTAAAAAGCAGCACGTGAACAAAGTAACAGGAACTGAGAGGTATTACACAGTGGTCCTGGGAGTCCCCACAGTGCTGACCTTTGTTGCTGCTGGACGGTAGAAAGGGGAATAAACGTGGTACTCAGTTGCCTTCAGTGCTGTTATAGCACTCGGATGCCACACTTGCTGCAACCTTCATAGAAACCAGCGATTTGTGGGGGACCATCCCTACGAATCTCAACAGCATTTGCAGCACAGACACCATCTGCAGGGGCTTCATGTTACCTTGCCTTCTCTGTGCAAAATATGTTCTTTAGGTTTCATCAGCTTGCTCAGGCCCAGCTCATCCCCTGCTGAATGCTGGGAGCACTGCACACACACAGTTGTGTAACAGGGCCATCTTCCATGGAAAGTGAAGGGAGGCCTGCTGCTAGAGTAACTTCAAGGAATAGTTATAGAATAAATCACACAGAATATTAATACTCTCAGCGACAGATTGTGCGGTGACAAATAACCCAATAACCCAACAGCCCATTACAAAATAAGTGTGTTTAGGATGAACTTAGAAGCGTTTTCTTTTTTCCTACAATCAGTAAAAAGAATAGCTCATATATGTTATCCTCTTGGTCAAGAGCATGCCAGCAGTATCCTTGTAGTCTCTTTACCCTTAGCACAACCGATTTATTCTGCTAGGTAGCTTCGTTCAACATCAGCACTGAAGAGTGAATAAAAGCAAGTTCTGTTGTCCAAGGGTGATTATTTTTTTCTCCAGATCCTACTGACAGAAATTCAAAGGCTCTCCTTCCTCACACCAGCCAAGAAGCCCAGAGATGCCCGGCAGAATGGTGCCCTCTAAAGGTGACTGGCAAATACTGACAGGCTGTGGCACGGGGCGGTGTGCTGGTTGTCACCCAAGCTGGGATGAAGGTGCACTGGAGGCAAAGGGGTCAGAGGAATTCCGTCTGTTCAGGAGATTCTGCTTTACACCTTGCTTGGACCCCAAACCTTCAAGAACAATTCATGTGCATAAAAGAGGAACACATGCAGCGCTCCCTTGGCCTGTAGGATTCAGGAATCTGCTTATTCTGTGACAACTTACAGTTCAGTCTGGAAAAGAGGAGGCTCAAGGGCCTCTAAAGTGATCTGAAAGAAGGCTGTGGCGAGGTGGGGGTTGGTCTTTTCTCCCAGATAACAGCAATATTACTAGAAGTAATTGCCTTAAGTTGTGCCAAGGGAGGTTCAGATTGGGTACTAGGAAACATTTCCTATAGGAAGGAGTGCTGAGGTGCTGGCACAGCCTGCACAGGGAGCTGGTGGTGTCACCACCCCTGGAGGTATTCAAGAACTGTGCAGATGTGGCATTGAGGGATGTGGTCAGTGGGCACGGTGGGGATGGGCTGGGAGTTGGACTGGATGATCATAGAGCTCTTTTTCAACCTTAATGACTCTGTGATTCTATGACAGCTAGGAAAAGGTAGATGTTGGAAAGAAATTACTATAATTTACCTAACTTTTTTGTTTATTTTTTCTTTGCACCTATGAAGTCTGTTTGTTTAAAAACTTTAAAAGATAAACCCAACGTTTAAAATATGGGGGGGGGGGGAACACATGAAGGTGAACCGCTTTAAAATTGAATTCACTAGTGTCTTGTAGCAAGGGGCCTACAGCTAATCTCAGCACTGGAGGGGCGCAGCCTCAGCAGGGCTGTTTCCAGATGAAATGCTGTTGTCAGGTGAGCACGTTCTATTATCAGGGCAACGTCTGCCCTGTAGGAGTCTGCGACATGAAATAGTTTATAAAAGCAACAGCTGCAAACAGCGATACCGCTTTGAATGTGTTTACGGTTTTGAAACACAGACAAAAACCACTGACGGCAAATTAACGGGACGACAGCACTATACAGCGATCCCCCACGCCCGAAGCCCCAACACCCGCCCCAAAACTCCTCAACCGCCCGCCCTCCCTCCGCTACCGGAGCTTCCTGGGAAGGGGAGGCGGAGCCGCGGTCTCCTCTCCGCCCGCCGATCATGGCAGCCGCCGTGGCTCGTCGCGGCGTGGTCGGGTTGCTGCTGGGCCGCCGTCCGTGGCCGCTGCCGCCCTGTCTGCGCCCGCCGCCCGCCCGCCGCCGCCGCCTCCTCAACGCCGCCGCCTCCCTCGGGCCGGGAGCGCCGCAGGCCGCGGCCTCGTTCTTCGTCGCCGCGCGCCGCTACAGCCAGGTAGGGGCCTAAGATGGCGGCGGGCCGAGGGGCGCTCTGGCGGAGGCTGCGGGGGGCGGCCGCGCCATTTCCCGCACCCCCGCTGATGGCTCTCGGTTGGCAGGTCGTCGACTCGCCGACACAGGAAGGGCAGCTCGCGGAGCAGGACCCGGAGCCTCCCAAGGAGGAGAATGAGGATTCCGTGTTTCTCATCAGGGCGCATGGCTTCCCCTTCGCGTGCACCAAGAAGGAGATGATGGCCTTCTTTGATAGTAAGGGAGCTGCTTGGCCTCTGTAACGGCTCGCTGTGCTGTTACAGAATTTAACGATTGGCTAACAGTTAACGGAAAGAAAATAGTATGAGGGCATGCATCATGCCCTTACACAGCATGGAAGCTGTGGATCATAGAACCATGGAATCGGGAAGGCTGGAAATGACCTCTAAGACCACCAATCTAAGCATCTGCCCGCCACCAATATTGCCCGCTAAGCCATGTCCCTAAGGGACACCAGCCCCCTTTCTTTGTGAGAAGCGCTATGTGTTAGAGCTCAAGGTAGAAACTTGAGTTTCCCAGCCTACCCGTCAGGACAAGGGGGCAGCTTTGTTCAGAACTCTCAGGTTTAGTGTGGGATCAAAAGCTCCCCCGTGCTTGACACAGCTGCACATGTTTCTCTGTCCTGTGTTCCCCGATCTCCAGGCTGTAAGATTCGGAATGGTGAAAATGGCATACACTTCCTCCTAAACAGGGATGGGAGGCGCAGGGGAGATGCCTTGATTGAGCTCGAGTCAAAAGCGGATGTACAGAAAGCACTGGAAAAGAACTTGAGATACATGGGCACACGTTACGTGAAAGGTGGGTTTGAGCAGCAGAAGTTAAATGGGAAGGAAACACATTGGTTGATTACAGCTACTTGAATACTGAAACAGGCTGGTGCCAGGGGGACAGCGGGGAGCCAATACTGGCAAACAAAGCGCTGTGAAGTCAAAGCTTTTAGAGCTGTGTGGGAACAGCAAAGTCACTTATGATGTGGGGGACCATTGAGTATGTGGGAGCAGTGTGGGGAAAGAAGATGAAGTTGTGCGTGTGTATGAAGGGGGGAGAAGCGACGCCTCAAACAAGGCGAATGCAGAGTGCTGCCTTCTCTGTACCATGAAGGAAAACGTGTTTTGTGCCTTGCAGTTCATGAAATACACGATAAAGATGTAGATGGCTTACTGCAGAGCCTGCGCTATGAGTCGCAAGTCATGAGCGATGGAGTCGTACTGCTCAGAGGCCTTCCGTTCGACTCCACAGAGGATGACATTGCAGATTTTTTTGCAGGTAAATCAAACTAGTTTCCGCTCTCTGTTTATGAGGTGTTTTGTGCTCTGAGTTCATGTTTAGCTCAGCAGTCATTCCCCCTAAGTGAGAGCTGAAAGAGCACGTGCAGACATGAACACCTTAAACAGCGTCACAAAGTGCTGTCCCCCTGCTGTTAGAAGCAACTAAAGCTTTCTGAACAAGCTTTTGGCTGGAAGAACATTGGCTGCCTTTTGACTTCCCAGAAATCTGTGTTAACGTCAATTCTTGCAGCACTCATTAAGAGGGAAAATAAAGAAAAGGAGGAATCTAAATTCAGGTTTTTTGCATTTATGTCCATCAAGTCCAACGCCTGGCAAGGAATGAAGATACCTACAGCTACATCATGATGCTTAGAGCCTTGTCCAGCCTAACCTTGAGTGCCTCCAGGAACAGGGCTACCACCACCTCTCTGGGCAACCTGTTCCAGTTATGCCTTAGTAGTTGCAGAATTGTTCAGCCAAGCAACTACTGAGCAGTGTGTGTTCCCTGCTCTCAGGGCTGGAGCAAGCCAGGTGGTTGCTGCCTGCACTTAATAAGAAAGAAGCTTTCCTGGTGTTAGCAGAAATAACCAGTATTTCTTAGGAGATCAAGTTGTAGAGTAAACTGAAACCACCTTCTCTCTCCCTGTGTTTCTCCCACCACAGGTGGGCATGCTCACAATTCTCCAGCTCGAAGGCTCAGTCACAGCCAACATGATGCCAAATGTGAATGCCACCGGCAGCAGGCTTTTTCATTGATCACTAGCAGTTAAATTAAGTTTAAATGAATCTGTTGCAGAGCTATCACTGGCAATGAAGGCTTCTGTGAAAGCTAACGTTTAAGTGAAGTAATTTGGAATTTTTTAAGAAGTTAAAAATACGTGCATATTTTGGCCAACTTGAACAGTTATTTAAGCATCGGGAGCTGCTGGATTCATTTGCCCAAACAAGAGGAGTTAAGGAAGAAACGTCTTTCTAAGCCATAGCACAAGTTCCTAACAATGTAAATGCTTTTTTCTCCCCATCCTGCTCATAGGTTTGAGGATAACTGACATCACTTTTGTTTATCGGGGAGAAAGAAAAACAGGAGAAGCCTATGTGCAGTTTGAAGCTCCGGAAATGGTAGCTAAAGCCCTACTAAGGCATAAGGAGTACATGGAGAATAGGTAGGTGATTTGCTGTGGTTTATACCAAGTTCTTCTACCCTCTGAAGCATGCGGTGTGACTTACAGCTTGCCCGTTAGCTTAATACCAGCTGCTTTGCCTGCTATCTCATACTCAGATCTTTGTGTTTGTTCCCCTGCCCATGTTAAACCACTGCTCTGCAGGTGTTCCCAACAATACAGTGACCTCACATACTTTCCTATCTTCTAGTAGGGATTAATTAATTCAGATTTTGCCATTATTGTTTTGTTGTTTGTTGTGATGGAACAAGGCTGTAGTTGGCTCACCTACCCAGCTTCGTATACCCAAGTAACTAGCCAAGAAACTATATCCAAAGTTTCCAGAACTGCTGCCAACGTTTCCTTTCCTTTGTCCAGAAAAGTGCATTGTGCTCAGCCCAGCTGCATGGATGCTGAGCTGTGAGCTCAGTCAGGTTGTACATGAGATTATTTTCCTTACTGCGCCTGCTCCTGCTAGGAGGAGAGGAGATATGGACAGCCACATTCTCCTCTTCTTCATGGCACTATTTCTTCTGTTCTGTGGAAGCCTCTGACTAAACACTGAATAGTTAAACCTGTGCGAGGCCCAGCTTGGTACTGTTGCCAGGTCTGGAACATTGCAGGGTCCGAGTAAGGAGCTGTGGCATAGGTGGCTAGAGATGTAAATACAGTTTTATACTTTCACTAAACTTAGGAATAGGATGTATTTTTCCAGCTGTTTCTTTCTGCAGTGTAAGTGGGATTTTGCTAGATTCCCATAACGTTGCGTTACATCTCGGTGTATTACTCCTGCAACTTTTGTGCACACCTTATTACATTCCATTCTACAAATTTCATAGCAGTAAAATCTTAGGTTTTTTAGTGTTTAGTATGGCCCTGTGCATCTTGTGTATCTGCTGGCTTCATTAGTCTGCTTTGGGATTGAGTTATATGTACATATATACATATATTTCAACTGAGGGTTGGAGAGATTGGGATAGAGCAGTTTGAAGAAGAAGTACACTGGGGGAAAAGAGTCTCCTTTATAAGGCTATTCAAAGGGACGCACGCTACTGCAGGAAAGAGAGAATGTTTTTAAGTAGTGCTGTATTTCTGCAGCAAAACATAGCTTGGGCATGTAAGCAATTGATGTTACTTCTAAAAGAATCCAATGGAACACCATAAACTAAAGATCTTGTCAGAACAAACTGGCTCACGGTATGTGGGTTTATACACGAGAGGAGTGCCTCTCATTACACATGGAAAAACACTTTCATAGACCCTACTTTACAATCTAAGTTCTTCAAAACTACTGCTTGCCAGTTAACCCCAAATTGTAACTACACACCATCTGTGGCTCTCACAGCAAGTATGTGAGCAGAGCTGAGACAGGATAACATTGTGCACAGTAATCGTGCTTTTTCAAATCTCTGTGGAAGTACAGGGAGTGCCATGTAATTGTTTCCTTGTAATCCTAGATATATAGAAGTATACATAAGTACAAAGCGTGAAATGCAGAGGCATTTGTCTCTTCGCAAGGAGATGATAAGACTGAGAAGAGAGCTTGGATCCACTGCGGAAGAAAGGGAGTTGGATTACACCAGAGGCTCCAGTGCCGAAAGAGAGAAGGGTGAGTCTAGCCCTGTGGTGTGTGTGTGTTCTTTGAGGCGCCTTCATTTCACCATTGCTGTCTGCTACTGGGAGCATGACCCTGCCGTCTACAGCTTTCCTGTAAGGGAATTGATAATTGCAGGTGTTAATGATGTTTCTCCTCCCTCCCACAGAAGTGGCTAGCGAAGCAGCAGAAAGCTCTGGGCCTTCTTCACAGTCTGGGAGAATCTTATCACTACGCACAGTCCATGTGAGGGGTTTTCCTACCCAAGTTAGCGCCCGAGACATAGTAGATGTAAGTAGCAGTAAAAGTGTGCATCAACTTTAGTTGTTGGCTGTTCATCAACTTCACCCTGAGGGGGAGGGAGTCTTGTGCTTCTTGAGTGCTCAGTCCCCGTGGTTGATGTGGGCTGTGAACAAAACCATGAGGGGTGCATTGCTCTTGATTCTTTCTCACCTCACACACCTTTTGGGTCTCTGTTTTTCCTTCTTTTCAGTTTTTTGCTCCTCTGAGGCCCACAAGGATACTCTTAGAATACAACTCCGATGGAGTTGCCACAGGCGAAGCTGATGTGCAGTTCGAGAGCTACGACGATGCAGTCGCTGCAATGGCTAAGGAGAAGGCACAGCTGCGTAAGTAAAGAGGAAGAGTGTTCCACAACTCCAAGATGTGGATCTTTGGGTACTTTGGCTCTCCTTGTCTAGCTACTGGTAGTACTCTGTGCAACGGGATTGTTTGAAAACCAGATTTCCTAATTATCCTGTGTGCTGGTCACTGAATGCAAAATACCTTTCCCATATTGCTCCCTAGAGTTTGGTGCTGTTGAAGTATCCCTGAAGGAACAGCCAAAGGCTGCAGGACCCCACTAGCAACAGTGGCAAGATCTCAGATTTGGTGAGTGCATCCTTCTTTTGCACTGTTCCTTTCTCATCTTTAGTACACTTGATATTTTGAATTTCAAATAGCATCTGGGCTATTAGAGCGAGTGGCTGAAACTGATTGTCACAGCTAATCTGAAGTCAGGCATCAAGCCTGGGCATGCAGACCTGCACATTCACATTATGCAGAAACAGCTTTGTGTGGCAGAGGGGTAGCAGCACATTTCTGAGGTGACAGCCAGAGCTGGCAGAGAGGTTGTTGCACTGCCCAGCCACCACACCACCTCCCTGAGACTCACCCTGGTGCAGCTGAGGCCTGCTGGACTGTGCCAGAGTGCTTTTTCCACTTGCATTTTCCTCTTCCCCTTGGAGCTGTCCTAGTTTTCACCTGTTAGAGTTTCTGATGTGGCTGCAGCCTCTGGCACAGAAGTAGAGGAGAGGCGCCCAGAACTGTTTCTGGCTCTCCTCTTTTCAGAAAAAGAGAAGAATAATCTGCAATGAAGTAGTGATGGTTTCTGTCTTTTTCCCTCCTTCTTTCCTCATAGGTCAAAGCGAATGCAGCCCTGGGGTACAAGCAAAGATGGAGTATGAGAGTTGCTGCTCGGTTACGAGGATAAGCTGTATAAAATATCATTTGGATTTATGTAACAACATGTAATAAAGCGTGTTGATATGTCATAGAAAGATTGTCTGTCACAGGGGTAGAAAAAACTGTAATGGAGGAATGGCAAATGCTGTGGGACAAAGCAGTTCTAGTCTTAAACTGTACAGTGGTAACAAAGTGTTAACAAAACACCAGTGTGGACAGTTAGCAACAAACAAGTGGCCTAAGATCCCAGTACACAGAAGGCAGTGGGCATAACTTATTCCTTGTCACTCTTCCCACGTATCATTAATTTCTTAGATTTTTTAATCTGCTACTGGTTTTGAAATACGTTTGTAGCCATAGCTAAAGCAGAAGGGAGAAACCACTCAGGACCCAGGATCCAGAGGAGAAAGTTTTTATTACTGCATGTGGAACAAAATGAAAACTCCCAAGTCCAAACATCCAGGCGTAAACCCAAAAATCCAGCATTACCAGCAGTACGTCAGCAAATGTGCCTTGAACTTTTGCAGCACCATGAAGAACAACAACCAGTATTGAAAAGCAGAGCCCTTCACTGAGTCAGAGAAATCAGGAAGGAGTTGTGTGTGAACAGACAGCTGACATCATCTTCTCTCACCTTTCCAAATGCCAGTTTTAATTACAGCAACCAGAGCCCTATTTTGAAGGATTTTCAGCTGCCTCTATAAAAGGGTTGTTTGCATACTGTAACTATAAAGGATCTGCTCAAGAACTGTCCTGCTTTCTACATCAAGATCATCTCAGCCTCCACTTAAGCAAGAATCGCAACAGCCATTCCTGCTGAACAGTGGAAAGCTATGTGGAGGTCACAGATAAGCTGTCACTTCAGAGCTGTGAAATTGCTCAGATGTACCAGCATTAAAGTTACTTCACAGTAAGTGCCTGGTTTCCAGTTTAATCCTCCAGCACTGAAATTGCCTGGGTCAGACTTTCTCCGGCAGAACGAGTCACTCTGAATTTGGATGCAGGAATTTGCAATCTCTTAAGTCTGTACCAGTGTGTACACAGAACTAGTATGGTATTTTGTGCCTTAGCTATGGCATCTCACCCTGTGAAAGCAGTGTTTGCTCACACTTCAATACTAGGCTTCTCCAATTTCACCACTACTCACCATTTCTTGCCTACTTTAAAGGATAGCAGCAAGGTAACTACCACAAGGGGCAGAAAAAGGAAAACTGAAGCTTGCTCCCCTTTGTTTAGTGCTCTGTCTCTGAAGGACACAGAGGAGCTGGAGCACTTGGACAGCTGAATACACTGAAGCCTACAAGGAACTAGGAAGGAGAAAAATTTCTGGGACAAACTAACACCAACCGTGTGAAAAACCTCAATTCTGATACACTTTTTAGTGCAGTTCCAGACAGTCTAATGAATTCCTCTGAGGAATTAAACTACTCTCCCCTAAAAGAATCTGGATAAAGCCTTTGTCACATACAAATACATCCATTTTCTAGAGTTTACAAAACATTTTGTGGCCCTAAAGACTGAAGTAGGCTTCCAGTACCAGGTAGACCAAATAAACTGACGTGATGCGTGTGTGCTTTATAAGTCGGTGCCACCACTGCTTTTTGGAGTAACTGTCCTTGAAGTCACAGCAACAAAGATGGATGTAGCACTAACTATTTAAACTTTTTAAAACTGTTTTGCATCAGGATATTCTAAAGGTAAAAAGCACTGTTGAGTTCATCTCGCTTTCATTTTGATCCAATGCAAAACCAGTGAACTACCAGCTGTATTACAATCACTTTTTTATGTTCACAAAGGAGAGAGGTGTGAAAGTGTGGCCTTAAGCCCTCTGTAATGGTGATTTGTAACTAAACCTTGGGGACTCCTATTCCCCCAGACCATTGATAGGAGGTTCTATTGCAGCTCTTTGGACTGACCACCATTTTGTGGTCATGAAGTCACAGTGGGGGTCTCCAGTAGGGTCAGAGATGCCTTTAAACATTTCTGTGCCAGATCAGTGCGGGTCAGTTCTCCAATGTCACACACACCAAAAAAGAAAATCTTAGCCCAAAGTCCCTAAAAATATAGCATCATTTCACAGCTTTGTTTGATGGTGATTTGCATAGCAAGCCTACTGCTGAAGGACTGGGTCAAAGAAGCAGTGTCAGAAAACATTTTTGTTGTTGTTGGTATTGTTACCTGGACTCCTGGCACTGAAGGAGCACAGTTATGCCAGATTGTCAAAGACAGCAGGGAAGGGGAAATGGTATTTCAAGTGCAGCCAGATATGAGGATTAGAAAATGCTCCCATTTTGCTTTCAGTGAGCCAATGCTTAGCAGCAGCATGTCCTCACTTGACACGCTCCTGATTTGTACACACAGACACATGGCTCTTTCCTGGGTGGAGGCTCTTGTCGCAGCATCCCGAGGCTGTGCCTGATCACACCTTACGGCCACTTGGTGTGACATTCCTCAAGCAGTCCTCAGCACAAGCCCAGGTCAGATCTGGCAGATTTTCGTACAGGGAAGGCTCGGGCTGTTCTGTTTACAGTCTTTTGACTAAAACACCATAAAGCTGCTTTCCCCCTTCTAAGAACACAGGTAAGTGTCTTCAAATTCCCCTTGAACAACACCAGAGAGGATCACCTGCTACAACAGTTGTTATGGTCTCACCACACTGCAGCCTGCCTCCTACAAGGGACTGGTGGAATACTGCTGGATGAGTTGCTTGTGACAGGGATTGCAGACACGCTCTGGGTTAATACTGGACGGGAGGGGCAGCTCATTTGCTGAACAGGCTTCACAGAAGATACCACCGCAGTTCTTGCAGATATTCTGGAGGAAGAGGGCAGAAAAATTACAGGATACTAAAGACACAAGCAATGAAAAGAAACCTGAGTTTTCTCCCAATAACCTTCAGTTAACTCAAATCCTGTCTCTACTAGACTAGAGAAAGATGCCCCCTCTGAAGACCAGAAACTTGTCCTTGTGCTCAGGACTAGGCTACCATGGAGCTCATTATGTCAAAGATTAGGTGAAGACTTGCAGTGAAGCAGGTAAGAGTTACCAAAAATGAAGCATTCAAGTTTTAATTGCTTCAGTCCAGCTGCATCTTGAGCACGTTGTCGCAAGTGATGCACATTTATTTTATACTATATAAACATACCAGGCAGACCAGTTACTATTCTGAAAGCTCCCTGGCCAGGTGACCTTGCTGTGCTCCGTTGCTTCCCCCCAGATATTTCCAAGGACTATTTGGAAACATGGTACTGGTCCATCTCTAACCAAGAACAGAGGCCAGAAGCTGGCCTTGCACTGCCTGGAAGGACCAGTTTGTCCCCAGCTTCCCAGCAAAGCCCTCTGGTTCAAGCCTTGGTAGGTTGGGTAAACCGGGGAAAATACAGCCAAATGACACCTGCTTGTTCATCTCTAAAGCATGCAACAACAGTGAGACCAGAATGTTCACCACAATGATAGCAGTTTTTAAGAGTGCCTTGACAAAGTGAGTGTCTAAGAGTGCCTTTACAAACTGCTCCTCAGCATTAATGAAGGAAAGTGAAGCAACAAGTGTTAACAGTCCTTGTTTCTAATCAATCTCAGACACCACCTGGGAAAACACCTTGACCATCTCATTAAAAATGTAAATAAGAGGAAATGCACATTCACCGCACAGCTGAGATGACAATGTCAAGTCCTTGGAGTTACCTTTTTCTTGCTTCGGCTGCTCTCTTCCTGGCAGAGCTGGCAGATCTGAGCATTTGCAGGTCCTGATGGCTGTTCCTAAACCCACAATAAAAGCCAAGGCATTCTGATTTACTTGCCTGCTTTCCATGGCTCTGGTAGCAAAGCTCTGTGGCTAATCCTTATTTTATAACAGGAATGAATATTTCACATTGTTTTGGTTTTAAGTCCTCTCTTTTACACAGCACACCAGGAAGCCACACAGGACTAACACATTTATTTGCAGGACAGCTGCACTGGCTAAAATCTGAAGGGTATCTGTAATAGTGATATTACCTTTTGCTGTCTCAGTAAGTCACTTAGAGGTAACCAAAATCAACTAAGAGGCAAGAGTCCTAAAAAGTCACCCTCTCCTCAGCAACAGCACTCAGCCCAGCTGGCAAAGCTGAGTTCCAAGGGCAGACCAGGAAGGTCGGTATGGCTCTGCAAGCCAAGGACCATGTAATTTTGCAGGCCTACACAGAGATTGCTGGCCCAGCAGCAAGGAGGGGGGACACAAAGTATCTCTTTTCATCAGGAATAATTGGTGATGGAGGTAGAAATTCCTGGTAGATGGGACTAAAAGTGCATTGCAGCATCCTGCTGAGAGTTGGTGGCTCTAGCTGGGCTTTGCCAGGCACCCAGGCAAAAAAGAATACACTTGGGTCACTTTGACATACACAGAAGCAACCAACCAAACACAAATAAGCCTTCCCTGTACCCTCCACAGGAACCTGCCTAACCCAGACCAAGGATGTTACACACTGCCATTTTCACACAATTCTAAATGATGCCTTCCTTATTCTTTTGCAAGATGCTAACCCAGAAGGGGCATGAGGCAAAGGAATTACAAAAAGGATTTAAACGTACTTTTAAAACAACATACTTTTGTTGAGGGAATGTAATAGACTCACATGAATGCAGTGCTGACAACTAAAAGCCCTTCTACTGAGGTAAGCAGCACTATTCCACTAGAGATCCATCCACATTGCTGCTACACACTCTACGGGCATAAATCTTAATGAAGGCAAAACCTGAAGGACAAACTTCAGGGCATTTGCAGCAGGGAAGACACTGCAGTGACCCAGGAGCTCCCTTCAGCACACTCTCTAGTATTAGAATGCAAGAAAAGGCATCACCAACCTGTTCCTCCTGGGTGCTACTCTGTAACCTACAAGAGAAAAACATCGTTAGTTTGAGTCAGTGTATCAATCACACTGCTACTGAGGAGAAAAACATGGGGACTACCAGAAGGCTCTTCATCCTTTTATTAAAATCCTACCTGCACCGATTTATGGTTTTATTTCTTCAAAACCACACTGCCAAGCCTGCTCACACAAGAGAGCTGAAGCACATATAAGCTTCATCAAACAGGAAAGCAAAGAGGCAGCAGTGACTGGTGCTGCAGAATGAATACTGCCAGCTGAGCCAAGCAGTATGCTCCTGGATAAATGGAAATGCTTGTAAAATGACTTCAGAAGAGCAGAAAAAAGGGAAGCATGAAGGTAGAAAAAGCAGTTTAGACAGCACACACAGATAAGAAATAGCTTTAAAGTTCTGACTGTTTGATGCCCTAGATATGGGAAGAGGCCATGGTTGTGTTCTGTTGTTATGAAGTCTTCCAGGCAAATGGGCAGATCAATGCTCATAGCTTACGCACTGTGAAAAGGGTGCAAAAAGCACCACCACACTGGAAGGTTTTTAATAGCCAAATAAAAAGACCTGAATAAAGCTTATGCTATTTTTAAGACAGTACCTTTCCAATCACCTTTTTATTGGCATTCAGCACACTGTCAGAGCACTGGACGTTGCCGCTGACGTTGAGAGCAGTTCAAAGAGGCTGTTGCTGTCTCTAAGCAACGCCTTCATTAGAGAGCTCTTCCCTATCTGTCTTTAAACCTATCTCCGCATTCAAAAAACAAATCTTCAGCTTAACTTCCAAACACTAAACAAACCCTATCACAACAATCTGAAAACATAGAGTGATTTTAACAATGGGGCAGGAGGCTGAAATGCTTTCTTAGCCAGGGAAATGATGCTATCCCAAAGTTCCCAACCAGCAGCAAAGAAATCAGAGAAGAGGGAGCAAGAATAAAAAAAAACGAAGATAAAAATGAGATGTACTTTCTTCCATACCTGTGTGGCATGACACTGTTTTCCTCCCTTGGGGGCTGCCTCAGTTTGGCGTTTTCATCTTGGACTTTGAGCTTCCCATCCTGCCAAAAAGGATTTATCAGTCAGTCAAACCACATTAGCATGTTATCAAAGAGGTCACCTTTGCCACCATGCTGACACTGCAGAGGGAGACTTCACTTTTGCACTTGGAGAACACTGATCTCACTGCCCCCCTTTGACATAGGCACACAAAAGCATTAAAACACCAATCCGCCAAAGGAGCAGCTCTCTATGCTTTTATTTTTGCTATGAAGAAAAGTCGGTTTCAAGTTTTACAGCTGGACTCTTAATCTTTTACTAGAGGAGACGAAACTTCAGTCACTTCTTTAAATTATTACTTTGCATAAACTGATCAGGGCAACAAACCCTCTCAGCCAGGAAAGAAAAATCTTCCCCTCCACTCTCTAGTTAAGAACTGGGTCATAGCCTGTACCAGGCAGGTACATAAGAACACTTGGAAACACCACCGCATCAAAAACAGTCTGCAGCCTACACAGCAAGCACTGGCTTGCAAGCACCCATGCATACATACACAGCTCTGGTGTAGCAACAATAACGTCCATGAAGCCCTTACATTCTTGAAAGAGTAGACTTGCACTGGATCAAGAACCATTTACAAGTTTTGTGGCAAAAGAACCACCTGTTATGAAACCCATTTATTTTTTTGCAGATTGCCCCATCTGCTCCCAGCAGGATCACCCCTATTGAGTAAAGGAGGCAAACTTCATTTCTGCATTTGGAGAATACTGATCTCACTGTTCCCCCTCGCTGTCAGCCGCTCCCACGCTCAGTGACACATTGTCACACAAGCAGCAGAGAAAAGCAGCTCCTTATCATGATGTGTAAGTAACTTCACTGAACACTGGGTGGGGAAATGGGAAAAAAGAAACAAACACAGAAAGGAACAGTTAAAGCAGCCCAGGGGAGTCCAGTAACAGCAACTCTCAAGTGCTGCAACCTACAGGAGAATTACGGAAACCACCTCTGCTATTTCACAGTTCTCAGATTTATGAGCATTGCTCTCCTCAACAACGGCCAGTTCCCAGCAAAAGAGCCTCTTTCGGTTTACAGAAAAAGCTGGAGGGCACGTTTTCACTTTCAGAGGTAAATGACTTCTAAAAAGGGAGTTTTACTTCGGGGCTATCAGTTTCACTCTTGAGATTACTACTTCATTTTCTTTCCTTTTTAAACAAAGAAAAACACACTGAATGTGCTAATGCATTAAAAGTGCTGCAAGTGACTTTTGATGCCCTCAAGAGATAATTTTGTTTTCCAAATTGCATTGCTTGTCCAGGAGAATTTCCCTTTTTGTGATGCAAAAATCGCAATCGAGCAAGCTTGCTTTTCATTACATGTAATGCTTAATCATCTGTCCTGCTGCGTTATGCTCAGCTTTATTAAACTACTGGAGAAAGTTACCACCACAGTCAAGATCTGGTCAGGTACCCAGCCTGAATGAGGAAATCTGTTCTGCAGTTCAGTGAAATGCTTATCAGCTTTTATTTATTTATTTTCCCTGAAGCTCAACCAAGTGACTGCTTGGCGTGTGCAAAAAACATTCCAAAACTCATCTTGTTCTGACACATTAACAATGCGTGTTTAATATCTAGTAAAGCTCAGGAAGGGAGAACAAACAAAGTGAAACCATAAGCAAACCATAAACCAATAAGAAAAGAAAAAAAGACCCCTTACCGGTTTTAACCAGTTCTTCATGCCTTTTTTGTTTCCTGGGCTGCTTTGGTGACTGTGTGACCATCTCTCCCTCTCCCGCCTCAGTTCGAGTTCAAGGTGGCTCCTGTAATATCAAGGTGGAACTGTGAATAAAGTTAATAACACTCAACATCAACAGCCACTACGTTATTAAAACTATTTAACCTTCTCTTAACCCTAAAGCAATTGAAGCCTCATTCTAGAGCTAAAAACTGTTTCTCAATAAGAAGTTGTGCATTAAAGCCACAAAATGCCGGATGGAGGATCTGAATGTTTTTCTCCTAATTCTAGCACTACTTTGGAGAAAATGAACCTGACGACTAAGTCTGTGCATCCCTACAAAATACCAGCCTATGAGCACATCTGAAGCCCCCAGCACAACCTCAAGAAAAGGATGACAAAATCCAGCTGTTGGTCGCACACCCTTTACTCTGGGGTGCCAGAAAGCTCCGCTGCTGCAGCCTGACAAAACAACTCCATTTTTTGAAGTCCCTACCAGTGAAGTGAACAGAAATGCCATAACTACTGCAGGGAACAGCCCCTGCTCCAAAATCAAAGGCTTGGAACTGGTAAATGTATTGGCAAGGCTCGCACCATAAAAGATTCAAAATCCTCATTTTCATTAAGTACAAATGCATCTCTCCATTATTAACCTCATTACTCTCAATATTGCTCCAACAGACTTTTAAATAACTCATTTGACTGCAGCCTCATTAACTACATGGCCTAGCTGAAGTGAGCAGAGCTGGTGGAAACTTAGATCCAGAAATGAGGCCTTCTCCACATGAGCATTCAAAAACAAACCAACCAGGGGATAAGTCACTTATAATTTGATTAAAAACAACCTAAAACACACAAAGCCTCATTTCATCTAAAAAGGACACAATTCAAGCAGCACTACTCACCACCGTCTGTCAGCTCAGTGTGTTAGACTCTCACTTACTTACAGTAACAGCCCCAGTAAAGGAGGCACCGCTATTTTCATGCTGCCACTTCAATTTAGAATAAGGGAGACAGTTATCAGAAAAAAAACTGAACTGATGCAAAAAACACACCGCCTTGAAAACATCCTCCCCAGACAGCCACGCTAATTCAGTAAAACTGATTTAATGCTAGATGCACCCGTAGATAAAATGCATTCCACACCCAGCGCTATCACTAAGCTCACCCACGCACACCAGGGATGTGCAACAGATTTCTGATAAAAGCCATTTGCTGGCTTTGCAGGTGGCCTCTGTAGCTTTTGGAAATAGGAGACAGAAGCAGCCGTGTCAGGACATGAGACCAAAAAAATAAAAGAAAGCAACCAATAACACATCCACACTGTTCACTCCAGCAACCTTGCTGCAGAACTGAGGATATCTGATGTCTGGAGATAAAGAAGTGCTCTGCTACTTTAAGATGAGAGGATTCCTCCATTTTCCCAACACTGGTAAACTGATGACACTGCAGGGGAAGACTGAGAATTCTTGCTAGGATCCCTGCATTTCACTTCTACCTTTTTAGCTGTCATTGGCATTGCTTCCCTTGTTCCTTAACTCTTACACATTGGCTTTAGGCAAAGACTTCTTTGAGCTACATCCTTGGTGACGAGCAGCCAACAAAGCATCTGCTTCAGGTTCAAGGTTACGTTATTACAGTGAGAATAATTACAGTAATGCTAGGCTTTGGAGAGGTTTGTATGGCAGTCAGAGGCCAAACTGTGCTTCAAAGCACATATCCAGACAACCTGAGATCCCTAGAGCAAGTTAACTTGCAACGGCACCTCCAGGCACATGAAGAATCAACCAAGCTTCCCAAACAGGTTTTGGAGCTTGTGGTGATCTCCATCCTTCTGCATCTCTAGCGCTGTCAGTTCCCAAAGAAATGGTTATGGGCAGATACCCAAATATCCATGGAAAATTTTACGTTTGAAAGGAAGACCCTGACATTTCATTTCCACCCAGGAGATGTTCTGCAGCCTGTTTCTGATATGTCACTCCCATAGACTTGTACCTTTGCTTGTGGCTTCTGCTGACCATTCAGTTCTTTCATGTTTTCTCAAGTTTCAACTTCAAAAGACTTGCTACCTCACAAAGCATTCTAACCTCCCTAGCGTTAACACCATCCGGCACCTAAAATGCCACTCATCTCTTTCCAGCCCTTTCCTCCTTTTGGGATCAACCCGCCCACTTTCTTCTAGACACAGGAAGAACAGCCCAGAAATCAATGAGAAAAAGATCTCTTCACCGCTGCCTGGAGAGCTCTTCCACTTCTATCTGGAGGCTGTTGATTTTGTCCCCAAACTCCTGCTTGAAGAGACGGTTGTCCTGCTGTGCCAACTGACGGTCTTTCTCCGCCTGCCGCAATCTGGATTTGAGCCACATGAACTTGTGATAAAAAACAAAAGCCATGGTGGGGAGGAAGACCGACTTTAACCAACAAATAAACAAAACCCAGTGAAAAGGTAAAGCCAAAAAAAGAAAAGAAAAAATAGGGGATGGTAAAAACAATGGGAAGGAGGAAAATATTTTAAAGGAAAGTAACATGTAGGTGAACCAGGCAGAAGCTCTGATTTTCCATTTTTTTTTCTTTTTTTTTTTATTCTATTACTACAGTTTACAGCCATTAGATGAAAAACAGAAAACATCACTTTTATCCAGATTCAAAGCAAACCTCAAGTACACAAAATTTTAAGTCAAATTTGATTTTAATGTACGTTACATCTCAGCTTTACACATGTAGCTGGAACTTGCAACATAGGTTAGCTACTATATTTAGAATTAGTGCATCTTCCTGGTCTCTTCCCCTGACTGTCATGCTGACTCAAGTGCCTGGGCATTAAGACGCCAAAGCTTCTCTGCTTTGGGCCTGACGTCAAACTGTCAGATGCTTAATTCTGTCTTATTTTAACATTGTTGTGACAGCAAACAAAATGAGCCCAAACCCCAATTTCTGCAGAAGAAATGTGAGGAGAGTGGCAGGGGTGTTAACTGTTCTAACTAGTTGTTTGGATACCTTGATGAAAGCTTTTGCCATTCCCCCCCCAACCCCCCCAAATAGTTAAAATGCATTTCTAGTGAAAGATTGCAGAAGGTTAAGTCTATACTCTCAAGCATGAGACTTGGGCATCACTAGAAGATTTAAATCCAGTCTCCAAGTCTGCTCGTGTGCAGGAGTCCATTAAACAAGCTAAGCAGTGGAATACGCTTGTGCGTAGGAGGACTAGGCCGAGCCTCATAGATTTGTAAATGTATCTAGTGAGAATTAGTAGATATTTTTTCCCAGTTGTATTTCACTCACATCTGCCTTCTGCTGCCCCCAAAAAGCACAATCCAACAGGATAAATGGGGAACTGGCACTAATTTCTGTAAGTGTCTCATCTGAGCAAAAAAACCCTCTTGATTTTACTCAGAAAAACCCCAAAGAGAAAAAAACAAAAAACTCTAGGAGCACTGAGCATCTCTAATGTAAAGCCTATAAGAGTCCAGCACCTTGAGCTTCTGTGGCCACAGGGAAGAGGGCATTAATTTATAATTGGCCACGCTACAGTTGCTTAACGTTTTGCACTGGGGGTGTTGCGATGACAACTACTTTTCCCATTCAGAGCTATTTCCAAGGTTCAGTTGCTCTTTCATCTTTCATCAGCAAATTCCATATTTGTATCGAGCAGTAGAAATGTAGAAGCAAACGAAAGAAGTATAATAGTAAAAGGCAACTCTTCCTTTTAAACCACTAACTACTCAGATAAGGAGCGGTCAAGTACCAAATTACCATTTCCACTCCCCACCACTGCACTTTTTCCTTTGTTTGTTTCTTTTAAACACTAGAGTATAAAGACCAGATTTTGTTGCTGTTGTTTATAACTAAAAATGTAACTCCCATTCTAGGAAGAGGAGAGGCCTATCAAAACACCTCTCCTCAGCTTCCTTCAGTAAGGAAGAACAGCAACATATGCCTAGAGGGATTCATGGCAGAGGTAGAAGGCAATGCAAAGATAAGGAGGTTTTCACTGAACTTACCACTCTATTATGTTACTCTAAGACACCTAACTACTAATTCTGGACACATGAATTTTAAAGGAATAAGGATAAGCGCCCCCCCACCCCCCGTCATCCCCCCCTCACCAAGTCACTAAGGCAAAATTGTTGCAAGCAGTCTTGGTTACAAGAGGGCTGGTCTTCATGGTGATGAGCTACTGAGCCGTGCCCATCTGTCTTAAGACTTGGAGCTGAGCCCACAAAACAGAAGTGAATGGGTAACGGCTTGGGGTACGCACACAACTACTTTCAACAACTTCCAGGGATGCATTTGCTCCTCTAATTCACAAAAAGGGTAACACAGAAAACTAGTCGACTTTCCAGAGCTGGCCAATGCAATACTGGCTTGACCAACGCACCTAATATCCATACAGGTTGAAGACTTGTGCTGCTGTATATGGCATGCATCACCAGGATGTACAGAGCCACATTCCTTATGCTTTTCTGGTGTTTATTGGCCAACTCGTTGGTATTTTAAACACAGTTTAAATGGCAAAGTTAGGGATTTTTATATCCAACTAAATCTCTGAAGAAAAACTCACTAGTTTTAAAAATTCAGCAAAATCCAAATCAACTTTAGATGACAATTAACATTTTAACAGTTGATCTTAGCAATTCTAAAGTTCTCCCCTCCTAAGTGAGTTCTGATGTCAGAGCCGTGAGGTGACCAGACACAAAAATGTCTAATGATGCTTCTGGATCAGTTTGTTTGCTGCACTGTTTAAGGTTTTTGCCTGTTTCACCAAATCCTTTTCACTGTATAAGTAAGTAAGAATGAGGATGAAGAGGAAATGGAAAAAATAAGAACAGCAAGAGAAAAAGAGCACATCAATTAGCTGAGAAGATATAACGCATTATAAAGTACAAATTTTCTACAAACAAACTGATCTATGTCATTAAGAATCATTCAAAATACAAACTTTAAAAATGAGAACATTTACTTAACAAATAGTTTAATGCACTAAATTAATTTCAGACCCCTCCTGCTGAGACGTAAGCCTTCCTTTGGTTTGGCTCAGAGCTACAACTACAGCCAAGGCAATTCATAGAGATGGAAGTCTTTGGCCCAACAAGAAAAAAGGGGAAAAGGAGCACTGCTCCTCAAATCAATTCAACTTCAATATGCTGAGGCCATCCAAATTATGTGACACAGTAACACCAAAGCAGCAGAACCATTAGGATGGGACTTGTCTCAGACCAAATGGATGTTATATCTAAGGGATATTTTTAGCAGATTCTGCAATCAGCCTGTTCCTTGACTTTCATGTGAGAATTTTTTTCCCCCTAGCATATCTTCCTCAGAAACTACAGGGAACTGATTATTTGTCTGCTCTTAAAACACGTGGTTCAAAATTTGGGGAACTCCTTTTCAAAATGGTACCAGAAAGATCTGGAATAATCACGCATCTCCAAGATGGTTTTCTGTTGTACCTTTCTCCCCCGTGCTCCCACTGCAATAGTGCCATTAATAGTCAAGCACTTCTTCACATGCTTAGCAGCGTGCTCACTATCAGAGACAGTAATTGACTTATAATGACTGAATAACTTACAAATACGCAGCTGACAGACAATCCAAGCTGCTATGTTAATTACTGTCTTAGTAGAATATTCCTTTTTTAATGGAAGCTCTCCTGAAAATGCAAAACCCGTCACATCATGTCACGAAATTATTGCTCAGACTGAATCCTGCTCTCTTCACGTTGCTCTGTTTAGTAGTGGCTTAGCAATGCACTAAGGCTCTCACCTGGTCTATGGAATTCAGTGGGACACTATCACTAGCATAAACACAATTATCATAATTGCAGAAGTTTCATTTTTTACCTTTGTTCAAGCTGTTTGATGGTAGCAGCCATCTGATTTGTTTTTTCTTCCAAACGGCTGTTCAGTTCACTCTTCTGTTTCACTCCCATGTCTGAACTCTACAAAAAGTAGTGATGTGTTTATTGTAAGTATCAGTAAAACCAAAATAAGCAAGAACAAATCATGTGGCAAATGGCAAGGAATAGACAGAAGCCATCGAAGACAGAAGGTGCTCAGAAAGCAAATGTCAGGTCAATATGGCAAGGCCAAACATCCTGCCCTACAGGTGCAGGCTACATCCGGAACTCTCAGAATGTCAATATTATAATCAGTTCTGCTTCTGGTAAGTGGTGGGGTAGTGCTGTAACTGTTAATGACACTACACTGTTTTGCACAGAACAACTGGCTCAAGGAGCACAGAACCCATGTTTTCCTGTTCTATAATCTATTTTATAATTTGTTTCTGTGCACTGTGTACTACTCTGTGTCCTAAAGAGTCTGCTTCTGTCATTATGTAATAACGTATGTAACAACAACATAAACATTTCAAATAAGGCAGTAATGGCTCATTGTTTACATCATAAAAAACAGATGTTTTCCTCACTGAAACGTGCACATTTCTGAATTATTATCAATCTTTCTCCACAACAAATAGCATTTTCTTTGAGCTCCCCAATAGGGACAATTGCTTAAAATGGTACAGCTTTCTGTTTTGCCCCTCAGTAGCTCATACCCTCCTTACCAAACTTGAACAATACCACTAGGACTACAGAGAACATCCACAGTCTAGAAAGCAGCCTGAACCAAACCCCACGATTCCTGCTGCTGAAATACTACACCTAACTCTAGACAAAAGAACCTATGGGCTCTAATAGTGAACATCTGCACTAGCAAAGAAGTAGAACAAGATCACCCCAGAGGACTGGCAAAACAAAGATTGTTTTTTTATCCTACAACTGAAAAAAACAACACAGAACTGATGAGCACATACCACTCATGCAAGCACTGGAGAAAATGTTCCCTAATGAAGAATAGAAAGCTCACTACTGAGATACCCCTCCCAAAGCATACTTGTACTGCATATACTTTCCCACAATAGGGAAAATCCTATGTTCACTGTCAAAGATAATGTTACCTAGCTGAAACAGACACCTGTCAAGGTAACCTTTGCGGGAAAACATTCCTTTCACTTAAGGTTTCTTTTTTTTTTCTTTTTCTTTTTTTTCCCTGTAGGTTTACAAATTTGAAACAGGCAAGAAGGCTATCAGTGCACGTGGCATTAAGGAAATCTTATCTTCCCAAAAGATTCTTACACAAATCAAATTTAACCTGCACTTAAGAATGCCAGCCATACGTGATCAACAAACAGAAACAAATGTAGAAAAATGTGTGGGTCGGGATAATTTCACAAAGGACGCAAGACAGATGGATGGATGTATCCTGCCCCCCTAGTACACACCTGGTACTTTTCAAACAGAGATGGGGGAAAAAAAGAAAAGAACAAGAGCTACCACTTTTATTTGGAACTCGTTCTATTTGATTTTATTATTTTTCTTACCTGCAGCTTGAAAGACAGTTCATGCTTTAGGGCCCTGAGATCATCCAGTTGCTGTCTGAGTGCCACCAGTGCATCTTGCTTCTCGCAGACATCTTTCTCCAGCATCTTCATGGCTAACTCCATCTCCTGTCTCATCCCAATCTGTGCCTCCAGTTCCTTTTCCACATCCTGAAACGCAGCACAGTCAGCTTTCCTCCTCATCAACAATGTAACCACCCCTAACTGTTGCTTTCTGCAATGAGGTCACCACCCCTGAGTGTGCTGCACTGTTACAGCATCACAGCCACAGATCTGACGTGTCAGAAACAATTAAGGACAAAAAAAATTCACAATTTTGGTCCAACATTAAAGAGTAATTAAATACACGTTCTGAGTAACTGAGTAACATTTCAGATAGTGGCAATATCCTCACCTGCAAAGGGGATGTAAAAGCAAATGCACTGCCCATGTTGAACCACAAAATTAATATCACTACCAGCAAGACTGCCTCAGATCCAACTGAAGTAGACAGGCAGAAATGACAATAAGCCCCTGGTCAAATACGTTGAAAAATAACTGCTTGGCATGCAGTAATTATGTGAAAAAGCCATCTGTAACCTCACACTGTCCTTACCAGCCGCAGCTGAGTCTCCTCCTTTAACTGTTTTCGTGCCTCAGTCAGTGCCTGTCCATCTGCAGTTCTGTCTTTAGTGACCTAATTTAATGAAGAAACTCTTATCAGTGTAATGATACAACACCAACAATTCTCACATTGGCTGATCTGATTTTTCTACTTCTGTACCAAATTGTCCAACTATCAGAACACAGCGGCTCTATTCAGATAAGGCAACATGCAGCTTATGAGAAATCTCTGTTGCTGAGTGCAATTCAATGCCTATAGTTAAATGGTCAGACAGGCCATTTTCAGACCTTAGATAATTACTAAATATGATTTAAAAAAATCTCAGAAAAATACATTTTGGGGTTTAAAACTAAAACCAGATTCTGTCATAATTACCAATACTTTCAACAAATAAACTGAGAAAAGCCTACAACATATTTTATCATCCTGTCCCTTTATTTCCAAAAGGGGTAACAT
This sequence comes from Excalfactoria chinensis, assembly GCF_039878825.1. Classification (NCBI taxonomy): domain Eukaryota; kingdom Metazoa; phylum Chordata; class Aves; order Galliformes; family Phasianidae; genus Excalfactoria; species Excalfactoria chinensis. The sequence goes on from NC_092828.1 coordinate 39,518,434, forward strand.
TTCAGGCTAAATCAGCAGAACTCATTTCTGAGCTTTTTTGCCACATCTCAGTTAGATCACCCTTCCTCCAGTCTGTTCTGACATCTCCACCTGGCAAGCCATGAAGATGTTGTGTTGGCTTTCAGCTCCGCACATGTACAAGTTGCCACCAGGCAGGATTTACTATGGTCAGCGTCCATCTGTTACTCTCTGCAGAGGATCTACCTGGGGTCACTGTTACTTATTACAGATTTTTTGTGAGATAGATAAGGAAATTAAGGCTCTTGAAAACACCTACCCTATAGAAAATTCTGCCCAACAGGTTCAAGCATCATCTACGTGTACTGACCTTGCGATTGGACTCCAAGATGTAAGAGCTTTCCTCTTTAACTCGTTCCATTTCTTCTTGCAATGTAATAATCCTGTTGTTTGCAACAGCAAGCTGTGAGCAAAACAGAACAGTAATGTATTAAAAATGTACTTAGCAGATTTTTTCTTCTCTCAACAGATTACCCTGTGTATGTTTGCTAACATTCTTGGGTAAGAAAAAAAAATATTTCAAGTGAAAAAAGACAATCCAGCCCCTAACATAGGGACAGACCATCTGAAATAGTATCAGCCAACAATGAAAATCTATCATGTTGGTAGTACAGCAGTGACTCCCCAAGCTATTTCTGTTTGTGTCTTTTAGTAACGTTACTAAGTTCTTTAGGTCACTGTGTCCTAGACTCTACATAACGTGTGGTTAACACAAAGTGCAAATTCTCATTTCAATAAAAACTAGCCTGGCAGAAGTGAGAGTCTTTGGTACAGCTCATGCCAAATATATAAAACAGATATAACATGTGACACAGCTCATTAAGTATACCCTGCAAACAGCTCCAGTTGGCACAGCATGTCCCAGTGTTGACTGAATTCTTAATTTGAACTGCATGCAGACTTCCTTAAGAAACAAGCTACTAAAAAAACATAAATCAATAAATACTTCGGTCAACACCGTAATCAGCCTCATGGGTATCATGATTAACGGACGAAGTATTCAAATATGGATGGTAATAAATCAAAAGCCATTTATTGCATCAGCACTGAGAAACACAGCCTCCTGTAGGACACCTTTCTAAAATTAAAAATACCCTTTTAAATTGCAAGAAAACTTTTTTCCTTTGCCTGCAAGAGCTCCTACACTAACTTGCCAGTAAAGTTTCTCATCATGTGCAACACATCCTTTAGAGGTGTTACAGAACCAGACACACACACCTCTCTAATGAGAGTGAACAAGCAAAAAAGAATCTCTGTTTCACATTTGTACTGCCAGAGCACCGAGATGTCCCATCCAAAATCATTCTGCTGAGCAAAGTGACATGCTGTCAGAAGCACCATCAAACCTTTAGGACAGGACTTACTATTATCACTCATGACCTAAAAATAATTTTATTGCATTTACACCATTATTGAATGAACTGCAAGACCAATTTTAAGACACAGGTTATACCTACAGCTCACATACCAATGCCTTTTCATGCTCAGAGTGAACAATGTTTTTATCTAACATTTTATTCCCTTTATATCTTGCAAATTCTGACAGACTAAAGGAAAAATCACTGATGCGTGCAAGATAATATCTTAACAGGGTATCAAACTTCTGCATCTGTGAAAATAAACAGAAGTTCAGAAACGCCTGTCTAAACCTACTTCAGCTGTATGGCATTTCAAAACACATCCATTGTATAATTCATTTGAAGGCGTTTTCCAACAAACAGAAAGCATTCAGAAGACTTCAGAAGGAAAGAGTGGATTCAACAACTTTTGATTCGGAACATAAACACTTGGCTGTTTTCCATCTCCCATTTAGTTAGTGGCAGCTGACTGAATTCTCAGCAGTTCAGTTATTCCTGTTTCATCTTTCAAAAGACATCACTGTGTACACCAGAACTCTGAAAATAAATCCCCCCTTTATCTTTTTCAGTTCCTAATTCCAAAAGGCCAGAACATCAGGTGCTTCCCTATTACACTTACCTCCTCAGTCAGTTTAGTGTTGGACTTTTCTAAGGCATCCACTTTGGCTTGCAGGTTGTTTACTGTAGCACTGTTGAAGAGGGAAAAAACAAAAAAACAACAAAAAAACCCCACATCAGTAATTCCTTCTTCTTAAAAGTCTGTTTCCTATTGTGCTATCCCATATAACAAAGAATAAATAAACCATGTCTTACCTTAAGTGCCTATTGAGTTCTTCTACATAGTTCTTCTGGTCCAAAATAGCAGTTATCTGACCATCTCTGGAAAAAAGAAATACCCTCAACTCAGCTTGAGCGTAGTCCTTTCATACCTACAAATGCTGACTGTGTGGTACATTTCTGAAGGTTCCATGCAGACTGGAATGCCTTCTCCACCATACAAAAAGATGATGAGATAGAAATGAGTCAACTCCAAGTTATTCAGTATACTTTTACCTCTATATCACCCACCCTGATTGTCCTGCATGGGTTTCTGGCCCATCCTGTGCAGCATAACAGAGGCAAGCTGTCACTCTGAATGCTTATGCAGCGTTAAAGGCTACGAAAGGAAGAAATAGCAGTTTCTCTTTGATTTCAAACCTCAGTATCTGACTTAATAGACGTAAAGAGAGAATGTAAAAGGTTTAAAAAGAAATGTGGCTGTACAGCCCATGTATCCACCATAGCACCAAGTGTCCTAAATCCTGATAAGTCTGTGTGTTGCATGTGAAACAGCAAAGCTGAGTTGCAGTCTATGCCCTTCTCATCAGTTACTGTCCTCCAACTTCTCAGAAGCTGCAATTACTACATTCAGGTGCTTTGTGACATGTTAAAGGAGTGATCAAGTTGGACAACATTTCAGTCATTACAACTGTACTTTAAAGAAAAAGACTGCTTTGTTTTTCACCCTCTTGCTCTAAATGTTACATAGCTACATTTATGTATGCTGACACAAGTACTCTGAATTCTTATTACAGTTACAGTCATCTCCAACAGCAGAATTTATTTCTGAAGATGCTATGGTGCTAAAAACCCACTCCTATGCTGTAATACACAACAAGTAAAGGTTACTAAGCTGCTTACTGAAAGCGCTTTCAAGAATGGCAAATTCAAATCACTTTTAAAGTATTTTCGTCTTAAATGGCCCGGAGATTTTCCTCAGCCCTTCTACCTTCAATTGCTTCCAATGTCTTATTTACACATTATGCACTTTCAAAGATGAGCAATTTGTTCTCTGTGAAAAACAAACAAACAAACCCTGAAGTGTTTTAGTGGAAAACTTAATGGCTTGCAGGATAACTCAAGATGCTTGAAAACAAGTCATCAAGAGATGAGCAGGACAGTTGTGCATGTGCTTACTTACCCTTCACTGCCTTTTGTGCTGTTTCCATCTTTCAAATACATTGAGAAATCAATAACTCCAACCTAGGAGGAAAAAATTGCATTTTACATTAAACACTTTTCATAAGACTGAATGCTGTTCATAGCTGTGAAAGTTTATGGGCATTCAGTTAAAACATCAATCCATACTGTGTCTCAAGAATTCATCATACTAATCTAGCCAAAATGAAGGAAAATATGAAGCAGTTCAAGCAAAAATATGCTATGAGAAAGAGCAAGCTGGCAAAAGTCTTCAGAGGTAACAATAAATTGAATTGTTACAATTTAAGTGAGCAGAAAATAACATTAACTGAACACCACTTACCTGTGAATCCAGGTCTTCTCCTTTCATGCAGAAGTTTGCATCAATTACATTCAAACCTACGAGGAGGCCAGCAATGATCGCACCTTCTTCTTCCATCATCAGTGCATTAGGCTCATAAAATTCACTACAGGATGGACAATGAGAAAAAACAAGCGTTGCATCTTTTAGAAGTCAACTAGAACAATGACAACTTGCATGACTGCCCCAGGATTTCATAGAATGCAATGCAAAGTTCAGGCTTAATGAAAATGCAGGCAACAATAATTGATATAATTCACACTGCTGCCCTAACCAAACATCTCTCGGTACTGGATATCTTTAGGTGACACAGAGACTCATTATGTAGGGGATACGGACTCTCAGCTGTTAAGCAGTGGTGCAAAATAAGCATGAATGCTGAGTAGCAGTTCAGCATTGAAAATTCAAGGCTGGGCTTAATATTAAGGTTTTATTAATAAGCATACTTTTGCTATTTCATTGAACACTTGTCAAACACAAGCTGCCACATTTTCCAGAGGAAAGTAAATTGCAAAATCAGCTATGGATTTGCACAGTCAATAAAAACCTACTTCCAAGTAAAGAAACAGCAACATATTTATCAAGTTCTGTTACTTCACACAATCATAGTAGCTCCAATCTGTGGACTCATAACTACTCCACATAGACAGTGCTATTTTTATGGGTGGGGGAGTAAAGATAGAGAGCGAACTGACTTGCTCCAAGTAAGATGGTGATAAAGTGACAAGATCAGAAATAAAACCAGGGCCAAGATCTCATGAACAAAGAATGCTGTATCTGTCTGCAAGAGTTTTTCAACTGATCTGCTTCTTTGGACAACACATTTGTTTATTCTAATAGATACTTGAGACAGTAAGGGTGGAAACACTGCCATTGCTGAATAAAGAAAGAATATTAAGCATTTCTACTCCCTGAAATGAAACCATGTTTCACAAACATTACCGCTTCTCAAGAGAAGTACACGTATCCTTCCCATTTCGATGTAAAATTTCTTCAAAAGATCTTAAGAGAGCAAAAGTGAACCTTATCCAACCTGAGAGAGTTCAAGGCTCACCTGAGAAGATCCTTTCTGTTAATCAAGGCTTTCATGTACTCTGAGAGTTTCTTCTGCATAAGCGCAAGGCGAAGCCAAGCTCTTCCTCTACCCACAGGTGTCCTACAAAGGCCAAGAGCAACACAATTACACATGTACTGTAACGGACACTCACAAATGACATCAATAACTCTATTTGGTGTCAAGTTTCTGTATTTTAAAATACAGCTGATGTTGAAAAGAGGGATATACCGGATATGTATAAATGGTTACAGGCTACTTAAGTATAAATAGTTACAGACCGGATTATCATATAATCTTAGAATGGTTTGGTTTTTGAACAGACCTTCAGAGAGCATTTAACAAGTAATTACCTAAGCAACTGCTCCTCCTCTCATGACTAACTATATATTTGTTACCACACTAAGAATATTTTCCTGGCTTTACCCAAGTTAGTAGGATACTACTACACAGAAATGAGCTGCTTCAATAAATCACCTTTTAACTCAAATTCAGTTTTTACAAGTCAGCAGAATATGCGTATACTTCAGCTCAGTGCTGATGTCCAAACATCACACCTTCAAGTGTGTTAAGCCTACCAAGAATCTGTAAAGACAACTGAGAGCATAGATTCACTGCTCTTCAAGTATTTTGATCATTAACACATTCATGGGATCCAACAGGATACGGCCTCAGTCCTTCCCTTCCTCTGCTTCCATAGACCATCTTAGACACATAGCTTTAAAATAGCGAGAACTGATATGATGCATCACTGTTCTGGCTCATCCACCCTGACACAGTGGCTTGGAGCCAGTACCAGATGCTCCAAAGGAAGGTATAAATCCCCAGTGCTGAGCAGCGCTCCAAATAGAAAGAAATTTCTTTTCCATCTCCATTAATCAGTTGTCTTACGGCAAACAGCATGTAAAGCATTTCATTTTCTAGTCTTAAATGGTATAAGTAGCAATTGCACACAGAAATTATTTTCATTATTCTCTTTTATGGTCTTGACCTCAACTAACATGACATTTTTTTTCCCAAGGGTTAGTGTGTATATAAGGCTGCATTTTAGAGAATTATTCAAAAAATGTCTTTTATTTTATGTCATGCTGCAGTATTCTTTTACATCAAGAAAATATGCCAGGAGCTGTGACATGATTCCCCCAGTGCTCCATGATAGTCCTATAAGCTGTTCCAGGCTGACTCCTATGTAGTCCACCAGAAAAAGCACTTTTCCATAAGTACTCTGCTAAACAATAAACTGAAATAAGCTGTTATTGAACGTATTCACCTCTTTTTTGGGCAAAGATTTGATGCATAGTCCTGTCACTCATACAAGAACATCCCCAAACCTTTTTTCTATTTGCCAGGCTGAAAGCCTTCACACTAACAGTTTTTCAGCAATGGACTGAGCAAATCTGAATGTGATGTCTGAAATGACTATACATTTTTTTAGAAGCAACTTATCTTCACGAAGGTTTTTCCCCCCTCTCCTCTTCAGCAAAAGCGAGTATCTTCACCAGCTCTGAGCTTCTCTTTTAAACAAACTCAACATGTTTATCTAAATATACTTCAAAAGAAAAACTACATCTATCAGACTCAAAAGCATCTAACCTGCAATTACCTTCCTTCCAATACCCTTTCTCTTCAGCCTAGCTTCAGAGGGTGAGTTAGGAATGGAATGAGCCTTTACCAAGACCTATTGCCATTCACTTAGTGCTAGCAGCATATGCGCTATTGTCCATACAACCTTTTAATACACAGAAAGAATATATTCTTCCTTTCCTTCTGCTGTTCCTTAATTAAGGGGAAAAAAGGGGGGGAAAAAAAAAAGAGTAATGAGCCATTTATATAAACAGCAAGTGGCAGATGGATTTCTGAAGACCAGGTTTGTCCTCCCTTCTCTTCTCAGGATCATTCTTACAACAGAAAGTAATGTATTAAGTACTTGTGCAGTAAAAGACTGTACTTACTTCAGTCCTGGGAGATCCTTAACACTTGCTGTGATCTCTGCAGCTTCAGGAACAAGTTTTTCTACTAGTTCTAAAGGTCCCCAAAATGACTTATTTTGCCCAAGAAAAGTCTTTTTGGCTAAAAAAAAGAAAGAAGGAAAATATTTAAAATTAGCCCATTAAGCCTGTGTTGATTATCTATATTCTCAAACATGATCAGAAGTAAGATCAGAACAGCTGACAGAAAGAGCCTACTGGGACTGCTACCGAGCAAGTACAAAGGATTACTTCTCACGCCCAAAAGTGGCAATTACTGACACCATTCAAATAAAGCAATAAGGGCTTGATGGAGATGCCAAAAATAGTTTTATACAACTTAAATATTGTGAGACAACATTCAATTATATCCAGCAACCCAGACTCACAGTTAAAGGCAATGGTTTCTCCTATGGATGTTGCCACTGTTCCTGCATCATACCCTACTTGTGCACAGTAATTTTCTTTCACCACCAGATTTCAAGGAAAAGAACCACAACACTTTGAATTTAACTCCTCTGTAGTTTCCAGGGACTTTATTGAAGGAGGAAAGGATGCATAGAGGTTTCTAGTGACTCCTATATTTTAAAACTAAAAACTAATTTGCAGAAGTAAGGAAACTGAGAACTCGGCTAACTTAAAACCAGCAGTAGTGACATCAAGCAGACAGATTAACAACCAAAGCTGAACAGTATGAACACTTCTTCCTTGCACAATTACATTAACCAGCGCAGGAATCACTTTGCAGATCCTCTTCCAGCAAAAGATGTGTTTCCTCTCCGAGGAAGTGCATTAAAAAAACTGGAGTAATGAGTTTGCTGAGGAGGCAGCTTTAGCCCTGATGACTTAGTTAAACTTGAGTCACATCTGAAAAGTTGTTTTAAAAGTGACAAGCAACTGCACAATGGAGCTTTTCACCTGCAGCAGTATACCCTTCTTTTCTCCTTTTTCTGTGCCCTGTCAAGTCGCCTGTGATCACAGACACCCTGCTCAACCTCTGCTGAATACCAAGCCAGGGTTTTAAAACTAGATGGCTCTCCTGCTCCTGTGCTGTGACAAACAGGCCAGGAGGGCTCCTCTCAAAGTAATTTTACCTTTCAAGCCATGTTTAAGGCAATGTTCCATCACAACGAAGAACTGCTGAAGAGGTGCATAGTCAGAGTCCAGCGTCCTGCCCAGATTAAGCGCTGATTCGATCAACCCCTTGATACTCAGTTTTGCCATGTTCATCAGGTTCATGCGTTCATTAGCCATGAGATAATTAGGATCTACACAAAACAGAAGAAAAAACACAGTTGAGTAACTAAAGGGTACAATAAGATATCCCATCTCTTTTTTTCTCTCAGCACTGAAGACATTTTTAGTGGCAGTGATAGTTTGACGAGAGGTGCTCTCTTCAGTCTTTTCCCAAGAAGAACCAAAACGAACTAACACTTTATGATGAAGTCACACTGACATGGGACTAGGTGATAGTTTAAGAATTGAGAAACCTTTGAATTAACTAAAAAATCCTTCATTTTTCAACAAAGAATAGTTTGAAGGCTGACATTAATATTGTACTTTACATCTTGACAATGTATTCCTGAATGTTACAGCTGCCGCTTCCCCCAGCTCATTGCTATATCCAACAACCACAACTCTATAAGAATTCTGCAGCTGTGACTTGTTCTTCGATCTAAAAGACAAGCATGAATCCTCTCACACTTCATCCATCCATGATCCTCTTTTCCCAGTGTTTCATCTTTCGTGATATATTTAAGCTTTGATAGAACAGAGCCAATTCCTATCTCTCTCTTCATTACATCAAAAGTGCTTAAGTATTTTAACAGCAGTAATAAGGAGCACAGCTCCTCTGACAGCTTGCTTTCACGTCCACCACACACAGACCTTCCTCAAGACTATATTCACCCTCTAGCATTTTATAAAAACTCGGACAATTATATTCACTGGCTGCTTTTCACTATAAGAAACTAGCACTCACTTCCCAAAGTACACCCTACATGCAGGCCTCCTGCTCCCTGATCTGTCTCTGGTACAGTACCATGCACTGATGCTTACATCCAGCCTGTGTGCATCTCTTCCCAGACACCTTCAATTCTCTTACAACACCTGAAGAAACAGTCTCACAAGAGCACTAGTCCTGTAACCAGAGAGAAATTGTTCTACATCTACAAAGCCTGCTTAAGCTCTAGGCCTAGAGACAAACAGTGAGACAAATCTGTTAAAATATAGTGCCACATGCACTGCAGGTTTTCTGTTTGCACCCATTCCACCTGCAATCTTGCACCCAGTTCTTCAGCTGAAGTTCCTTGGTACAAGTAGCTCCATCCTTATATGGCACATTTTAGGTTTGCTGTAGACAGTCGCATACTGCTAAACCAATTTACCACCTTCACCAGTGAGTTTATTACGCACAGTAGAAGAAAATATGACCCTAAGACATCTAAGAATGGATGTGTACCCAGTGCTTAGATATGAATTCCCTGTACTGACAGAACATGTTTGCATTTAGCAAGCAATTAAAACAGATACTCAAGCCTTAAATCCTTCAATAAGAAGGGCTTCCAAAAGGGAGCTGTATTTCTATTAAAAAAAAAAAAAAAAAAAAAAAAAAAAGCCATGTAACTAACTACAAATTTAAGCAGTGGAAGAATTTGCATGGCTGTTCCTACTGTCTCTGCAGACTATTACCATGCAGACCTGCTCTTTGGGGCATTCTCAAGCTCCTTATGATCCTCAGAGACTCCGATTCTTTCATCCAGCACTGCTGAGAAAGAAATGCAACTCCCATCCTCAAAGTAAACTCTTGCAGACGTGCATGCTTGTTTGCAGCACGCTTGCCACTGAGCAGATATCAATTCTCTACCAGATACATAGACTTAAGGCAACTGGGCTGGTCATATAACCTCTTGTCTACAGAAGTGCGAAGACTTGATTTCTTTTAGTTTAAAATACAACAATTTAGTAAAAAGAGACCATGAGGTATCTTTTTCCCAGACTACAGAAATCTCCCATAGGACCTGTCCTGATGAAAGCCATCACACTGCTTCACTGATACTGATGACTCCACTTGCTCAGACATGGGTAAACAAAAGCCTCTTTGCTATCTCCAATGTACTTCCACCACAGTGAGGCACCTGGTCACCACTTCCGGCCAAAGACCATGCAAGGAGCAAACCCTCATAGGATTGCCCAGCTATTAGAAATCACATTGACCTGCTTTCAGTTTTGGTCACATCCTGCAGGTTGAAACAGGCCCAGTAACCCAAAGCTGATATAAGCAATACTTTAGTGACCTAAAACTATACCCAAAACAAGCAACAAGAATAGCTGCTATTGCCTGACTGAGACATCCTATGCCAGAAAAAAGGAGATGATGAAAGGTACTTCAGGGTTAGCAGAAGAAAAGGAACTACTCAAATGGAGACACAAGCACCCCCTGAAAAAATACAAAAGGAGATCAAAATACAGCATTTATGAAATCTGGTAACAAAGAAAACCTGGGAACAAGCAAAATCTGCCTCTGAAGCATTCCATGTTCCCATGCCCATGGGCCTAAAGCTAACTGGCACCCAAGGTGGTGATGGCTCATTTTTGCTGCACTGTTTTTGGTGGTCTGTCCACCAGTGGATTGGTTGGTTTTACCCATGATGCTGACAGCTGGAAGAAATCCTCTGTGGCATCGCTCCAGCAGCTCTCATGTATCCTGACCATTAATGCTAAGGACTGAAAAAAATCCAGTTCAGGGAGACTGACTGGTTGCAGCAGCTGCCAGCATTCAAACTAGATATCATGGCTGCCTTTGCTCCATCTCTTCAGAAGCAGGTTAGGACAAGGCCAGTCCTCTCACCTTGCTTCTCCTGGATGAAGCAGTACTCCAAGTCTCCTCTAAATTTCACTGGAACCATCCTGGCAGGTCCTGCACAGAGGAGCTCAAGGAGGGAAGACATGAAGAACAGGAAATGTACCGACAGTGCTGAGCAGTGCCAACTGGAATTGCTGTTGATCAACAGCCACGACTCTTAATTTCACTCCAGGTCATGTCTGCTGACATGGAAGAGTGTCTCTAAACAGAGAGGTATCAGACAAGTTCACTTGTTCCTATGTGCACTCATAATGGCTGCCTTCTAACAGCAGGAGCATCACTCCAGCATTTGATCCTATCACAGACAGAAAACTGTGCTGTGTGTTAGTACCATGACTCAAAATCCATTCAGAATAAGCTCATCTACTTAAAACCAGCCATCTCCCTCCTCCAGTACTTCTGGCAGTTTTACTCCATCTACAGCATGCCTGTGCTTCCAACCAAGACAGATAAACCAGCAAAGAAATCTCTTATCTGAGGCAGTTTTCCCATGTGCCCACAAAGGAACATGGTGCTGAGGTAAAAGAAAACAAGAGGTCTATTATTTAAATACATTTTGAAATCTAGAGTGAACGTGATTGTTTGCCTTGCCAGGTTTTAAAGAACAGCTCGTACACATGGGCACACTGTGCATACCACTCTCAGTAATGCGATGAGAGCACTAAAAAAAAAGCTGCATCTATGTCATCTTAACACAGCTAACCGTTAACTATGACTAGAACTTTAATCTCATCAATAATAGCTCCTAATTCTTATTCCCTATTGGGGGAATGGCAAGATACAGAAAGATGGAGAGACTTTTGTCTTTTCTTATCAGTGCTTTTCCCCCTGTAATAACAGCCCAGCTGCAGCAATTCATTGTGTGAGCAATTCATTGATCTCACCAGTAGCAAGGCAGGTGTCCAAAGGGATTCTTTGCTTAAGTGGCAAATCAATCATAAACACAAAATTAAAGAAACTGTACAAGATAGGCTATAACCATAGCCTAAGTAAAATTCTCTTTGTAGCTATGGTACACAGACAGATTCCAAGAAGACTGCTCAGAATTAGGATGCTGCTCCATTATACACTCTCATAGGAAACTATATACCTTTCCTCCAGTATTGGGAGCTGATGCCTCCTGCAGACTTACAGTAAGGTTAAAAGATACCCTATGTATTTTGAGGCAAGATGCATAGTTATCTGCAGGTCAAAGGTCTGTGACTGCCACGAATCAACTGGAGTCAATGCAACGCTAATTTAAAAAGAGAAAGAAAAAATGATGGGCATATATTCAAGACAATCAGATAATTTCAACGCTATTAAAGGACAAAAGCTAATGAAAACAAGAGAATGAAAGCACTTGGTTAAAGAAGGAAAAGCATTTAAAACTAAAGCGTGCAGTCATGGTCTGAAAAATTAAAATATCATTCAATTGAAATATGTTTTAATCACATTAACAAAATAAAGACTGCTTCTTCATCAGTACGTTGTGAATGATGGCACTCTGTGAATGAAGCTGCAACCCTGCCCACAGCACAGGGTTGGAAAGAGGTGATCTTTAAGGTCCCTTCCAACCCAAACAATTCTATGATTAACTACGATAATATCTCAAAGACGTACTCAAAATACAAAATCCTAAATAATGTAGCATATATAACAAGGAAACAATGTACACAGTATCAACACTGAATCTGAAGAAGCAGAATAAACAAGCAGAGATGACTTTCCTACAGTTAAGACTGTCCAGGATAACTCGACCATCTACTTCTTTGACAGACATCAAATGCAACCGACATTCCATTGAGATTCACAGCTTATGCCAGCATCTCCCCCAACTTTCTGCATTGAACTGCAAAAAGCTCAGCTGATGTTCTATCGTAAACACCAGGCTGTAAACATTAAGAGTAAAACCTTGGCCCTTATACTTTGTCTTTCAATGTGCTTTGGATTACAGCTCAAGTAATCTTAAATTTGAAACAATATTGCTGTTGAAAAACTGTAGCTTCTAGATGATAGACATCTTTGCTAACCAGCAACCTTGAACATGACCACATATGGTCGTCATGGTAGCACTGGGCTTGCATTCCACTAAATTGACAAGTGTTAAATAATGAACTGATCCTGCTGCTTCCCTAAAATACCTAATTCACAGGTTACTGAAGATGTAAAACTGTGCCACAGCCATTCATAGAATCATAGAATCACTCAGGTTGGAAAAGACATTAAGATCACTGAATCCAACCCCAACTTAACCACACTACCCTAACTAACAACCCTCCGCTAAATCACGTCCCTGAGCACCACATCCACATGGTTTTTAAGCACATCCAGGGATGGTGACTCAACCACCTCCCTGGGGAGCCTATTCCAGTGCTTAACTACCCTTTTGGTAAAGAAATTTTTCCTGATACCCAACCTAGACTTACCCTGTTGCAACTTGAGGCCATTTCCCCTCATCCTGTCACCTGTTACCAGCGAGAAGAGACCAACCCTGCTCTCACTGTAAGCACATTTCAGATACTGGAAGAGAGCAATAAGGTCACCCCTCAGCCTACTTTTCCCCAGACTAAACAGCCCCAGTTCCCTCAGCCTCTCCTTACACAGCATACTCTGCAAGCCCTTCAGAAGCCTCATTGCCCTTCACATGCAAACAGCATGAAAAGTAAATGTTCCTGAGAATCTTCCATGAACAACCTTTCAAATCATCTAAGAATCAAAGGAACCTTGTAAAAAACATGGAATCATTAAGGTTGGAAAGACCACTAAAAATCACCCAATCCACGGGTATCCAACCTGCCAGTCTGCCTGGGCTGCATGGAGTGAAGAGGAATTGTCTTGGGCAACATATACCTACGTTGCTCCGAAATTAATGCCTCCTATTTATTTCCTTGGAAACTACAACAGCTACAAAGAGCACAATAACACTACTAGATAGAGCAAATCCTCAGCTACAAAACCTTACTTTTCCACACAGTCACTAGCATTGGCTGAGGATTTTCACCAGTGGTGAGCACGCCACCCTCATACAAATCAGAACCAGCAGAGGTGACCCACTGCCACTGCTGCAACACACCATCAACATTCAGCAAGCAGCAATGAATGTCAATGGGTGCCACTGTTTCCAGGAATTCAAGGCCACCCTTTGCTCGAGATGCATTTCCAGGTCAGATGCCATTCTGTCAGACTGCCCACTGCTGCCATCTGTCACACAGCAATGACATGTAAGTAAATATTGGTGAGAAGGTTCGACCTCCATTGCTCTACCTCCAACATCCACCTCTGACATAGTGAGCACATGTAATAAAACAGGAGGCACTACTTTCAGAGCTACTCGCATAAAATACACAATATAGTTTATATCCAAGTTAAAAAAAAATAATAATGATTTTCAACATTTTAAGAAAAAGGCTTTTAAAAATGAGGGGAAAAAAAGCATAAAATGGGTTGGATATTTGCCCTTGTTTTTGTGAAACTCACACACCAGGCCGGTTTGATGGCAGTGGTTGCAATTCTCAGAGATCACTCAGGTGTTCACCGGAGATTTTTAATGAAGTTTTACTCTTCATGTGCTTCATCCTTGATAACTGTTCACAAATGTGTGTACTGACAAAAAATGATATGAATGAGGTGTGGCTGTGAAGCAAGGTGTCCTTCCTCTCTGCTAAGATAGGGATTATGAAACTCTAGAAGATTTCTGAGTTGAATACCTGACTGCAACTCTACGCATTCCACTTGAAAATTTGCAGGCAATGTGTTTATATCAACTGAAAATGGTGTCACAAACACAAATCAGTGACTTTTTTGGCTGTCTTGAAACTTATTCTCAAACTCCTTTATCAAACCAGAAAGCACAGCTGCACGTGCTTGTTGTGACTCATGAGTGGACAGGCCTGATCTGAACCAACTGCCAACACATCACCATACCACTACACCATGCCACTCAGTGCAACATCTACCCTTTTCATGTACCTAGGAACCGAAAGAGTCAGGAAAAAAACCTTAAACCTGCTCAAAGTATGCTTATTGAGTAGTATTTCATCAAGATTCTCCATATAGCAAATCCATTTTTAATCAAGAATCCAAATCTGAACTCTGCTTTGTATGGCAGAGAGACAATACCTTGCAAACAGCACATGCTGTACTCAGATTAACTGAGACACATCAGTGATGAAGCACTGGCTTTCTATGCAAACCAGCCAGCTACCCACAGCGCACTGAGTTTCTGTTCAGCAAATTCACATTAGGAAAGACATTAGTTCTAATTGCTTAGACTCTGAAATCATGAACATGTGTATAATTTCTAATAAATGCCTAAAGCAAATCCCTAGATAAATTAAGGACTTGAACTGCCTTGTTCCCAGCCTCTGTTCTGCCACACTTCACAGTGCAGGAGGTGAGAAAGTTCCCTGGGAAAAACCAAAGTCGTCTCTGTGCCTGTTATTGACAGGGAGACAAGAAGCAGCAGCACAGCATGCATTTTTCTTGGAATAGTTCCTTTAGATCTTCTCTTGGTGCCCCAGGTCCCAGTCTGCCTATAGTTCCTGCACACCAGGGCACAGTATCCGAATGCAAGCTGCCATCAGAAGGCTGTGCTAACAGACTAGCTTCTGGCCAAGGTAACCAAGATGCATGCTCCTCTCTCTCATCCAGGTATTAACAACCACCATGTCCAGCTGAACATCACACAGTGGTGAGTGGGGGGAGAGAGGAGCACCTGCAACTGAGCTATTTGTTTTCTTACCTCATCCACAGTCCTTCATTCATGAGGGACAAACAAGCTGAAACAAACTGAGACTATCCAGTGCTGCAAAAGCAAACAGGAGCTTAACAACCACACGTATTTTCAAAGCTTCTCTTACAACAGTTGAAATGTACCTGGCACTTCCTTATATTCCAAGTCCTCACCTGCCTTCAAAGCAATGCACATCAGACTACCGTTGTGAGGAAGAGGTGATATACTTTCTGTTTCTCATAAACAACCCCCCTTAGAAGTAAGCAGCGATTAAAAACCAATGAATATTCACAATGGAAAAGCAGAAGCATGTGTATTTCGAGCCAAAAATGTTATATTCTACTTTTTTTTTTTTTTAATTATTCTGTATTCAGAATTCAACCTGTCTGCTCTGAAGGATGGGATAATCTGGAAAGCAGTTGTACTAACACCAGATCACAAAAATGACATCTCATTTCCCGTGAGAAGCAGTAGTTTTTGAGTTTACATGGTCACCTCGTTTGTTCTTGCTATTATGCTCTTCATAATTCAGACCCTGATGGATTGAAACCATCCTCTGCTATACTCTCATCTGATGGCTGAACTAGATGATCTTAGTGGTCTTTTCCAACCTTAACGATTCTATGACTCCTTGTGTTTGCTTTGGGGAGGAAAGCATGCTCCATTACCAGGGAGGTCACACAGTAGGCATCTAAGGCTTCCAGAAAAGCAGAACGGGGTGATAATCATAGCAAGCAGGTACAAGGGAAGACAGACAAAAGACAGACATTTTGAATGTATCTTTGAAATACATTTCACCACCACCTCACTCCACAAGTACAGAAAGCCTGTACAGCGTTTCACAGGGGAAAAAAAAAACCTTAAACCCTTTTCTTCTTTAGACACAACAGGAAGAAAGCTGGAGGTGCTGGGCAGACACTTGCTGCCAACACTTCCAGCCCAACCATGTACAGCCACGTTTAGTCATTTCTACAAGGTCTCACTTTGACGATTCTGAAGTCTTTCGGAAACTTCAGGGTGATTTCTGAAATCTTGATTAAAATTTAGTTTCTAAATACTGCTGTACCTTGTAAGTTATATTCATATCAGGATCAGGAAAACAACTGTCCACAAACCCACGTTATATGAGAAAACTACCCTCTCTGTTCACTTTCTCTACCTTCACTGGAAGGTCCAAAATTGGAAGGCAGTTTTTGGTTGGTTGGTTGTGTTGTTGTTTTTTGTTGGTTTGTTTTTTAATAAGCAACATTGTCAGAGTACGTCCATATTTTCAAAAAGAGACCAGTAAGAATCCAGAAACCAACACAGAACCCACGAAGGGACTGGTAAAATTCAGTGGAAAATCCTTCACAACGCCCATTTTAAATGTAAATTAATACAATTGAAAGAGCAACACATAAATGTGAGTGATCAAAGACATTTTCTTTAGCACGCTAACAGTAGAAACCCAACAACCAGCATACATAGCATGTTCTGCTGTGAACCTGGTGCAACCACACAAGCACGTTCAGAAAGCCACAGCATAAGCATGGGAAAGGAAAACTGCATTTTGCATCCAGGTTCAAAATCATAAATCAAAAGCCAATGGTAAGTGGAAATAATAGCTGAAAGATGTTGGTGTGGCACGCACCTTCAGTATCATCACGCAATTGCTCCACCACATCTGTCAAATCCTCCCAAGAGTCTTTGCAAACAGCAAAAAGAAAGGAAAAGAAAGAAAACGTCATGCAAGCCATGATCTAAAGGGAAGATTCAAAAATCAAGGTATAAGGGCAGGATAACTGAAAGGGAGATACACATAATACAAAACTCAGTTCATATTAGCAAGAAATTTGCAAGACAAAAGGGTTTGTTAGTCTGCACAAAGCAATACAGAGAAGCTCTTTTTTTCATCTCGAGAGACAAATTAAGGCAGCCTTCAATAGAACTTGAGAAACTTTGCTGCTTCTTTTTTGTTGTTGTTTAGGTTTTTTTTGCATGAAGACAATCGATATTGTAATAAAACACATCCTAAAAGGAAAAGCAGGAAATACATTATTCTTTTTAGAAGATCAAAGCACTCAAATTTTGGTATTTATGCAACATCAGCATTTGCTTCAGTTTTTTCCTACCCAGCTTCCCCAAAGAACCCCAAAGATAAGAGAGAAATAGACAGGAAAAGCAAGCATGGCAAGCTCTGCATGTTTCAGGAAAGTGACACGCCGAGAACTTTTTGAATAGTCTTTAGTGGAACTCTTAACTCTGTTACAACAAATGAAAAATGGCGCAGAGGTGATCCAGCTTAGCCCAGACTCGGGTCACTGGTTTCATGCTGTCATTCCGACTTTGATTCACTACAGCCTTGATCAGAACCCCCCCCTTTCTCCTTGCTGGGAGCCTGCAGGTGGCTGGCAGGCACGGGGAGGAGGCAGGTGTCCTCAGAAAGGATCAGGCAGGACAGGGAGAACTTGTTTCAGCCCTCCCACTAATTCCCTACTTTTGAACCCACAAACAAAGACAGACAAAGCCCCAGACGTCCGAACCCAGCTTATTTTCAGCTCCCTACTTACATGCCTGCTCTCCTCAGTGCTAATCTGCAAACCGGTGAACGTCCAAACCACAAGAAAGGCTCTATTCCCTTCACACACCAACTGTGCCAAAGTCCCGAGCAAAGTACACATCCTGTTAGGACCTCCCCCCTCCCACGGACAACCTATCACTAAGCCTCCTGCCACGGGACTCAGTGCTAGCAAACAAGTAGCACATTCACAATCACTACAGTTAAAGAAACACCTAAATACCACCACAAGCAGTAATTCAGCTGATCCCCAAAAGCCTCTTATGCTGCAATGCTATTGACCAACCACAACCTTATCCTCCAAAATAGTTTTATTCAAAGAGACGATTTTCAGAAATCAGTTTTGCACCAGCTCTCTTCATGGTCCAGAAATTCCTTTCTGCCCCTATGGCTAAGCTTTACTGCAATACTGAGGACAGTAGAAGACAACACTTTATTGTGTCCTACTAATTTACCCATGTAAAACTGATCCAACTAATTTTCCTTCAGCAGGAATATCTCCTTCTCTTGTTAGGGGTGAAGAGGGGGAAAAGGATGAGTGCAATCAGACCTCCTGACCCTTGCTTCCTACACACAGCTGGGAGCTCTGCTTGAGAAACTCCCTGCTATTGCAATAGCAAAGCACTGGTGATGCTCCCCCTGCCACTGGCTTCACTTTTGGACTCTTATTACAGGTGTTAAAGCCTCCTGCAGTCCCAGAAAGCTTTCTGTAGCTTAGCGCAGTGGCGGATGGGCTTTTCTCTTGCACTTCTCCAAACTCCATTGAACTCCTTCTTTGGAATGCCACAGACTGGATTACATGGCCTGTGAGTTACTTTCAACCCTTTGCCTTTGCAAATACCTGCATGATTCAAGAACTCCTTATCTGTGCAAACCACATGTAAGACATCTGTATAAACAAGTTCATAAGGCCAACATTTTCTAGCTATACTCCTAATATTTCTAAAAGGAAATCGGGACAAAATCTAGGTGCACATGTGATCATTTATTTAATAGCACTTTCCACCAGAAGTAAAGATCAAAAACAGATTCTGATCATCCCATAATCCTGACCTGATTACCAAGATCAAACATCACTGGTGAATTCTCTCTTATCACATATTGAGGGCTTTCTTCCTTAATCTCAGGAATAAACAGTGAAGTAAATCTCTGAACAGATGTATCTATGTATATATAACAATTAACTTGGCAACGTGTAAAGAGCCAATTGCCAGGCATCAGTAGATTCACATCTTTCTCACTGCTGATTTTGCAGCTTCAAACCCCGCTCTAAGTGCACCACACTGGAAACATCTAAGCCAAGCATTTAACACCTCTGTTCCTCTATGCCTATGTCTTTGCTCAACTCCACGTCCAGCATCTACCCAAGACCTCCACCTACAATGACAGCTGTGACAGATAGCGATGCTCACACATGGAACAGGTTTTTATTTCTCATCACCGTAAGAAATACACAAACTAAATTAGGTCAGCAAATTCCAAGCAGTCCAACCTCCCCCCACACCCACATTGGATCTGAGCTGAATGTTTCACAGAAAGGGACAAGAAACCTCAAATGACTGCTGGCTACAGCTGAACGATCACCTCCTCTTTCACACTAAAAGACTAAGGCTTTCACTTTTATTTAAGAACCGAGCATCACAATGCAGCAAATGCACGTGAAGAAACTGAAGCATTTTCATGACTGATACATTAATATGAAAATCCTACCCATTATTTTAAGAATAATGCATCTTAAAGTTATTTTCTTAACTGCTGCAATGTCAGCAAAACAGAGATCTCAACTGGTTGGAACACAAGAGCCAGTCCAGCAGCACCAAATGCTGTGGTTGGGGCTGATACATCCAGCTTCACCCTAGGGCAAGGAAGCCTTGATAATGCTATTAAACAGAAAGAATTCTTGATTATTATTAAGATTGAAATTATGAGCCTAGCACAGAGTTGGGAGTAGAAACCAACTAACACCATACCCCTCTGAAGCCCTGCCAGCTGTGCACCACAATACAATGGTCCTACACCATCCGGCAGCCCTCAGCACCGTTATGGAAAAGTTTAATTCCAAAGGTAACACCACCCAGCAACAAGTTGCCACACCACTAAGCTGTGCCACAAAAATACACTACATGCAAAAGCTGACTATGTGCAGGGGAAACCAAAACTGTGGATTCTCATGCTGTGGGCAGAGCGGAGATAAAAAAAACCATCAGATTCATCTTACAGTGCTTCTGAACAGGTGCCTCAAGAGAAGGAAGCTATTTGAGTTCCCACATACGCAGCAGAAGCATCTCTGTGGCATTCTAAATAGATCTAAACAAGTGCTGAACATGCACCCTTTAATAAATGCTCAGCTATGCACAGACCACAAACCACTACTCGTAGACCTGAGCTACACAAAATCTTACCCGTTTCCTTCAAACTGCCTACACAAAACATGCTCATTAAGAAATAATGTGCAATGAGCACTTCCAGCTTTAACACAGCATCTTAAGACCATACTGGGATATCACCTACAAGCAAACTCCTGGGATTTACAGTAAGCCTAACAAAAGAACTGCAAATTCCCCAGCACACACTGCCTCCCAGTCTGTGTTCTGTTTACACCTGAACACACTGACCCACAGAACCAAGAAGGCTGGAAAAGACCACTAAGATCATCTAATCCAACCCCAGCCCATCCTCACCCTGCCCATTGACCATGTCCCTCAGTGCCACATCTATGTGTTTCTTAACACCTCCAGGGATGGCGGACTCCAACACGACCTTCTGTCAGCACATCACTACTCCTCCGGAAAAGGTTGTCCTAATACCCAACTTGAACCTCTCTGGGCTCAATGTAGGACCATTTTCTCTCATCCTACCACTGTTACCCAGGAGAAGAGGCCAACCCCCACACCTCACCACAGCCTCCTTTCAGGCAGCTGCAGAGAACCACAGTGTCTCCCATGAGCCTCCTCCTTCTCCAGACTGAACAACCCCAGCTCCTTCAGCCACTACCCATAAGTCTTGTGCTCCTTGACCCCACAGCTTCACTGCCTTTCTCTGCACAAGCTCCAGGGCCTTGATGACTTTCTTGTAGTGAGGGGCCCACAACTGAACACAGTTCAGTTCTGGTCTGGCCTCACCAGAGCTGAGTACAGATATATAGAGAGTCATTAATTAACCTGTAAGGAGAAGCTAATGGGTCAGAAAAGTAACAAGAAAAAAAAAATAAAAATAGAAAGACCAATTTTGAGAAGTGGAAACAGTCCAATAAAGAAAGTATTTTGGCTGCTATGAGAAACCTGACCTGAATCCACTAGTTTTTGTATAGACATTTACACAAAGCATTAACTGTGCTGAAGATTTACAAACAAAAATGCAGCTAGCTTGGGGTCCCTGAGTTCTGCTTACCAATAAAGAAAAGGGTTATTTTTAAGGCTGTTGTGATATATAGGGAAGATGTCAGCTAACGGCCAAGAGCAGGAAAGACAGCCATATTGCAGTCAGGCTGCCTCTGTGCACTTCTATCAAATCCCCTCTGCTCCTGCCTGGTGATCTGCCACAACTGACAAAAGCTCTGAGCAAAGCAGCAAGAACAGCTGATGCACGGGAAACAAGACTTACAGAAGAGCTGTTGAGTCGGTTACAGCCAAACAACATACTCGGGAACTGAGACAACAGTGAACTAAACCTAACCTACCAAGCAACAAGGGGAGTTCTCTTGATCTTCTTCTCCCCCTCGGTACACAAACATGCTTCTTTCATTTTAGCACCAGTATCCAAAGCACTACAAGTTCTTTCTCCTCCGGAAGCAAAGAGCACTCCTCTGCACCTCACCGACAAACCACAGCACTTCTCAGATTCACTCAAAGGCACTCCAAGCAGCAAGTGGAAATCTACAGCAACCTTAAGTATAACCAGAAGTTACAGATAGTTTCACTGTCAGTTATGCCTTATCACGCCCTAAAGGGAAGAAGCACCATCCATACTGGTGGCCAGAGGGATGCTGGTGGAAAAAATGCTGACACATGCGCTCATTAGAATGTAAATTATAGGAACTTTTATCTGGTTTTAACTTTTAGTCCATTGCTTTAAACACTAGCTTGTCTTTTCTGGGCCAAAGCATCCCACAAGGGAAAGTGGGAAGAGTTTTCTCAGAAATAGCACAAGTTGTATTCATGTCTCTTTTCCCTCCTCCTTTAAGGCTAACATTCTCGTTCATTGCACGGACAACTAATAATTCTACCACTAAAAGGAAAGATATAGTCATATTATGTTTATTTACGTTGTGTGATTCTCTTATTTATTGCCTTAGGAATGAGAAATAATACATTTAATCAGGAATAATTAAACTGGTCAGTAAAGGTATGCATGGAGAGACGTAACGAGTAATTCTTTTCATTAGATTTGCAATTCAGGTAGCTCATGATGTGTCAGCAACAAAAGGGACAACGCAACGAGGGCTTCAGCACCATGCTGAATGTTATTATGTGTGATCCAAAACCCCAGGAAGTGGCCTGAGTCCAAAGATCAGAATAAAATAATTAAAAAAAAAAAGTTAAACCTACTACCTAAAAATTGAGACAGATGGTCTGCGTATACTAGAAACAAGAAGTCAGTTCATTTCAGCCTGCAGTTTCTGTCTGGGCAAGCTATATCCAAAACTGGAAGGCTGAGAAATGGCTACCAAAACTGCTTACCAAACACATTCTCCCACCCTGCAGCACTGTCATGTGCCCGCCTGCAAGTCACAGAATTACAGAAGTCCTGGCTCTCCTTCCAATGCAGGAGACCAAAAGAGAGAACACAGCATGCATGGGTACTGATGTGTCCCTGAGAACCTCTGCTTGCCCTTTGCTGATGCTGCTGACCCTGGTGCAGTCTGCTCTCTGCAGGTAACAGTTGCTTTTATCTATTTCTTCCAGCCACGCATCACACACTGACTCAATCCCTGCACTGTCACATTGCTCCTGCCATCACTGTTCTCCCAGTCACTGCATCTTACCCAGCATCTGACCATCCAGAGCTGAGGGACATGGTTAGTGGGCCTGGGCTGATGGTTGGACTGGATGATCATAGTGGTCTCTTCCAACCTTCATGATTCTTTGAACTGCTTTCTTTAGCTCGCCTTACAACACCAACATCTTGTGCTTTCATCACCAATTGCAACAACAGACTTCAGTATTTCACAGTGAAAACACCTGCACTGTTTCGAGTTTCTTTATTAGGCTGTTGCCATCACTGACTTTACAACGTGCTGCTCCTTGCTTGGAAGCATTAAGGTCATCACCTCAAACTTGACTGTTAATCCCACACCAGGAGCATTTTAACACATGTAAAGGGTTGCACTGTGCTAACACAAAGTCACAGATCTGCAACAAACCAGGTACTTCTGTATGGATGTTTGCTGATCTGCAACAAGCCAGGTATGTATGTTGCAACTGTGTGCAGATAACTGAGATCATGGACAGTTTCTCCGCAGCCAGGCTTTTTCCGAGCGGAAGTGCATGAAAACTGCTATGGGAAATTACCCATTTTATTTTGGCACATGCACACCGAAAAAGAAAACCCACATTTTTCTCCAATCTTTCATTTTACATCTTGATTAGAACGCAAAATGTTTCTCTACAGCTTCTGATTCATTATTTTGCAGGGCCATAAGCTTTTGCCATATTTCCCATGCTCATTGGACTTCATTTAGGCTGAGCAAGCTTAGAAGAGTAAACAATCCTTGATTGCTATTTGCCAATTATAACATTGAAAAGAATTACAAAAAGTTTAAACTTTAAATCAAAACAGAACTAGAGCTGATGTCAGCCTCATCCTTACATCCTTAGAGGGCGCTCCTTTTTTAGTTCATTGCCAGTATTGATTACCATGAAGAGCTTTAAAACTTAATCTTCCTTTAGTTTGGATTCCAGTTTTCTCTGTCCTCCCCCCTTCAACAGCTCCTGGCTTGAGACAGGATTCAGCACAAATATAGTAAGGAGGACATCTCCTTCCTCTTCTACAGGAGGATGACAATGTTCATCGCATTGCTTTTCAGTATGTGTTGCCTGGATTACGTGGCCTAACTACTATTCAAAAGACTGTGGCTGTTAACAGACCATAATTCATACATCTTACACATAACCAACATTCACATCTGTTCTACTGAATTGAGTCTCTGGCTCATACCTGTAAGGAGGCTACGTGACCAAAGAGTATCTGGCAATCCATGCAATTTTTTAAGCCACCTCAAGCTTTTGCCCTACCTAGGGGTTTCTGCCACCATACAGATGTCAGAAGAGGTACTTTTCATACCAAAAAACCAAAAAAACTCATGCAGTTTTTGTGAATGTGCAAAAGGTCTCTGCTATTCTCAGCAGGGTGCTTATACCAGATTTGTTTTGTGATGTGAAAGATACAATTCCTAAAGCAACTCCCACCTCTCCCAGCAGTTTGCTTCTATTCCACACCACCAGAGAAAAAACCTACAACAACAAAACAGTTGTCAGAGTTTCACATAATGCTCCATACAGCTCTATACCAGGACTGCAGGCCCCAGACAGGCACATCCCAGCATGGTACGAGCCCTAATGTCACACAGTTCGGACCAAACCAAAGAGTACTGCAGCTCCCCAGCTCAAAATAAGGTGATTCCCACAGCCTGCAGCATGCAAAGTTCAGTGCTGAGAAGCAACTTATTTGCAAAACAAAAGCATAGCTAATAAGATCATGCTGCTTCTTTAAACCATTTTGAAGTGTGCAACAAAGATGGGAAATTAGCTGCAGGTAGATCTTGGTTTCATGGTTCTTTTTAAGTGATACTGTAACACTTGATAGCACACGTACTATCAGATCACATAGCTATCACACACATTCTTTCTGCTTCCAACTATAAGTTGATCTCATGAGGATTAAGACTTCATTGCTCTAGCACGAAGCTCCTCAGTAAGAATGCTTATTCAAAGCAGAAATCTACCATGCAGTAAGAACTTCACAAGACCATTTTGCACCTCCTCTATAAGTTCACATCAGGGTTCAATCTTGTCAAAGCAGGCACTAAAACACTTGATGTTTTTCCCAGCCAAGTCCCTAGACAATCACTACATCTATGGCAAATAAACAAGAGTACAAAAGCCAATTGTGCCATATTTGCCACTTTGTGATGCCTGCGCAGCACAGTACACTTCTGAGTTCTTAATTCAGAACCATTGTTTAAAAACAACAAGGTCAGCCCTGAGAACAGTAGGCACCAGCTGCCTCTGCTGGGGAACCCTTGGAGCAAAAGCAGCACTCGCCTCCAGCTCCCCACAGCACTGCATTGCCATGAGCTGGCACTGCTATCATCTGAAGTCTTTCTCTCACTGGAACTAAAACATGGGGTTTTGAGGAGGGATATAAAACCAAGGTAAGCAAGAATCATTTCCTTTAACTTCCTCTTGCAGGTTGAAGCCACATTTCCTAAGTAACCAGCTCAAAGTGTCAATAAGAACAAAAAAGAAAAGAAACAACAATAAACCTAATCCCTATTTACAATCTGCTCCTCCCAGAAAGAAAAACAAACAAATTACTGCAGCTTTTTGTTTAGCAACAATCCAGTTTTGTCAGTTACTTCACTTGCTTTGCACTGACTGTGGTAGAACCACAACAACAGAAGAGCATCTTTAAAAATACAGAAGCAGAGAGTGACACTGCAGCCGACCACGTGAAGCAAAGCAGGAAGGTGTCAGGCCTGCAAGACCGTACAGCTGAAAAAACTGGGAACCCAAGAGGAGAAGCCACAGACCCCAGGTCTCCCATCTTATTCACTGACTGAGTCATCATCGCAGGTCACATGAGAGCAGCCCAGCAGGCATACAGACAATAAGAAGGAGGAAGGCAGGATGGCCAGGGGGCACAGCAAATCAGTGGAGAGAGCCCAAAGGTAAAACCTTTTGGGAAGCAGCAAGATCTGAAGGACAGCAACAGGGGGCTTCAAATCCTTCTTTCAGACGCATAACTATACTACATCCTGATTTTATGTCTTGACTTGTAAGAGAAGAAAAATGCAAATTGTTGTTATGCATTGGCAGAATTCCTACGTTTTTTGTTGTGTTTGTTTTTTTTTTTTCCCCCCCTTCTGTTCCTACCTTCCTATGTCAGAATTACAGGGAAGCTACAGAACCAGTGCTGGCTCCCTGCTTTCCCTCTCAGAGCAGCAGCCAGTGTCTGCAAGCTGTCTTCCTGTCCCCTCATCCCTGCACACACAGAGGACATAAGAGCAGTGCTGATGCAGTAACAGCAGCTCCAGTGCTAGGGATAAAGCTGTGTCAGCTTTCCTGTTATGAACACTTCTTCCTGAGCTTATCATCTCTGTTAATAACATAATTTGGATCAAGTCTTTCTCCCTTCCAACGAGCAGCCTTATGTTATAAATATATAAATATCTCCACAAAGGTCATTTTCAAACACCTCTCTTTTTACTCATTTTTGACACAAGAATCAATACTGCAGCGAAATAAGCAAATACTGCTTTCCAACCAACCCCCTCCGATACCTTCAAGAGGCTGTCTATAATAAGAGCATTTAAAACAATTGTTTTTGTAGTTTGGAAAGCGTTAGTCCACTATTAGTGCTTTTGCTGCCTACAAGAGTGACACTGGCACTATAGAAACATTGTCAACATATTTGGGAAAGGTATTCCAGAAAAGCTTTAGCTCATGCACTAGAATCATTAAAGTCTATCTTGCCACGAGTTTGATGGGAGTAAGAAGGCAAAGAGAGAGAAAAAGATTCATATGAGAAAAAGGATCTAACTAATTGACTTCCAGTGCAACAGAGAGGTTTTCCAGGATATAGAAAGATGAGACCCCTAGAATGCTCAGGTCATTTACTAACCCCAGTGTGACAGATCACAAGGGGAGTTAGTGTTTATCAGACAGATAGAGGGAAAAGGAGGCTGAGAGAGAGACAAAAGATCAATCTATCAACACTAGAAGACATTGTTAAAACAAAACATAAGTCTAAGACCACAGAAGACTGCCCAAATTCATGCCACGTACAAGAACATGAAAACTGGAAGTCAGCTGAATTGCTGCACCCTGGGCTCACTCTCCACTTACACTCAGGATCCATTTTCCTGAGCCTCTAGCACCTCTCTGAAATGCTGGGATGCGCTTCAAAGGGAAAGTCAGCCTCTGCTTTTGAAATCCCTCTCTAGTCCCCTGCTTGGCAAGCAAATCCAGACCCAAGGGCTGCTGCTCCTCAGTTAAGTTTAAAGCTCAAATTCACACCACAAATTAAGCTGCTGCATCCACAAGACAACAATAGAGAAAGATGTTACTGATTTGACAAACCCCACCAAATGGGCCGAGCAAGATTAATTGGTGGAATCATACTCAACTAATTAACAGAGAGCAGCCTGGAGTGTGAAGATGGAGTTCCCTCACTGCAGGACTGAAAGATACTCAGCATTCCCCAACTGTCACACAAAACCCAGCAGTATTGGTGCTAAATAACCCTGGAAGCACGAGGCTACCCTATAAACAGTTCTGCAGGAATTCTGCCCTAGCAAGGGCAAGGAGGAGCTGCAGCGTGTGGCTGTCTTCTGCATTTTGGTCAGAATTTAGAAAGCTTTCAGTTCTCACTTCACGTGACCCGGTGTTAAATTGTTTTCACTATCAGCCCAGATTACAAACCCATTTTCAATGAAAAGAAAGACCTTTTATACCTCCACATTTCAGGCTCCTGAGCCATAATAAACAGCAGCATGCTCAACAGAAGCAAGACTTGTGGTGGCATTATCACCTGACAATAGGCACAGCTGTGCAATCACTCGGGGCTTTCCAAAAACTACCCACTGACCACATGCAGACAGAAGTCAGCATGCTGCCAGTATGCTCTATGGAATATACATCACGGCACCTTCCTTCCTGAGACACAAACCCAATCTTCCCCAATACATTAAAAACAAAACAAAAAAAAACAACCCACACAGATCTGCCTCTGATAAAAGGATGGATTACAAAAGACAAGAGCAGTCGGAAGCACTGAGTTGGCTTTTTGGTACATCACACGGTGTCCAGGTACTGCAGGCAGGACAAGAGCATCTCATCCCAGAGACACCCCCTCCCAACTCTTGCAGCAGCGGTAACAATGCGATGGCTGCAGGGATCCCGAGGCAGCGAACCGGACCATACCTTCATGGGTAGGCTCTGGGTCGGGGGTCAGCGAGATGTCATCCAGCTCGCGCAAGCAGAGCCATTCTCCATCCATGGACACTCGGAATTTGCAAAGATAGATGGTCTCCATGGCAGCCTGAGTGATCTTGTCGGTGGTGGGGGTTGGCATGTCGCTTTGAGGCGTCAGAGCAGACATGATGACTCAGCTGGTACGACAACAACAGGGAAAAAAGAACTAAGAAGAGCTTTTGGAAGAAGAAAACAAGAAATACCTTGCTATTATAGGTCAGATATGCTCAGGACCGCACAGACTGCTTTGGTCTTTTCATAAATAAAGCAAGGTAAAAACGCTGCTCCTTCACGCTTGTCTGTTCCTCCCTCCTCTCCGTCAGCTGCCGTTGTCTTCAGATATGCTAGAGGCTATTGATCCTAAGCAACCACAGGGAACCTGGCTTCTGCATCAAATATGGGAAAAAAAAAAAGATAAAAAAATATATTAAAAGAAAAAAAAACGAAGGAGGAAGAAAAAGAAGGGCTTCCTCTGATGACTCCCCAAGCAAAAACAAAGGAAGAGCGTAGAAAAAAATATCCAGTTTTGCTGAAATGAAGCTGCTGGTGCCTTTCTTGCCAGCTCAGGCAGGGCAGCGAGTGCTGCTAGGATTGGTTGTGCGCAGTAAGCAGGGTGTTGACCAAAATGGCTGACTAATGAACTGAACTGAAAATTCAGGCTCATGTGACCAGCTGCTCTGAGCGTGGGGCGAGCAATTCCCAGGATGCTTCATAGGCGCTGCTGATGCAGGGACGGCAATTAGGTCTCATCATCCCCGGCAGCTTCTCATCAGGCTCTGCTGGGCGATTTCCAAGCAGCACGGCGCGGATTTCTCATCAGCTGCCCCCGTACTACAAAGAAGAGCAGCACAAGGAATACAAATGTCTCTTTGTATTCCTTTCATGCGCTGGATGCCACTGCGTGAGTGAAGCAAGTACCTTTGTTTTCACAGCAGGTGTGCAAATTGCAGTTCCATTCTATTTTTCTTGTGTAACCCCCTCGTGGTACCTCTGAACTAAGATTTCCCATGCATAGAAGAATTTTAGGATGGATTTATCGGCTCGGGGAAACGATGAGAAAAACAAAAGAGCTCCAGAGCTAAGCACTTCAGTAATGTAGGATTAAGCTGTTTTAGAAGGGCACACGCACACCAGAGAACAATGAGGAGGAACACAAACATACAGAGGTACGCAACAATCTTAGACTTCAAAAGCACCAACTGAAATCAGGTATCACTCAGGTGAGGCTCAGGATGAAGCATCACCTCTCAGCAGGCACAGAAATGGGCTTTCGGTGTCTCAAGAGCCAAACGGCAGTCAGTCCCGTGCAGCCACATGAACCTCCTCCACACCTCAGCCCACACACCCCACCTCTGGGGCATGGAAGGCAGCGCTGCTCTGTGCCAGCCCACTGAGAGCCTTCTTATCCTCAATCCCTATTCAGCCAGGGACGTGATGCAAGACTGCCACCCCCGTGAGCTATGGGATGGTTCTATTCTTGCATGGCTCCAGTATGAGGCAGAGAGTAGGTGGGCAGCATCCATCTGAAATGGAGGCTCGTCTCCACCACCCACCCAGGGAAGCGAGCAGAAGCTGACTGCTCACCAAAAAGGCACATCAATGGGAACACAGGGATGATTACTCACCTCAATTACTGACTGTACGCTTTTTCCCTAAAGAAACACTAGAAACAACATGTGTCTATTTCTAATACAGACTAAACATAAATCGATCCCTCGATGCAGAAATCAGAATGCCAACTCACAAAGATTCATTTTTTTTTTAATTAAGAAAGCATTCGTTATGTTAAACATTTATAATGAAATGGGGAAAATAAAAATCAAAGTTATTTCCACCAAGCAAGAGGCAGTGGCTGCTTTCAGTGAAAACGTCCTGCTTGGTGCACAGCATTCTCACTCAGCACCTCTTTGTCCCCATTAGACTAAAACAAAGAGCCATGCGGCGTGTTATTACAGCGATGGAAAGAAGAATTACATGACAGATGACAATGGTTATTGTTGTTCCCTCTCTCTAAGAAAGAATGGGTTTGATAACGCACGCTGACACATTAGCTCTTACTGTATCTGTACATCCTTTCAGCAAGCTCCAGTTTCAACACCCACATCTCACTACTCCAAAAAGCAGCGAAAGCTGTCCTACAGAACACTGCTCCCTTCGCTCTTGCTTTCTGAAGCAGTCCAAACAAACAGGAAACCATCAGAGTAAACTCTTGAGAGCCAACAAAGTACCACGAGCTGTTTTGTAAACTGATGTATAACTGTCAGTTATAACTTACAAATAACACTAGGTGTAACCCTGCGGCTCCCACTTCAAAACAATGGTCTTCACTGGATTCGGCACTGACAAATGACCCATGCAGAATGATCACAGTGGAAGTTTCTTTAGGTATTATTCTACTGATTTCCTTGTATGCCATTTGCTTCTTCTGAACGTGAAGAAATAAAAGCAGCCACTCTGCCCTTTTCAGCCCAGGTGTGTTTCCAGACCTCCCTTATGCAACGTTCCTGCTCTAAATACTGCATAGGGATTAAGGAAAACTAAAGTAATGCAGCTGCACAGGCTGCCCAGGGAGGTGATGCAGTCACCATCCCTGGGGGTGTTCGGGAGCCACAGAGATGTGGCACTGAGGGCTGTGGTCAGTGGGCACGGTGGGGGTGGGTTGGGGTTGGACCTGATGATCTTATAGAGGTCTTTTCCAACCTTCACGATTCCATGAAGGTAAAACAAAATATTGCTTTTGAAATATTTCATTCCATAAGCATGCCTTACACAGAACAGAGTATAACACCTGTCAGATTTTGAACAGTCTGTAGACTAAAAGAAACAGCTACCTCACCTCAATAAACCTTCTATTCCCCTAAGGCACAACACCAAAACATCTCAGCAGATGCTGAAAACCTGATTGGTTGTGTCCGATTTTATTAAAACCAAGCAACAACAAAACCCCACAACACAAGAGCGATCCTGTGATCTACTGATCCGAGAGCCTTTTGCCCCCCCATCTGGAAAACAGGACCTGAAGACTCCACCCCTACGCTGGGCCTCAAAGTTATAAATCAACAAAGAATGTTATAAAACAACAGTGTCACGTACTTGTAGCTTTCATAAAGCCTTTGGAGAAGAATTCCTCACAACTTGATGCCAAGTGCTAGAGCTGTAGGAGGGTTTGGGGTTCAATGAGTGGTCAAGTGCAAGTACAAGGGAAGAGGTCAGTTAGTGAAGGATCACTTTCTGAGCGGCAAACAAGTCAGACGGCTTGGAGCAGTCCTAGGAAAGTCTAGTATTAACCACGCTATGGCAAAGCAGGACAGAAGCTCTGGCTAGATTACAAAACACAGCAGTTGGCAGATATGTTTGAATTTTAGCAGTTTGAAAGCAAACCATTCCACTACCCAGCAGCATTTCAAATCTCAGCTGTACCAGAAATTATTTCCAATTTATTCAGCTTTTAAAATGACAATGACTTAAACAATTACTAAACAAATCCCCCAGCCCCCTTTCGGACTCCAGAGGGCACATTTGAGTCCTTCTGCTTCCAGCGCCAGCACAGCCAGCCTGCCAATGCCCGACCTTTGCTCCTTAGCAGAGAACTTCCCCCAGTGGCTGCACAGGGGCTGCACAGCAGCCATACAGCAAAACGGCAAAGTTAGCAGACGAGATTATTGCTTCAGATGACTGCACGACTTCTGCTTATTTAAAATCGCAGGAGATCACTGGAGCTTAAACAAAAAAACAGCTATTGACACTACACAAATTGGAACCTCTGTCAGAAGGAAACGATCTGATGGTAACAGCTCAGACACATCGTAGAGCTCTGAGCTGCTTGAGATATCTTGAGAGAGTAGGGGAGCAGATATTCCATGCAGACAAGATAAAAAAATTATGATGAAACACCAGCTTTTATACCACAGCATAAGATAAGCATGAATCATAAGCAAGTCTGTGCACGTTTCTGTGAAGCAGGTAGCCTGTTTGCGACTGATGCATAAGATTAGACAGCCTGTCATTCCAGTCCAGTAAGGCAGTTCACACACTTTTATGTGAAACCATTCTGGCCTTCCTATTTTCTTTCCTGATATGCCAAACTCTTACCTGCAGATCCGAGAGCACAACTTCTGCTCTTACGCAACCTCTCTCTCCTGCCCCTTGACTTCAGTCTGCACCAACACACCACCCAGCTGCCCTGTGTTTCCTTCAGTCAGTGGCTGTGCCAGCTGTGACTGCTGGAAATTGGTATCAGAATTTCTCTGTTTCCTGAACAAGTGACAAACTTAGTTCGTTTATTACTGCGAAGTACAGAGATTTAAGGAATCAAATACCTCTGGCAGGCTTTGAGTGGGAGCAAGGCAGCATAATCAAGTTGCTTTTACAGCACTTAAAAAGTATTCTAAGTATTTACTACAGCTCAGCATGTTTAAGTCTTCCTCTTGTTCGCTCTCTGACTGGAACCATCTGTATCAAGAAAGCAGGTGCTGCTGGCATCAAAAGCTTCTGCAACCTACTTCAAATAAACACTACTTCAAATAAACCTTCAAAATATTCTGCAATATTGCCTCTCCACTGTGTTAGTCACTATCCCACTTTAACAGGCAAATATCAATACAAGGAAATTATTTTTATTACAGCTTATGGAAATGACTCTAAGGAGAAGAACCCAAGATCTAGCAGGAAACACCTTTCACTTAAATCTCTTCTTTCAGTTTACAGCTATGTAGAGAGGGATTAGTCTTCACAGAGTACATCACCACTTTAATCCAGGCACAAGACGCAAAAATAGCTTTCTTCACACTCCTCAATCTTAACTCCAAAAATAACTGGAGCATTGAAGAATCAAGGGAAGCAGATGTGATTGACCCCTTTGGGTACTGCTACAGAACAAAGAGCAAGAGAAGTCAATGCTGAAAGTCACATACCATGGCAACATGCACTCATGGCACTGGAGGAGAGCCATGCAGGGTCTGCAGGCCAGCCATGGCCTTCCCCAGCCATGGCCTTCCCCAGCAATACAGACAGGGCAATCCTGATAGCCCAAACCACTGCTAATGGCACCACACCTCAGAGCCACACAGAGGAGCTACCATTCAGAGGAGGTACTGAGAGTGACACCATCTGCAAGGCCACATACACTACAGGTAGCTGAGAACAAGGTCAGTACTAAAACGAAGTCCTTTCTCTTCCACAGCCAAGTTCTACCACTGTTTTAACATCAGTCCTGAAGCAGCAAGTGGATAGGCAGAATTTGGCAGCAGAGCTCGCTGCTCCTATTGCTTATCAGTGAGCAAGCAGCTCGCTGCTCCTATTGCTCAGCAGTGAGCAAGCAAAGGCTGCTTTTCCAGAGGCATGAGAACCAAAACATCTTATAGTAACAGGTATGGTGAGAAAGTTGGTTTGCAGACAGAACGTGCTCCAGAAGAAATAAAGCACAGTCCATGACACCGTGCAAATAAATCATGATTCCTGTTCCCTTCAGACACAGCCATGACTTCGTGGGCTTCAACATCTGATATTGTGCAGGCAGCTATTACTTCTGAGACAGAAAAATACAGGGGAGTTTCTATATACCCTTCCTAGGGCTTTTCCCAAAGCTTACACAGTCAGCCAGGGCTGTAACACCGACACAAGGGACGACACACTGCTCAGTGGTGAGGTTGTACACTAACTCCTGGAGATCTTGAGCAAACAAGCTCACCTCAGCTTCACACATCTGCACAGACCTTCCACAAAGGAATCATTTTGAACTGCATAAAGTACCATAACAAAGACTAAATACAGAATCACAGAATGGCCCGGGGTGAAATGGACCTCAAGGATCATGAATCTCCATGCACCCCCCTGACGCAGGCAGGGCGGCCAACCTCCACATTTAATACTAGACCAGGCTGCTCAGGGCCCCATCCAACCTGGCCTTGAACACCTCCATGGACAGGGCATCCACAGCCATTCTGGGCAGCCCAAAACACATTTTTTAAGAGCATGACAGACTCTCTTCACCTCAAATAGCTCAGTCCCTCCTTACACACATATCACACAACTACAGCGAGGAAAGGTTTCTCGATTGGGAAGCACCACTTTGTAAAAAGGAAGGTTTTGACAGGAAGTTAGCGGCCTGAATGACAGCCGAGCAGGGTGGGCAGGCAGCAGCTGGCAGCAGGGGCCCTTCCTGTAACTAAAAACAAAGGGAAATCATTACAGCTGCTCCCCGCTACAGATATCGACTTCTGCTCTCAACGGTCACAGCTTTGCTGAGTAATAGCTAAATAAAGTGCATTAGCTTCAAAAGGAGGACAACACGGCCAAAAATACCCGCTCCAAAACAAACGGGCTGCGACGTCTCAAAGGGCCACACGATGCTTCCGAGGGACAGAAACCTGTGGTTCCCGCAACGCCGGCGGAGCTGAGCTGGAGGATCGGCACTACCCGCCCGCCAGCACCCCGCGTCCCGGCCCCGACCCGCCCGCACGAGTCACCGCCCGGCCGCCAACGGAGCGGCGGGGCCACGACCGCAGCCTCGGGGGCCGGGAGTTTGGGGAAGGACGCTCCTCTTGCAGGTACCGCTGCCGCACGGGGACCGCCAACTCACGGCCGCGGAGCAAGCTGACGGCTCGGCTCCAACGGGAGCCCCGGCACCCCGCCCCAGCTTCACAAAGGCCCCTCCGCGGCACCTCCCCGCGCGGCCCCGCCGCTACTCACGGGCTGAGGCGCCGTCGGGCCCCGGGTAGCTCAGCAGCAGCACGGGCAGCGCGGCTCCGCCGCGGGGCGCCGGGGGTCTCCACGCGCTGTGCGGCGCGGCCGCGCCTCCATGGCCGGGGTAGAGGAGGAAGAAAGGCGGCGAGGCGGGGCGCTCCTCGTCCTCCTCCTCTGTCACCGCCGCCTCCTCCGGGTCGGGCTCGGCTCGCCGCTCCATGCCGGGAGGCGACTCGGCTGTCGGCCCGCTCCCGGCCCGGGAACTTTCCGCCTGCGGCGGCGGGAGAGGCGCCCGCTCCGCCTCCGCCATCGCCGCCCCGGACTGCCGGCCCCGCCCCGGGCGGGAAGGAGCGCCAGAGCCGGCCCCGCACAGGGCTTCCCCGGCCGCCCTCGGCCGCGAGCCCCGCCGTGCGAGGGGAGGCGGCGCGCGGCCCCGCCCGCCTTCCGCGTGCGAGGGGCGGAGAGCCGGCGGCCCCGGAGGTGCGGAGCTGTGCCCGCCGGACAGAGCCCTGCCGGGGGGGTGGAGGGCGGGGCTTACCGTGAGAGCGGGGCTTACCGTGAGAGCGGCGCTCGGAAAGGCGGGCTGCCACCCGCGGGAACTTATCTGCGGAGCGGGGCCGGCGGGCTTTGCTTGCGTGCGCCCGGCCTGCCCGGGGGAGAGATCGCGTTTTCCGATCCTCTGACGAGAGGCGACAACACCGAGCCCGGATGCCGCCTTTACCGCTTATACAGCCGCGGGCCATAGGGAACCGCCGGGAGGAGCGCCTTCCTAAGGGCAGCGCCCAAGGGCTCCCGTTCCGGCGGGCAGTCCCAGCGCGGGCTGAAGCGGCAGCAAAGAATGCGGCTCTGTCAGCTCTTACGGAGCCCGCGCTCAGGACGCCGAGGTGAGGATGTAACGCGTCGCTTTTCCCTTCTTCTGACCTCAGAGCCCTAAAGACACCTCCATGCTGAGGCTGCCTTCCGGCGCTGCCCCATGTCGTACGCTGTGCGACCGCTGCCTTACCGGGTGCTTCCAGACACTGTGGAACGCAGACCTTTGGTTCTGAGATGTGCACTCACCGGTGTGAGCTGGGGTAAGATCACATCCCAACTGTTGCTGATGGCACACAACAGAAGACAGCTATAAAAGCAAAATGAAGGCAGTAGTAAATGCATTTCCTTTTGAGTTGTTATACACGTTTTCCTTACCCTGTGTGATCAGAACATTCACACTGCGATGCAGAAAGCGCCGTCCATCCCTCTGCTGCTGTGTGGTTGTTCACTTCCAACTTCTAAAGGCTCAGTCTGGATGAGAGAATAAAAAGATGGTCCTTTAACCACCAACTCACTCCACTTCTCTTTTCCTGACTATTGCCTACAGACCTTCCCGTGTTTCACATGCATCTGTTTTTATAGGGGTCTTGAAAACCTATCCAGCATCAAGGATTTCACATCACAAACGTACCTCTAAGAAGCATTTATCAGAGCAACATTGTGGTGTTCTCCCTCCCACGGTAATAATCACAGTCGTAATTACTCATACACACAGCCCTACTGGAAAGGAGGATATTTAGGGCTTTGCCCGATCTCTGAGCCAACCAACTGAACAAAATGCCACGTTTCATCTTCATTTAAGCGGGTTGGTGCAGCAGTCCTGGGAGACACACTGTGCCATCTGCCGGCTGCCTGCGGTGGGCACGCTGACACGCACTGCCTGCTCTCGCCTTCAGCCTTAACCCACACATTTCTGGAACAGTGAGCCTGTAGGCATATCGCAATGTATAGCCCTTATTTACTGCTCAGATGGATGGTGCCAGAATTTTGCTACCCAGCTGCCTAAAGCTTTTCAAGGCAATACAAAGCCATGCAGGACTCTTACAGCTAATCTGCCAATTTATGGAAGTGCATCAGCCTTTCTTTTTCGCACAGAGTGTGAAATGTGCATGAGCAGATGCTGCAGTAATGAGATTGGTTAGCATCTCTGCAGGGTATTTCTCACATCCCCTGCAACATCTATTACCAACAAAGCTGCTTTTTCCCTACCACATTACCTTTCACTGACCTCATTGTCGGCCCAGTGCAGTCAATAGAATGATGTAGTTTGGGGAAATGCACTTGTACACCTTAGACTTGTTTCTCATATTGAAGCAGACTTGCACATTTAACATGATTACCAACTCAAAGCCATGCATTTTCTCTGGGAGCAGCAAGCAGCTAACACTGCTGATTGTCGCTTACAGTATGAGAGAGCAAGCATGAGAGAAACAGGTTACATGTCTTACCCAAAGCTATGACAAGAGCATCGCACAGAGAAAGACATTTTCTGTGACCTCTCCAAGAAAGCCTCATGTCTGCATTGGTGACACTCATTGAACAAAGGTTCAGCAAGTACCCCAACCTGAGGGGCTAAGCTTCTGCGGAGAAGTCAGTTGCAGGGCTTCAGATGGCAACTTCAGTCTTAAAACACTGACTGCTATGACTTCAGGACATGAGAAATAAATCCTTTCTCCTGCACATACCTTCAACCCTTCCCCTCCCTACACACAGACCTGCTAACAGCATAGACAAGTCTCAGCACTGATCAGAAACGCCAAGTTTTACTTCACTGCCATCCACACTCCTCATTAGTTTCCATTACCTCCTGTGGTACGAAACACCACAGCTCTGCAGGCTGGCAAAGACCTCCAGGGCAACTTCATGGGGAGGGGAATCAATTCACAATGAGCTGCAGTAAGAGCCTGAATTGAGCAATTCTGGTTTTGGCCATTACAGTGTTGAACTGCTGTTTGGCCCATGAGCAGCAGGGGGCAAACAAACACAGTACCAGTAAGGCCGGCAGAACTTGTCCTTTCAATCTTGAGCTCCATAGATTTGCTGACTGAAATCCCCTCTGAGATTGCCATGCATAGCTCTTACCCCACGGATTTGGGACATAAAGACTACAGAAGGTCTCCTTACCTCCATTTCCATACGTCTGGTGTCTGATGTTTTTTCACCTCTAACAAACAGCTATAAAAAAAATAACAAAACATTCTGCAGTCAGCAAGAAATCCATGATCCTGGGCAGGAAAAGGCCCAAGATAAAATGGTTTGCATTAAACCTATAGAAGGGCATTTTGTATGCAGAAATTGAGCATTGTTTGCATATTTTAAACAGAGCACCTAGCCTGTCATGGCTTCACACACTCGTATTTTGGCTTCTCTGATACCATCATACTAACTATAAGGTGAAAATAATGGCGTCTTACCTGTTTCTCCTCTATCAATGTTGTGTTAGATCTGTAATGGCAAGCAACAGTTAGCACTTTTATCATAGATTAAGCTAATGTAGTTATGGCAGATGAATAATTGATTATGCAATCCAGCAGTCCTCATTTTGCTTCTCACTGAATTATCAAGAAGTGGTTTCTCAGGTCATATGCAATTTAAGGCAATAGCCTCTTAGTTACTAAAGAAAGAATATTTAGGAGAGTGTAACAGTTAATTCTTACATGTATGAGAACAAGTTAATCACGGCATAAATTAAGAGGAAATACCATAACCATTTATATCTAACCCCACAGCTCTATACCTCAGCTCTATGGGCCAGGAGAACACAGTAAGCAGGTAGAGGCAGAGAATAGTGAATTCCCTTCTAACCCACCCTCCAGGGGTCCTTCCATCTCTCTCCTGCTGCCCTCAAGCCCCGTCTGGTCCACATCCATCCCCTCACTTGACACAACTCTTGCAGCCTCTCAAAGCCATATTCACAGCATAGGACGTAAGAGTAGAGAAAACACATTAACAAGGAAAGTGAGGAAGGTGCCCTGTTCTGCTCTTAGAGACAGCACCTTCTGAGAAGCACCCTCCTAAAAAAGAAACAAACAAGCACACAAAAAACTCTCAAAGGAGAACTCCCGCTTAAGGAGAAAAACCAAAACCAAAACCAACACAGCATCTTTTACAGAAAAATTTATTGCATTGAGAACTTTTACTTGCAGCTCTCTGAAACAGAGACAAGTAAGTTTCACTGAAGCTTTCTGCTCTT
Source organism: Excalfactoria chinensis (assembly GCF_039878825.1). Taxonomy (NCBI): domain Eukaryota; kingdom Metazoa; phylum Chordata; class Aves; order Galliformes; family Phasianidae; genus Excalfactoria; species Excalfactoria chinensis. The sequence continues at coordinate 39,557,170 of NC_092828.1, forward strand.
CTTAACACCAGCGCGAATGCCAGAGAGCTCCCCACCGTATCTGTGTATCTCCCTCCGAACTTCTCGGACCTGGCCCTTCCGGCGAATCTTGGCTCGCCTAAACTTCTCCCGATGCTTGACCCTGGGGTTGCGATCAATCTTCTTCCTCCTGGGCGTGAGGCCTTTGTTCTTGATCATCTGGTAAGTCACACCTCTCTTCTGGTTTGGATCCTCTTCTGTCACTGGTTCTTCAAGCGTTTCCTGTTCTTCCGTTCTCTTCCTCTTGAGTTTCAACTTCTCTTGCATCATCTTATAGTATTTTAGCGCAGCCTCTCCATCCAGGTCAGATTCATCTGCCAGTTCCTCAGCAGCAAGTTGGCCATTAGCAAGAGCAGATTCACCTTTTCGTTTGGTTTTCCTAGCAGCTGGTTGGAGAAGCACTGGAAACTTCTTCCGCTCTCGGAGCTTTTCCTCCTTCTTATCGTAATAGTTTTTCAGAAGCAGGCGAACCTGTGAGGACAACTTTTGATCTATCGCTGCTAGGTCATTGATGATATTCCTGTAAGCAACCAGTCGTTCGATGATGGGGTGACTATGAACTGGTATCCTTTTTGACTTTAGAACTAAATAGAAACTGATATTGGCACAGTAATTCAAGTACAGCTGATACTTGATCTGCAAATAGCGACTGCCTTTCCCCTGTGGGATGGTGCCGCTTTTGACCATTTGCAGCAGTGGGTGCAGCTCATCCTTCAGCTCCATCAGTTTGACTTCAAAGTCTTCAATCAGCTGCAGGAGCTCGGGAGACTCCTGCTTCAGTAGCTTCAGCTGCTCCTTCTTGGGAAGGGCCTGCAAATCCTTAGCAATCTTCTGCCCCTTGCTATCATGGGTTTTCCGCTGCTCCGCCATGTAGCCCTGGATCACATCCAGCCCATAATCATCTTCCCCCAGGTCCTCCACCAGCCTCCTCTGGATCACTTTTGCCTCCTGCTCCTCTTCCTCCTCCTCAGCATCAACGTCTTGCTGGCTACGTTTGCCTTTAGCCTGGGCGTCACTCCCATAGTCTGTGTCGTAGTAGAGCTGTTTGCGTCGGCCCCAGGACAGCTCGTGGGGGAGATCAGTGTCCTTACGGCGCTCCTCCAAATCACTCTCCATGGACAGGTCCTCATCCTCATCTTCATCCTCCTCTTCCTCCTCATCCTCCTCCTCATCTCCCCCATCTTCCTCCGCACTGCGGTCCTCATAAAACCCAGGTCCCGTTGCTTCCTCTCCTTCCTCACCAGCTTCACCTTCATCCTCCTCCTCATCATCATCTTCATCCTCATCCGGCAGCTGCAGCCCCAGCACTTCTTCCTCCTCCTCTTCCTCGCTGTCCCCGGCCTCCTCCCCGCTCTCCAGAGCCGCCATCACTTCCCGAAACCGCGCCTCGTGAAAATCCTCCACCTCGTCTCCCAATCCCTCGGGCCCCACCTCTCCGCCGGGCACTTTCTCTTCGTACTCCTCTCCGCCATCGTGGCGGCCGGCGGCGCCCGGCGGCGCCCTCAGCACGGTACCGCGCCGCGTCCTCATGGCTACGCCGGAAATCGGAAACGGCTCCGGACCCCGCTTCCGGCGCCGCTGTCGCGCTGCTTCCGCTCATCCCGCTTCCTGTTCCGGTGCCGCGCTCTATCCCCCCCTCCAGGCCCAGTCCCGCTGGTTCCGGCCGCCCGGCGTTCCGTGCAGTCAGGGTGGGCGGCGGCGGCGCGGGGAACGTGGCCGTGCTCAGTGCTGCCCATTGGGAGGCACCGTGAGGGCCAGCTGCCCAGATAAGGTGTTTTGTGGTTGGAAGGCCTGAGTGCGGCCGCGAGTCCAAATGTGGTTCTTTTCAGCCGAGCGTCTGCTTTGGGTATGAGCTGGCGGCAGGCATGGTAACGCATGGGGAGTAACGCCGCCCCGGGAGGTGCTGGGGATGTGGCAGCCACCGCACTGCGATTATCTCAGCCCTGGCGGGCACCAGCAGTGAGTCGCGCTGTGTGGAAAGAGCGGCGCCTTTTCTCCTCTCCAGAGGCTTCCCTTCTAAAAGTACAGCCACATCCCAGTGCACTGACTGCGTATGTTCACCAGCAATAAAAAAAGCTAGTTAGACACCTGACATCTGTGTGCTGCTCACCGAAACCTCTGCTCACTCGCTTCCCTGCAGCCAGATTGAAGTTTCAGAGAGAAGTGAAAAAACCTCCCTGGACCCAAATGGGGCACGTGTATTGACTCCATCTCCTCCTCTATACTGCTGCCCTCCTGGAGCAGGGGCATCTTCTGGCAGGAGATTGTTGGGGATCAGTCTGCTGCTTGAGGCTGTGGCTTCATTTGTGCTCCTTAGATCAACCCTTTTATGCCATAGACAAACATGTCCAGGCATCGTCAGGAAGGTCTTTGAGGCTGACTATATTCCCTGATGTTTATGTTCACATCCTGTATGGCTGCTTGTTCCTATTCTCAGATACGCAGCACCTAGCCTAGCCTCCCATCCTGCCACTGGGAAATCACATGAATGCTGAGCCACATGCAAGTAAACTGAAATAAATGCATACAGCCGATGCTGCAAGAACAGAGTAAGGCACGGTAAAGAGCTCAGCATGGCCTGAGAAAACCCCAAGTGGTAAATTTGGAAGCCACACAATCCTAGGAAGAGAAGTGCTGTGCAAAACAAGCACAGGTGCTTTTCTCTAGCCACAGAGCAGGTGCTGGGTTATTTATACATACCCACATCCACCTCCTCGTGGAAAAGTCGTGTCAGGCAAGCATTGAAGTTAACTGAAACAGAGAAGGGGGGAGGGGAGGGGTACATATCACTCATTTGTTGGTGCTTCGTTTGGATTCTGGCAGATCTGACTGCAGAGCAGTCTCGGTCTCTTCTTCCAGCTTCAACATAGTCACATCTCAGTCAACATTTTCCATACTTTCTTACAAACCAAGGATATATTTTGCCTCAGACAAATACACATTTTTATATCAGATCTGTCAGAGCCAATCGTCAGGTGTCACCTCCTCTGGTTAACAGGGCTGCGTAAGAGACAATGAGAATAACTTGGTTTTGGCAAGTGAGACATAACATTCATGAAACTTCTTATGTAAATCTAGGTAGAATTTTTCACTTAGCTGGTCTCTAGAATACAGCCATCTCTGCCAATCAGGCTTTTGTACTTGTTGAGTACCTACTTCATCCCTACTTCATCCCACAACTTTGGTGAATCAAATCCAATTCCTGCATGATAAAAGTTCTAGGTAACCTGCAAGTGCGACTTCCAGAAATCCAGGCCTTCATTGTGTCCCAGACCCTGAATGCTTCCATGCAATTGCAATGTAATGCCCTCAGTTTGTTAGTCAGCACTTCCAAATTTCAGAGCCTTGACAGCAGACCAGCTCCCATTTAGATTCTCACTGATTTACATGGAGTTGACACACGGTCTCTCAATTCAAGGTGTTTTTTGCTTGTTTGTGGGTTTTTGCTGCTGTAGTTTTCTGATGAGCACAAATGAAATATCACCTAGAGACATTTAAATCTCTTTCAGGACTTGCTGAAACCATTATCCACCTCTGGTGAAACTGGAGACAACCTCCAAGGTTTCAAAGGCACGAAGTCACTCATCCTGGCGCCCACCTAGCTTCTAACCTGGGAAATCCTAGCTTAGCACATCCTGGGCCAGCTGGGGGTACAGGGAGCCTGATACTACAAGGCTGGTTCTTAGCTGAAATTCTGTTAGTTCTTCAGTAGCCTTGCAGCAAGACCAGGAGTCTAGCTCCCCACACAGCCCAGGATTCAGTCCTGGAGTAACGGTATGCCAGGCCTTTCCCCAGCTAGCACAGTTCTTTAATGCCTACTTGCCCAGATCATTTTGGGGTGGTTTAATGTGTCTTCTAAAGAATTTACGAGCTAGACAGAAATCATCAGAGAGATGCAGGTGGCTGAGTGTGACTAAAAACAGTTCTCATGCCACCAAATAAAGACTGATGGGATCGTGCATGTAGACATGCAGATTTAGCAACTGAAATTCAGATGCACTGAACACCCGCAGTCAGGGAAAAACACTGAAATAATCAGAATGACACAGAATATCACTCTGCACGGGCACTCCATTCAAGTTTTAAAACACTCATGGATGCATCTGCTCGAATGTTATCAGTGTCATATTTCTATCAGTGCAGATAAGCAAAATAGACCAGAAAAGGCCTCTTTAGAATGTGCTTTATTCTACTGTCGCCATTCTCCCTTCTTGTTCAAAAAAATCTCTCCTTGGATTAATAAATAAATAAATAAATAAGTGATCAAAACAGTGTTTGAGACAGACATTTCCCCCCCTGCCTCTCCTCACTCTGGTTAGCCAGGTCTACCCGTAACCTTTTGCACAAGATGGACATCTTCCTGCTTCAGAAAGAAACTCCACACTGCTCTATTTGAATTACTTTCTGGGGTGGGGGAGATGAAGGAAAAGCAAGTTTTCCTGCCATACAGATGGAGCCCTGCTAAAAGAGGAGGGTTTGTACCAATTACAGCGTAGGCAGTGCCCTCCTGGCACCCATCATAATCACCCATCCCTCCCCAGGGAAGCCTTGAGTTTCAGTACTGCTGATGTAACACAAAAGCTCTTTGCATCATGCATCCACCTTGCTAGATGCTTGTGCCAAGGGAAAAAGCTCAGAATGCAGATGTCAGGCTTTATGAACAGTTCTGTGCTCAGGAAGCTGACTAGCAAGGTCTGAAGCAATGTTATCTAATGACGTGAGCTTCTTGAGAGCCCTGGGGAGCCAAGAATGGCACATGCAGTGTGAAAAGCCTGTATATCATTGTGGCTGCTGCATAAGAAGCTGGAGCAGCACAGGATTTGCTGCGTGCTACTATTAATCATGAAACAACTAACCTTGCAGCAAGCAGAAAGTCACAGAAAACACTATAAACCCAGCAAAGAACAGGCCTGTTAGCTTCATACCTCGATCTGCCACCCTTCTGCCTAAAATAAAATAACAAGTAATGAGATTTTATTCCATTGTAAGTGCCTGAAGGTCCCTTGTAAAAGGTGCTATTAAAGGCTGAGCTCCCCTAACAAAGCAGTCTTTTCTGCACAGTGTATATGCATATACTATAGAAACAGCCCCAGTCTGCTTAACACATGTCAGGGAATTGAAAATGTCCCTTCTCTGTGTAACAGCTGCCTGGGACCTTATGCAGAGCCTTCTGTCCTTGAAGCAGTAGGCAGAGCATGGGAGGAAGAGCCCAGCTTTGCCCCTGCCATGCTGTTGCTTGACTTCTTTTACCCCTCCCACCTCTCATCTTGTCTGCTTTGACTGAAAGCCTTGGTCAGGCTCTTAAAATATGTTGCACAGCATCTGGTGGAAACAGGATTCTGATCTTGAAGCCGAGTGTGTCAAACTATCCCTGCAACAACCAAAGTCTGATTTCTCAAAAGCAGAGAGCAAGAATTGTCACTTCTTGGCTCTCCGGACACTTTCTTAACTCGCACTCCTCCACTTCAGGTGGGAGAGTGCCAGTGACAGTGGTAGCAAATTGGCCCCTAAAGACAAGGGTAGTTTTTTTCCCTCATTGGTACTCAAAAACGCTGCGTGTTGGTGGTTAATAGAATAAATGATAGTGTGATAGTGCCGGCCCCTACCCCCCATTCACCTTTGAAAGACAGAGGTCTCTGTATGAAACATGACTGGTTTCAGTCCCTAGCCACATTTTCCAGTGTCAAAGCTAGCCAGCTGTGCTGCTTATTTTAGGAAACAAATAGCCGTATCATTTGCACACAGCCTTATAGGCAGACTCATGCTCTCCACTCACATTCTTCAAAAGGAGTGAAGGCGAGATGAAGAGCTCTTTGCCGTGGGTGGCTTTGGCCGTCTCCCTGGGGTTCGTCCTTGTGGCAGGTAGGTGAGAAATAAAAACTATGGAGAACTGAGCTGAAAGGGTCAGGGATGTGCACTGTATGAGTGGCTTTTAATAATTTGGACAGTAAAAAAATCAAACTGTAATGCCTGCTCAACACGTTTTGCTCTAGTGGTGCTTAGACATCTCTGTCTGCCTGCACCACAGAGCAGTTTGATTCTAATTCCTGTCCTGAACCTAAGTTTGCAGCTAGTCAGCGCTCTTAATCTTTTATAATTAGCCATTCTTAATCATGTTTCTGAGTAACAAACCAGAGAGATGCATGCTTGTTTTAATGCAATGCTAGGAAGCTCGCAAGACTTACCTGCCAGGTTTTATAGCTTCTAAAATCTGCTTGGTATTCCCATCACATGGCTGTGGCCAACTCATTTCTGACTGAAGTCATCTTCATTTACACAGTTGATCTGTTTTACTCCAGCAGCATGCCTACATCCCGCCCAGCTTTTGGAAGAGGGTAACTTACTGCAATCCAGGCAGGTCCTTGAGAAGCCCTGCTTCCTATGACACATGTTATAACTGCATGGCAGTGAAATATTAATAATACACAGCCACAGCAGCAACAATTGTACTACTTAGATTATTTTTTTGCCTGAGCCTCTCTGTGCTTTAACTAAGCAGCCACTTCCACGTGCAGCACTTTGAGCAGATTTTTAGAATTAATTTGCTTTTTCCAAATGCAGCTGCTAGGTTTTGTTGAGCTTCATTCCAAAAAGTCATGCAGGACATTCCAAAAGGTCAGAGGTTTTATCAAAATCTTTGCGTAAGTATTTATGAGGGAGGAAGTATCAGACTGCAGTGAGCCATGCGCTAGAAGATCCAGCCTGCAAACATTTAGGAAGGCATTAGGAATTTCTGCATTTAACTGTCTTTTTGCCAAACGAATTTGACTGGGCAATTCATGGAATCATTGCTCATAAACCCAAAGGAATATTATTTGCAGCTTTATAATTTTACTTTAAAAATATGGAGCACCATTAACTTTTATGGTTACTGGAGCTAGTGTTAATACTGAAGGAAAGAAATCCAGTGCAATGTTTTTAGAGTACAGCCTAAAAAAAAATCTTTGTATAATTATAAAAATACATTTGTTAATAGCATTTTATGAGTGAGATGAATCAAACCATGCTCCCAAAACAACTCCCAAAGCCAACAGGATCTGACAAATATTGGCCTTAGATTAAGATCTCAGAAGAATTGTACAGCATGTTGTGTAGTGTCAGACGCCTGAAGATCAATGTGAAGAACAAGAAGCTAGAGACTTTCTATAAGGAAAAAGAAAGACCAAGACACAATGAATCAAAAAGTAAAAAGACCCCCTCGTACTTCAGAGGGAAGCATTCCAGTTGAATGATGAGTTGGCAAAGAGGAAACATACAAAGCAGGAGAGAATGGAAGAAGGTGTACAAAGCCAGATAGCTACCATTAAATAGTGAATAATCATCATATCATTAATTTCTCCCTTAGCGGTGGCACAGTGCAACCAGAGTTGAGCTTGGACTTAACGTTCTGCATGCCTTGCAATTGGTATTTGTAGAGATGGCCAATTGTGTTAGGGGCAAGAAAGACAAATGCTAAAAGCCAGCCTTTTCTGCAAAAGGACCAAACAGACACTTGCTGCACAGGGACAAAGAAAATCCTGAGAGCAGTAGCAGATACAGAGGGATGTGAAAATGACCATCTAAGAAGGGTGTGACTGCACGCACATATAAAAGCAAGGCTGTTTTATTTTTTTAATAAGTGAAGATATCAGAGGCTGCTGGGGAAAAACAGATAGGAGAAAAGTTATTTCAAACCCTTTTGCCTGCTTGTTGAGGAAGAAGGCATTGCATGCCAGCAGGAACAGTCATAAAGCCTCTGGGTGACAGATGGGAAGTTTCACCATGTTGCTTTGACTGAGTTTCATATTGAATAAAATGCTAAAAGTACAGGAAACAAACATACCTGAGCTGGCTCTTCTCTATCTGAGTCAACTCCACAGCTGCCAAATGCAACTTTATTAGAAACTGAAGATCAGAAAGTCAGGACTGGAGTTTTCTGTGTAAACCACCATGCTATAATGGCTACTTGTCTTCCAAGGCCACTTTGTCAGGCTGCCTTCCTGATGCCTCCTCTGGGAGTTTTTGGCATTGGCTCCCACAGGGACATGGAGCACAATACAACAATGAATTAAAACTGACATATGCTGTGATGGCACAGTCACAGATGCTTAGAGAGTCCAAATCCCATCTGGGGTCTTGACAACTAAAACAGACTGGTACATGAAACTGAAACTGGGTAACCTTCCAGCAGAAGCAATTGTGAAAACGGAACTTTGGCTTCGTACAGCTGGAGGTGCACGTTTCATGAGAGATACCTTTTGCTTTGCCTCCCTTGTCAGAAAAGCAGTGGTCAGCTTTCCTGTTCCCTCCCTGGCACTCCCATCCCTACTACACATAGAAGCAGACTGTTGGCTGAACAGAGAACTAAACTCATTTTTGTCAACAGGCTTTTTGTTGTGACCTCAACTTGACACAGTAAAAATCCTACAATGGGGCACCTCTGAGGCCCTCATCATTTTGCTTTCTGCCAGAGTTGCAAAGTTTTCCTGTGATTGCATATCCTGTGCTTACAGGTTATCAATGGGATGATGATGGTGAGGAGCGTGTGCTGGTTAATAACAAGTGTAAGTGTGTAACAGTGACCTCAAGGTTCGTCCCCTCCAAAGACAATCCTGAGGAAGAAGTCCTGGAGAGAAACATACGTATCATGTAAGTGGCAGACAAGTCTCACATGGGGATGGCGAGCAGGAGAACATGCATTGCAGGAGTTTTCTTTTGTCTGCATTTTTTCAGATGCCTCATAGTTTTTCCCCATGCACCTCTTACTATGCTATCCTGTAGTAACTCCTTTTGCTCCCATTTGAGGCCTAATCATCTCTCATGCAACTATGTGGAGTTTGTCCTTTCAGGTGCAAGAAGGATCTCAGTGTTTTAAGGAGTCCAGTAGCAGCTTCACAAAATAATCTGTGGGTATAGGATAATATTTATACAGTTCACCTAATCTGAAATAAAATTGGGTCAGTGACACTGAAATTTCATTTTCAGACTTGATGTGTGTTAACATGCCTGTAATTTTGTAGCCTGGAAAAACTAGTTAATGACAAAACTACTAGGAGGAAAGGTCAGTCCTACGAGGCAGATCTCAGACCAGGAGTAAGACTTTGTCCTCTTCATTCACAGAAACCTGAGAGAGGCATCTCTCTTGGAAATGTGGACAATTGAGGTTCAGACCTGCAGGAGTCCTAGTAGAACTCACAGCAGGAGAAATAATAATTAAATACCACTGTGAAAGTCTTGAAAGTCTCACAGGACTCTGCCAGCTCAGACTTTAAGAAAGTAAAATAGGCACTGACACTTTGAAAGCATCATTAGTGAAAGGAAGCGCTTTCAGAAATTGCTGCATTACTCTTAGGAAGAGCATAACAGCCTTTCTAAAGCTGCTCAGAAACCAGGTAAAAAACAACATCTTGCCTTCAGGGGCACAGAAAGGCCAAGACTACTTTCTGGAGAAGAATCAGAAAGGAAATAACCCAAACAAGATGAGAGCTGAGAAATCATCAAAGCAGAGCAGTCCCCTGTATAACAAGTAGTTTTCACTTTTCATTCTCTTCCTTCCATTCCAGTGTTCCACTCAAGAGCCGTCAGAACATCTCTGATCCCACATCCCCACTCAGAACCACTTTTGTCTACCGCATGACTGAACTGTAAGTAGTTCTCTTCACTAAATTAATTTCCTAACACTCACCCTGTCCTGCGTCACTGCACACAGTGGCTCACAAACATCTTGAAGAACAGTTGATAATATCAAGGTGCATCATAGAAGGAAGTTTTCCTTTTAAAGTCTTGTTTGTGTGTTCCATTGCAAGCCAAGAAACTGTTACATCTATGATTAATTTACATTAAAAGTGTTGCATTTGCAGGCAAAGTTTCATGCTGACCCTTTTTATTCTTGAATATCTTAAATATTGATAAATTACACTGTCTGTCTTTAAACCTCCCTTCTAGGGGCCAGTTTGGTGAATTGCAGTTTGACACACAGTGCATCTGGCTGGGAGTTGTTACACAGAACGCATGGCTTGGAAAGCCACAGTACCCCGCTAACCACAGCTGTCAGATTAGAGAGAAACACTACAGTTTTGAAAGAGGTGCCTTACTTACTCTGATTAATACTTCTATTCCTTATCTCTTCCAGCTGCAAAAAATGTGATCCCATAGAAATTGAACTGGGAGGTGAGACATACCAGGCCCAGCAGAGCTCCTCCTGCAACGAGCCAGAAACCTGCTACACCTACGACAGGGACAAGTGCTACACCACAACCTTCCCTTTTGTCTACCATGGGGAAACAAAGCAAGTTCAAGCAGCACTGACACCAACATCCTGCTATGCCGATTAGCTCAATCCACTGCTAACCTAACACCTTGTGGCACTCTGTTTTCCTATCACCAGCCCACGTACAGCTCTGTAGTACCTGGATGACAGCGTACAAAATATCAGCTCCCAGAATAATGCAAGCTTGCTTCATGTCATTTTTCAGTATCAAGAGTATCATCCCTAAGAGTTACTTGCTGGTTGTCAGATTCTCTTCTCTTATCCTTGTCCTGATATGAGCAGATGCAACATCATTATATGTCTTAGACTTTATCATCAGATAGATAGACCAGACCCTCATGCAGCTATAAATCACTAATTCCTCTGAAATCAAGGGACCAACACTAGTTAAAAACAACAACAGAGAATCTTTTTTGACCATCTTCCATCAGTCAGAGTAAGGCTGCCTTGGACATCAGCAGAAATGTCCATCTATTTCAATTGCTTCCTGAACAATCTAATGCAAACCTTTGCGCAACCATTACACAAGACACTTTAATTTAGAATAATTTCTGTCATTACTAAAATCTATTGTACAATCATATTTGAGAGAAAATAGAGATATGAGACTGAATCTCAGCTTTTTTTTTTTTAACTTTTTTTTTGTAATTGAGCGTTCTATATCCTCCTAGTGCTATGGCTATTGTAAGCTTACAGTCCTCACTTAGATATAGAAAGTAGGTGCCAAGATCCCAGCTCTTTCAGAAGTAGTAAACTATATATATATATACGGTGTATATATATATATTCAATTCCCACACTTACTCACTGATAGCATGTTCTCAGTTCAATTGAGGTTGAACACAAGCTGGTTTGATTTTGTTCCTTGTTTTGCACTTAGAGCTGAAAGAAAAAAGAAGAATCCTATGAAGCTGCCTCAATTGCAAGAGCAGGGGCCCCAGTAAAGAGATTCATTCCCTTTTCTACAACTGTCTTTTTTTTTCTGTTCATGTAAGAAACTTCCACAAAATAAAGGAGCTGATTCAGTATTGTCCATAATATTTTCAAATGCATTATATCTGGTATTGTCCATAGACATAATGTATGTGAGTGCATAAGTTGTCCAGTGTTGTATTTGGGACGGTTAATGTGTTGGTTAATGTCCTCATTGTTGGCAGAAGTTGATCGCAAAGGCTTGGGCTGTTCTGAAATGGCCTTACCTGGCCTCACACATTATTGAAATGACAATGAAACAGCAAATATATATATGTAATAATAGTTTTAGCTTTGTTAATTCAACACTTAATAAACTTCTTTCTGCAGCAGTCTATTATGTTCCTGTGGTGTTCATAAGTAAAAAAACAAGTCTATATTATTGCCTACTTCGCAAGAAGCTCTCCCTCAGCAACTGCTTCGCTTTCAGATGAAGGCTTCTGAAATACTGAGAATGAAATATTACAATGCACTTGCAGAACCTCTGACAGATAGAGGTTGGACTGATTTATTATTCTAGGATCAGCTCTGCTAATAGCGCAGCTTCAAGGCACCCTGATTCTGTGCAGGACTGGAATTTAGAAACCCAAGTAACACCTAAAATGCTTCTCAACATAATGATCTGTGGTTAAGAATTCCCCCATGCTATGGAAAAATCTACCTTTTGGGTAGATTTATGCTGGGGGCTCCTCAATTTGTATGGAAGATAGCTTTCCTAAAGATAAGGTAATCTTATAGAGACCACTTAACACTCTGCCACCAAGTTCAGCTCCAGGCCTTGCTACAGACTGCCTGCAAGCAACTGTGTTGGGTACAGCTTGGGCTCAGATACAGCAACAGTCACAGCCGAGTGAGTGAATGGGTAAATGGAGGCTCCTGTTTAACTGTTGCCTGCAGATGAGCAGGCACCAGCTGAAGCCTCAGCTGCTAGAGCTCTGAGCCCCTAAGTTTCATCTGATCTATGAAGTGCCACACACGCAACAGAAAGCCTGTGGTATGAAACCTCTCTCATAGGTATCCACCCATCAAGCAACTCAGCTTGTACACCCAGCGCTGCAAAATCATTTAAAATATGAAACAGCTAATAAAATGAACAGATGCCAACACCTTCTCCTTTGTAGAACTTTGTTCATCTCTAAAATGGGGCTAAACATACAATTCATTCTCAAAGGGATGCTGGTAATATAGATTGAAGCAGTAAGTACAGTGTGAATGCTTAAAAAGTAGTAAGTTGACTGTAGTATGTTAGAGTACACAAGGTATCAAGTGCCTTTCAGACAGCCTAAGAATTGCAATTGGTGATCCAAGACTGATTTTCAAACTACTCATCTACATCAGGAATAAAAAATAATAATCAAAACTATCTTTATGCTCTAATGTAAGAGCATTTAAGGACCAGCTCAGCTGCTGGCTTCTGTTCATCTAAAGAGAATTTAGAAATCTGTGTTAGCAGTAGCGGAAGAAGCTTATCTCTTTGGACATCACTTCTTAAAAGCTTGGAAAATCTTCTCTTGAGCTCCATTACCATTTCTCCCAGCCAGCATTTTCAGGAGGAACTGAAAGAAAAAAGGTTAAGCGTGTGATTAACAGACTCAAATAACAGATAATAGAGAACAATTGAAGAAAAAGGCAAAAACAATATCAAAAGGGTCATCCAGCCCCTCCATAACCTCCAGCACACAGGAGGAGAAGGGAACCAGGGCTCCCAGATCCAGGTAACTTTACAGCCAAGACCTTGGGATGACACAGCATTAGCCACAAGCACAATGAAATGGAGGCAGGGACAGTGAACACCCTTAGCAGATTCTCTTGACTCACCTGAGGCTTTCGGTAGCCCTTTCTTTCCAGGAACTCCTTAAAGGCCTGTGTACTGTACAGCTGTGCATCTTCTATCTCCTAAATTTCCAGAGTGGATAAAAAAAAACAAAACAACCATTTAAAGTTCATTTTATGTACAGGTTCCAAATGCCTAAATAAACTACATGGTGTGTATCTGTCCAGATGTTATCTACCAATATTTTAACTGCAAACAGCTTTCTAATTCCAATCTGATTTGTTCTTTTGAAAAATATGAGGTTGCTTCATGAAGTTTTTGTAAATAATAACTTACAGCCCTGTAAATTTGGTACCCCATGCTAGACAAAGTCACTTCCCCCATCATTTTCTGCTTAAGGAAGGAAGGATCACTACTGTGAAAGTAAGCACACCTCCCATCAGCAGTATGTGGTGTAATTCCATGGGGAGGTGACGAGATTAGCTGGACTTCCATTCAGCCATGAACTTGGCTTCTGTTTTTAGGCATAATTAACAGAACCACGACCTTTCTCTTGATGTGCTCCTGCACGCAGTTATTGCCAGGCACCCACTGAGCGAAAGTTTCTCCTTTGTTTTATCTGCAGCCCCTTGCATGGTTTTCGCCTTGTGCAACTGAGCTTTACCTTTGGAAGGAGTGACCCCTACAGCACGAACAACATCCCGCTCCCCTTTTGTGCACAAGCGCAAGCATGGAGATGAAGTATTTTTATAAAGAATAAACCTACACCTAAGATAAACCCAGCAGTTGAAAAATAAGCCTGCCTGTTCCTTCAACTCTGACTAACACATAAAAATACTGAAGTATAATGCTAGCAACCCTTTGTTTCTCATCACTCCTTAAAGTAATAATTTGGGTAGGCACAGTATCACAGCTGAATCCAGCTGCTTTCTAAAGGTAGTTATTTTAGTACCACAAAACAAAGATTAAAACACCCTAAAATGTTCTAAAATACTAATTGCTGGCTTTCAGCACGTGAGTGCTTTTTGGCCACATACAGTATTAAGTACATTAGAAGAACTAGACTTTTCATCAACTAAATCTTGATTTGTAATCATTTGCCTTCTACAGCTACTGCCCATATAGGTGCCATGAAATCACAGTCTAACCACATTGAATGAGCCTTTCTGAACCACGGTTATCTCTGCTTGGATAACACAGTCAGTTCTATGTTTGTTTGTGGCTGTCAGGCACAATACAGTACAGAGATACAGACAATCATAACAGAAGCTCTTCCATGGCTGTATCATAAAAGAATAATGTTAGTTTTACACTCGTGGTACCTTTTCACTCAAATGGTGCTTGGCATTGTATTTTTTCCCCTTTTCCCCACAGAGGCAAACAAACTGCTACTGTGTGTCACTAGCCTCAAGTCATCTGAGCACCAGTTGTTTATTTAAATGGCTCATTGCATGGAAAACCTGGGAAGGAGGTCTGTGAGGCTTATACTTTGGGAGTCAGAGGCTGAATGAATGAATTCCTGGGCTGCAAGGTTAGACAAATACTAGTGTTCAGATTAACACAAAACTGGCCTAACTTTGACACTTAGCAGATCTTTTCCTTAAGATCCTCCTCACGTTTTTACCTCAGCTGCTTATGGTCTATTTCTAGGTATGCAGTGATTAAAAGAAAGCACAGGGAAAAAAAAAAAATGCAGTTAACAGGAAAATGGGGACTTTCTAGTCATTGCCTGATGCTTCAGTGTCCTCCAGTTGTTTCCACCTTCACCACTCTCCCTGCACTGCCACATCAGTAACACCCAACAACCTGCTTTTGAGGTATGTCAGACATGATGTACCAGACTTAATCCAAATCTCATACAACACTGATCCCTGTTTTCCATTGATTTCACTGGCTTTGGGTACAAGCAAAACTGCTGAGAATTCTCTATAGTTTGACCAGCAAAAAGACTGTATAGTTATACTTTAAATAGTACTCTTAGGTCTTACTCTATTTTATTGCTCTGCTGCATGTAAAACATAACCCTTATTAAAGAGTTCTTTTTTATGCACAGTTTCCCTAAGATAAGCATATAGAAAAGTTTGAGTGCTTCCAGAAGACTAGCCTCCTTTCTCAGCCAGATGTCATCCAGACCACATAGACTACTGAAAATATTAATGTGGGTTCCTTTACCTTAACCTGGCATGGCAGGCACCCTAGTTGATGAGAACATCTGACAGCAGTCTTGGGAGGTGAAGCCTCTTGGCTTTTTGACTGCTCTGGTTGCACATGGAGTTTCACTGCACGGAAAGGTACAGGAAAGGTGGCCTCCCTTTCACAGCTGGTGCTGAGCAAACTCCTGAGTGCATCTTCATCAATATTCCAGTTCCCTCCTCCCTTGGAGAACAACATAATGAAAATCTCAAAGCAGGAAAAAAAAAACAATAAGATCTTACTACTTTTTTCTTCTACATACTTCCTTCCTCAAACCTCAACTTATAGTATAACTAAACACTGGTCAGATGCTTGTATTTGCACCACAGTGATGATAGTAGAACATCCCAAATTGGAAGGGGCCCATAAGACTCATAGAGCCCAGGCCCTGGCTCCACACAGGAGCACCCAAAAGTCAGACTATATGTCTGAGAGCGTGGTCCAGATGCTCCTTGAGCTCCAGCAGCTTGTGACCATGACCACAGCCCTGGCACTGGAACAGGCTCCTCAGACTATGCTCTGGTGAAGAATCTTTTCCTGATATCCAACCAGAACTCCCCTTAAGCAGCTTCATGCTGTTTCTTTGAGTCCTGTCACTGTTGGCAGAGGCCAGCACTCACCCCTGTGAGGAAGCTGTAGGTCCCTCAGTCTCCCCTTCTCTGTGAAGAATAAACCAGGGGACCTCAGCCATTTCTCATACATTCTCCCTCGAGCTTTCACCATCTTTGTAGCCCTGCTTTGGACACTCTCTAGTAGTTTTATGTTCTTTTTGTATTATGTCACCCAAAAACGCATACAGTGCTCAACATAAAGCCACACTGGAACAGTGTCAGTGTTAATAAATAAAGTACACATTTCAGATAAATGGGAATTGCTCCCAGGTGAGGCAGTAAAATAGCAACTTGAACACAGGTGGATTCCCTGGAAAACCTTTCTGAAGCAAGTTTGCTCTGCAGTGATTTTGTATGATGATATTTACTTCCTTTACATTTCAATGGGCTGAGCCCTCTCAGTCACAACACAGAGCTGTTTCTGACTTTGGCTACTGGATTCATGTACCCAAAGATACTTCTCAGACCTAGAGACATTTGTCCTAAACAAAGTAATTAGGTTTCTAAAATGAAAGAACAAAGAATGGCAACTTTATTTTACTTACCAAGGACATAACCCAATCGCAAAAACGCTTGGTTACTTGCTTTATGTATTTGTCAAGTGGAGCTGGGTTACCCTGCATGGCCTCTTTTTCTCTTGCTGCTACCTTCTTGGAAAGGGAAGTACCTGCTTTTTTGCCTCGAGATTCCTTGCTGCTGCAAGTTTTAAAGTAATAAAATGTGAAACATCCTTTAATTAGCAACAAAAGGAATGACTACTCAGTCACTAGACAGCAACCATATGTCTTTGAATTAAAGATGGTGCAGTTTAGCACCAGACACTGCGTGATTTTTGCCAGGAATAGTCAGAGCTATTTGAATTAGTTGTAAATATCATCTTCATAAATATTAGGGTCACACCTGCTAGATCTAGCAAGACAATCAATGTTTGGATGAGGAACCTGGGAAATAGCCTGCCATTTTTGAAACAGAAAGCTCTTAAAAGTGAAGGCTTAGATATATACATTGGTCATCATTATGCCTTTTGTCTTTTGGAAAACCTGGGAAGGAGAGAAGTGAGGCTTATTCTCTGAGAGTCAGAGTATAAATAAGTGATTAATTGCTGAAAGGGCCTAGGGATAAAATGTGATTACATTTTGCCTAGGCTGATTCAGATTGCGAAAAATAAACAGCAGCAGGAAACTGACTCCTTATGGCTTTGTATCACCCAGAAGTAATCATGACTTCTTTCTGAACAGGTTGTGAGATACCAATTAATTTATCATTGGCATCACTAAGGAAGTCAAAGGAACATATCTTAACAAAAATCACCCCCATGACAGATTTGGGGTAAAAGGGCTGAAGAGGTAAAATTTTAGAAGATGCTTGTAGGAACACCAAGCCTTAGGCAACGATATAGACAGCAAACTAATTAATTAAATCAACACAAGCTGAGAGGGCTCAGTGTACCCAGTTCGGCTTTGTATCATTCAAATTGTAAGTGAGCCTGCCCACAGGAACCCAAATTTCTTCTTTCCGCACACCTCACCTCAGGTGAGATCATTTAAGGATCATTAAAGGAGCCATTTGTAATGCTCACCGCATCTCTTCCTGTACTCACCCTACTAGTATCTTGTAACTTGTTACTTTTATTTTCTTGTCCTCCATATGATCCTGTACTTCCTGAAGACTTTGATTCTCCTGTTCATAGTCAACCTTACTCTTAAATAAGATTCTGGGACTGAAGATATCAGTAACCTCTTTGAAGAGCTGTAAGCCAAAGGAAAAAGAAAGCATCTGTTCAAAAATACTTTATGGAATGAATTCCTTTTAGAAGCTGCACGAAGGACTGTGCAACATGCAAATCTCTTTAATTATGCTAATGGTTAAGGCTGTTCATAGGTCAGAAACTTCAAGTTATAGACCTCTTCCCTAAATCTCTAAAGCGTTAATTGCAACTCAGGCTGCTTGCCAGATCTCAGAGTAATGCTCAATTTCCAGTCTCTGTAATCTTCTATGGCAATCTGATGTACTACAAATGAGCTTTTATTTCAGTTGCTTTTAAGTTTTCTTTTCCTCAGTACAACTGCTTATTACATAACCCCATTGCTCCAGTGAGAGCAGCTTGGGCACAGGGAGTGCTCTGCTGTTGCCTAATCTTAGAGAATAGAGACCTGACTCCCTGTTCTGAACTCAATTAACCAACCTTTCATCATCTTAGTACATCCAAACCCTAGGGCAGCATAACCCCCCGGGGCTGTCTAATTAGCAATATGGACTGAGATGCTTCAAACCCAGGGGTCCCCTTCTATTACTGTATGAAGTCCACCATTTCCAAAACAGTCTTCTCTCTCTCCCCTGCTCCTTTTGTGAAATACAGGTGGTAAAAACAAAACAGCTTTGTCACTGTAGTTGGCTACAGACCTCTGTCTGCAACATTCAAGTAACCAAATTGTGGAAATTCAGATATGGAATAGAACTATCTGCCGACTTTTGTTTGCATGAAGCAAATTTGAAGAACCAGTCTGGGAAGAGGCTTCTGTAAAAAGGCTGAAAAAAAGGTGAAGTAGTAAGATTATATCCTGCTACTGTGGGCATGGTCTTAACTTTTCAATTTTGCTTCCTGCCCTATCACGTTGATTTGTTTCAGGGGCTGGTGATGTATTAACACATAACATTCTGCAATCTAACTGTGATAGCACAGTCAAATTTCTCAGCCTCTTCATAATTATGTCCTGCAAATCACTTGCTGACAATCTGGTCCTATGGTCTAACTCTAAGAAACCTTTAATATCTCTTGCTTCACTTTTATTTTGGAAAGAAGCAAAGGGCAGTGCTTTGTAGCATTAATCGAAAATAGCTGCATGCCAGATTAGCTTCTTGTTTAAACATATTCTTTAGAAAGTTGAATTGGGATTACAAAAAAAAAAAAAAAAAAAAAAAAATCACTGCCTTTGTGGAGTGACTTTTTTTTCCAAACATGAATTGAGCACTGCAGGATGCTGATTCAGACAGCGCTCTATGCACACAATATAACCCCTCCTGCTTTGCTGCTGAGGAGTGAGCTGGGAAAGACAGACCTGTATTTTGCTGGGCTTCTTGCTTTTGTTCCATGGAGCTGTGTGTGAAGACTTTACTGCGCTGCTTTTCAGGATAACTGAGACAGGTCGCTTTTTACCATACACAATCATGTTTTCAAATGAAGGAGGAAAGCCATCCCTGAAGTCATCTAGGCCTTTTCTCAGGAATATCCAGCGCTGGCCATTAAGTGACTCTGAGGGCTGCAGTCTGCTTTTGCCAAAGCTGTTATATGGCATTTTTGCCTTT
This sequence comes from Excalfactoria chinensis, assembly GCF_039878825.1. Taxonomy (NCBI): domain Eukaryota; kingdom Metazoa; phylum Chordata; class Aves; order Galliformes; family Phasianidae; genus Excalfactoria; species Excalfactoria chinensis. The sequence goes on from NC_092828.1 coordinate 39,576,293, forward strand.
CTGTAAGCAAATTGAATAGAGCAGAACTTAAATACCGGATTCTAGTGAAAAAGACCACAACACATTTAAAATAAAAATAGATATTCAACTGAAAGCATGTTTATCCATGCTAGCCAGTATTTTGCTACTATTTTGCTAAAGAGAAAAGCTTATAAAACATTGACTTACTCCGCACAAATGAACAACTGCTAAACACCAGAACTGTCCACTCACAGGAATTCCTGGCACTTCAAAAATTCATAAGTAAAAATAAAAATCTGAAGTTATCAAGCTGTTTCAGCACTCATTGTATACGTATCTGCTGCTTCAACAACATCAAAATACTGTAAAGCTTAGTTTTGACTTTTCCCACTATTACAATGTAAGTTCTATTATGCCATGTATGTAGTCAAAATCACAGCCTATATAGGTTTTGATAAAACTGTTAAATTCAGACAGGATCCAAGCCAGCACTTTCTGACAGCAGACTCTTCCATCAAGCATTCATAGCTAAGTGTCCAGCCAAGATCGCCCCCATTCTTCTCAACAGCCTTACTTCAGCTGACAATATCTTCTCCAGCCTTCATTCACTGCACATACAGTATTTCATTTGTGGCTTACTGAATGTCTTCAGCAAAATAGCTTCATCCATTTCAAAGAGGTAGATGTTGGTAGCTGAGCCAATCTTTATTTCTTTATTCTCAAGAGCTTGCAGATGCAGTGTTCAGTTTGCATTTTCCAAGCAGAAGAAGCGAGGGGGAGGGAGGGTGCAGGAAGGCAGCTCTGGCAGCCCTTAACAGCCAGGCTGGAATAGGAGACCCTGTTTACTGCAGTGGGCATAAGCTGCACTGTCAGTTAGCAGCAATTCAGATTGCCAGAGGAATTTCACACATACAGTAACGAGGTGATTCAAGTTATAAAACACTTTTTGATCTGCAGGAATTAAATTGCAGGCAATGAAGTATTGACCTGCTATCCTCATCAGAAAACACTGTCTACTCTGTGGCTATGTAGAAAAACCTGCTTTCAAGCGAGTAGGATGAAAAAAAGACAAGCATTACTAAACCTCAGCATTCTGCACTTAGCAGGTACTGGCATCTGTGCAGATCCTCACCCTAGTTTGTTCTTGGCTTCAGTTCCTCTTTGGATGCTAGAAAAGCTTTTTTAAATTTCCAGCCAAATCATTTGGTAGCTGGGAAATATGTCTGTCTAAAACAAATGTTGAGATGCTGCTACAAAGCCAGGCACGAGCTGATTAGGATTCCCCCAGTGATACAAAGTCAGGTCCAGACATTTTCCAGCTACACAGTACACAAATAGTTTTTCACAGATGTTCCAGATCAGAGTGCTAAGAAGAGCCTCCAAATCCCACCAGAGAGATTGCTACCACAGCCACCCTGTAGGAGCAGCTAGGCCAAAGACAGGCAATACACTCCTACTTTACCTTCTTCCTATCCCTTCACAGAGCACTTAGTGATGCAGGCAGTGACTGTGGACAGGACTTGAGGAAAGGTTTTGTTGTCTTTCCACCTGTAGGTGTTGATATCAAAGTACTGACAGACGCTGCAGAGGCTGGATCTGTTGACATATAAAAATGCAAATGGAAGTTAATATTCAGTCCATCCCTGTCAATATTTTCATCTTTGCAGCATCTCCTGAATGGTGCACAGGTTCTGGACAGATAGCACAACCTCTTCAGTCCTTCTGTGAACTCTGTGACTCCTTGTCTATGGGATTCTGAAATACCCCCTCTTCTTATCTCTTATAAGACTTCACATTTGAAAAGCCTTTTACTTGGATTTCTAATTCCAGCTATCTCCCTCAGAGCTTGGAGCAGCTGCTGAATTGGGACACAGACTACACTGGGTTTCTAGGGAAAAAGTATTTTGTTGCCTCAGCCCAGCCTGCCCACATTTTGATGTGCTGTCATAGAATCATAGAATCATAGAATTACTCAGGTTGGAAAAGACCTTGAAGATCATCAAGTCCAACCGCAGCCTAACCAGTAGCCTATCTCTTAAAAAACAACCACAAAACAATACTCTCTCACTCATTCTTGGCTTGCTTTCATGTCCAAGAATGTTTTTCCATGCAGATTTCATGGTTTAAACCATAAATAGTCCTACCAGGTCAGACTGCTCAAGAGGCTTGTGTGACAGTAGCATCTGACAAGCAATTTTAATTATTGTTTTCAGTGCCTTAGTAGTACTGTCCTTGCTTGCTAAAGCAAACAATACCAAACAGCATAAAAGATTTTCTTTGAAGATAATCAGTGTAATTCACTTGTGTTAGCAGTGCCACTAGACAAAGCAACTCCTGAGTGTCTGTAAAAAAAAATGTGTTCTAAGAAGCTACTGTTAAGTACTACAAGAACTGCAAAGAAAGAAGGACATACCTGATATTTACGGATCTATGAAGATATCCTAGGCATCTTATTTTGCAAATATGGCAAACAGAAAGCTACTTCAGCATTGCTCTGCAAGAAAATCTCCAGAAAAATCTTAAAAACCTATGAGAAAATATGCAGAATTGATACTTACTATAGTATTACTTGAGAAAAGGCAGTTTTAAGTCTCTGCTGGCATAGGACTCTGGCTTGTTTCAAGATGGTTGTTGTGGAAACCAGACCCACAACTCTATCTGCCTACAACAAAGGCTTTTTCATAGACATACAGAGAGCTGTGTATCTCTGTGGACTTTGGAGAAAAAAAATTGAAATTACAGCAGAGTCTTATTTAGCCACAATATATATGCTCATTTTTCCAACACCAGCACTTATTCAAGAGCTTATCAAAACTCTTTACTGCTGATTAAACATGACACAATACACTGTTCATTGTGTTCATTAATATAACTCTCCAGGATAAATATAAGAAGTAAACATGGGCTAAGTATGGTGCTATCACATCTCCTGGTGCATTTGAGTAAAGACACAAACTGACAGGTGAATTCTAAAGAAATTACTTTGGACAATTAAGTTACATTGCAGTAACTCTCCTTAGCAGCCTGTGGAATACACTCTGCTAATTCCTGACCACATTCTTATTGCATTGCCTAAACATACTTGCACACTGCATACTCACACAGACTGCATAAGTATCCCAATACCTGTAGACACTGAGTTGATATCCTTGCTGACATCAAAATACATTTGCCCACCACATCAGTGTTGCAGTTTTCCATGCTATCCTAGGCAGTAAGAAAAACGCACTTCAATTCAGCTCAGAGCAGTGTTATGGTGTTACTTTTCTCAGTCACACAGGTCATGCAGTCATACAGTGATCAGACTAGAAGAAAAAGGGAATGATTTCAAGGTAGTCTGCTTTAAGGTGAGCTCTGTTCTACATCTCAATCTGGTGCTAAAACACAAGCACAGAAGCACTCAGTGAAATAAAATATTTCAGTGTCATTTCCACATAAATCTCTGAAGCGGGTATTAAAATTTGTGCCTGCAGCTGACTATCCAGGAGACCAGAACCACATTAACCCCCATGTTAGCAAAGCAGTTATTGATTAGGCACTGATGGATGTTCCGTGGTACTATTCACATAAGCAGCAAGTACAAACGTCAGCAGGACACGTGCAACCTATACTGCAGTTATTGTCATGGAACCATAGAATAATTAAAGTGGGAAAACACTCCTCAGACCATCCAGCCTAAACCCAACCCACCCCCACCACCCCCACTGACACATCCATCACTGCCCTAGCTCCATGTTTCTTGAATACCTTCAGGGACAGTGACTGCACCACCTCCCTGGGCAGCCTGTGCCAATGCACTAACACTCCTTCTGGGAACAAATTTTTCCTGATATCCAACCTGAACCTCCCTTGGTGCAAATTAAATCCATAAGGGACAACATGTTGCCTTATCAGCATGTTGCACATATTCGGTCCCCCACCCCCACCCCAGCATTACATTACAATCTCGGAAACAGCATCATTAGACTAAATGCTATTTCTTTTAAGGCATCTATTACTCTCAAGTTCAGGCCAATATTACTGAGCCAAATGAATATGATTTAAGTAGTAAATAACAAGTAGGTCTCTTTTTGATCAGTGCTAACAATCTGAAAGCTGCTTCTCAGAAGTCACGCTGCTAGCTACCCAAGGGAAGGCAGGTCTATGGTGTCAAGTAATCTTAGCTCACACTACAGATCTAGCATGGAAAATCCCAAGAGTTCACGTGGCTGTGCAGAAGTATTGCTGCTTCTTGTAAACCACACCTCTGGCAGCTGCTAGTGATATTCAGCAGAGACCATGCTGTGGCAGAAATGACAACATTCAATAATGCAGATAAGATACCTGAAAACACTCCACATCTCCACACCTTTACTGCTAATAGTGATGTTACTGACAGATCCAGACCTGCAAACAAGCTCCATGCTGCTCTGGTTTTGAGGGATGTGAGAGGACTTACTGCTGTTTCTACACCTGCATGGCTCATCTTCAGTTTGTGAGCTTGAGCTGATCAAAGAGCTGTTTTATAGTTGGAATAAAACAAGCATATATTTGTAATTACAGGGCAAATAGCCAGAGGGTATCTAAGAAAAGACTCACCAATATTGAGGCTCCCAGTTGAAATGGATTCTCACCAATATTGAGGCTCACCACAAAAACCCCACACAGGAACAACCTCCAGAAAGACATACTCCCTTAGTGGTGATCAGCCCTTCAATGGGATCTAGGAGAGGTGAAGCCATGCTCCACCCCCTCTGGTAGCACAGCTGAATTACCTTCACCTGTGCTCCCGCAGCTGACTCATTGCTTGCCTCAGGTGGCTAATTAGAGGTTCAGGCTGTGATCAACAGTTTCCCTTACAGCTGTGTTTGCACAAACCCAAGCAGCTAAAGACACACTCAGCAGCTTCTACACTGATGTGTACAGGGTAACAAAGGAAACACATTTGCTTACAAGGCAGTCTTTGACATGTGAAATGCAACTGCCTTGCAAAGAACAGGTTAATGCTGCAGTCACTTAAATTCATGACTTTTAATCTCTTATAATGTTTCTATGAACTTTGGAGAAGGCATCTTTCCTGGCCTTTGCCACAATGAAGAATCACATTTGGAGGCCAGATTCCCCCATTTCCTGAGAAATATATGCCTTTCGAGATCACAAAACCAGTGTTTATCTCTTCTCTGTGCACACAGATTTCTTGTGTGTCTCACATGAATTCCTTTCCTTAATCCTAAAACATATTTCTCTCCTTATCTCTCTGAAGTAAACTTCAGTCCCATAACTTGAAAGCTGACTAATGAATAATCGCCAGCTTTATCTGTGCTTCCCAGAACAGAATCCCCATTTATTTCCTCAATCCTGTCCATTATTTGCTATACTGAAACCAATTTCTACCGCTAGACAATCTGGCAACTCAAAAGCTGCCTTTAAACACAGCTGGCTCTCTGTTCCAAAGCACTTTCCAAAATCATTCATCTTTTGGAATATATAATAATGATAATAACAATAAATCAGTAATTGGCATTTTTGCTCAAGGCAGTAGCTGAAATTGTAGCTAACCTGAAAAAGGCATGAAAAACAGCAGAAAATACTTCATCTATAATGACTGCTGCACAGCAGATAGACAGTTGTTGTTCCAGCAACGTTTTCAGAATAGCCTTGATTACTCCATCAGCGTGGAACTGATCCAAAGCTTCTTATCAAGCTTTTGACAGTGTTACTCAAACCTAAAGTGTGTGCCTCTGTTTCCTCTGCTTAGTATCAGTTTTGACTAAACGTGATTATGGCAAGGATGCTCTGCTGCTCTTCTTTTATATGAAGTTCATTGTGTTCTGTCAGGCGGTAATACCTTATAGGAACAGAAAGACCACTTTAGTTTTAATTGCAGGTGGGTTGTTGTGTCTGGCCACTGCGGGCCTCTTGAAACAGACTTCCCTCAAGCACAGACGGTGTATGATGTGTTGAAGGCTGGACTGGATGATCTTAGTCGCACCGAGCCATAAGGATCGTGTCACTCTTCTCAAGTCACATACGTACGAGCCTGCGCCGTCTATCGGCGTCCCCTCCAAGCGGCGGGCACACGCAGGAAGCGCTGCGAAGGAGCTCCGCTATCGGACAAACGTGACCCTCGGCGGCATCCGCCGCGGGGCGGGGCTAAGATGGCGGCGCCCAGTCGGTAGCTCACGCGTCGAGTCGTCTGTATTGGGAGCCGGCGCGATGTCGGGCCGCCAGGGGAACAAGCTGCCCAGCAACCTGCCTCAGCTGCAGAACCTCATCAAGCGCGACCCCACGTCCTACACCGAGGAGGTAAGAGAGCATGGGCGGCGACGGCGCGGTGGTGGGCTGTTTTCCGTCTGAACTAAAGACCAGCGCTGTGTGTTTGCAGTTCCTCCAGCAGTACCACCACTACCAGTCCCATGTGGAGATCTTCACCTTCCAGCCGGATAAACCCAACAAGGAGCTGGCGGAGCTGGTGGTGTTCCTGGCGCAGGTAGGCCGGGCCCTTCCGAGGGAGAACACGCGAGCTGCCATCGGGCCTCTGGGCGCTGTGTTGGTGTATGGCTGCGTTTCGCGGAGCTCTGCTGGCACGGCCCTCGGCCTGCCTCCTGTAAAACCGCATGTACCAAAACTTAGGCAGTATCGGCTGCTTCCAGGAATACAGGTGTTCCTTTGGAGCCCCTTGATCAGTTTCTAAAACGGTCTCGTGACTGCACTGTGAGTTTCATACCTGAGGGTTTTCAGTAGAGAGCTGACCCGAGCCTGTCTTTGCCCAGGTTGCCCACTGCTACCCAGAACACATGGCCAAATTCCCCCAGCAGCTGAAGGAGCTGCTCTCGTACCACCACACGGTGCTGGATGCTGACCTTCGAATGGTAAGGCCTGCACAAAGGGCTTCTGGGGCAGGCTGTGCCCTGTGGGAGATGAGCACCTACAGAGGATAAAGCTGGCAGCTGAGGGGTGTCGTCAAGTTTGGATTCTGACCTCTGTTTCTCATCCAGACCTTCTGTAAGGCTTTGATGTTGTTAAGAAACAAGAATCTGATCAATGCAACGAGTCTGCTGGAGCTCTTCTTTCAGCTGCTGAGATGTCACGATAAGCTTCTGCGAAAAGTAAGCTGTGGTTACAAAAACTGGTCTCACCTTCCACTGGGTTTTGACAGGCTTAGTAAAGTAATGCAGCCCTGGTGAACGGGTGTTCTGCATTTCTTGTTAGTGAGATAATTAAGTTTCAAATAGCTCTGCTCTTTTGGAAGCTAGAAGTGCCAAAGGGAAGACTTGGTCTGTACATCTCATTAGTCATGAAGGATGCTGCTGGGAACTTTTTTACTTCTTTTCCTACCTCACTGTAACTTAAGTATGCTTTTTCAAATAGATGGAAATGAAGCATACATGCAGACTCAAAGTAACTTCTTGTTGCTTTTCCATCTTCAGTAAAAATGAGAAAATACTATTATCAGTGATGAGTCTGGTCTCATTTTAGTACTAGAAAACTGTGGGAAAATTGTGATGCATCCGCATTCCTTGACTTGCCTAAGTTATTTCTTTGCTTTCCCTCTTACAGACTCTGTATACTCACATTGTGACAGACATCAAGAACATAAATGCTAAACACAAGAACAATAAAATAAATACAGTAAGTATTGCATTTTTCTGATGCAGCTTGCTACTTTTCATTAAGAAAGGTGTGTAATAAATTCTTTCGAACTGTTTTCTTAGACACTGCAGAACTTCATGTATACCATGTTGAGAGACAGCAATCCGACTGCTGCCAAGATCTCTCTGGATGTGATGATTGAACTTTACAGGAGGAATATTTGGTAGGTTTGGCAGCCTCATATTGTTTCCCTACTTACTGTAGGGCACTAATCCTGATGTCACTCATGGTGTCTAGTGTAAGATGTAATGTGGAGAGCCTCGAACTTAATGTATTTATCATCTTTGTGTTCTGATAGGGCTGTACTTTGCATAGTGTAGTTTAGTTGGGAAGGAATACTGTCATGTTTTCAAGTCTCAGGGTTACTGAAGTTGGATCCTTGACATTTAGATGAAAATAATGTAAATTGTGTATATTGCAGTTGAAACAGAAGCTTTGTTCAGCGCTTTTGTTTGAGCTTCTGCCTATAAAGCTGCTAGTAACAGCGTGTGGCCTATGTGTACAGCAGAAAGACTTCTCTGAAGTCTGTAGGGTAATTCTAGATAAGTGCTTTAAGTGATCTTGGTTTGCTGTTGGTTGGTTGTTTGGTGGGTTCTGTTGTTTTTGAGTTTGGTTTGTTGTTTTTTTGTTTTTTTTTTGGTGAAGCTATAATATAGCATCTGGGGCTTTTTTAGTAATAACAGCTTGTTGGTGCAGCAGTCAGCTGAGAACTACTACAACAGAGAAAAGTGAGGGAAAAATTGTTGCTGAAAGGAAAAGATTTGCAGTTTCAACAGGAAGGTTTTTAAGTCCATCAGACTTGATAGAAATTCAGATTGAGTTGCATGAACTTCTAAAAAACAATTTTTTTGAGAATACCTTGAAAATTGTCAGGCTTGAAGTAAAAGATAATGTTTCTTTTATTCAAGGAATGATGCCAAAACGGTAAATGTCATCACAACTGCCTGCTTTTCTAAAGTGACAAAGGTGAGAACTGAAATCACTTGAAACGGTGGATGAGAGAATGAGAAGCTTGTTCTATTGCAAATTCATGCTGGTATGGGGAGGGTGGCTGTACTTTCCACAGCTATTCAGAAGACAGTGTCAGGATATAGCCCCTTCATCATCAGCACTGTTAAGGCTTTTATTTGTTAAATGTGATGACAACTGCTAACCTGCCTGGGGTTTGAGTGGATCTGAGGCTGCCTGTCCTCTGCATAGGTTCTGCACTGCTGGATGCTTTAGAACACATTCAGTGCTTTGAGATGTTCTTCCACAGTACTGAGCACAGTTGATCTGGTATCAGCTGTTCAGGAGTTACCAATAACACTGGCATAGAGCAATTTCAAACTATAGAAAGGAAATGTGCATCATTGGATTTGCTCCTGTCACTATAGAAGCCCAGCTGCCTGCTGGTCCTTTGTGTGGCTCTGGATTGGCAGCAGAAATCGACTTTGTATGGAACACTTTGATCTGCTTCACTTTCTTTTTGTATCCATGCCTATTAATAATAGGGAATTTCTTAGCATAATCTCTGATGAGGATGTTTGTTACTAGTAAATACTTCTGTCTATTTGTTGTGCCCTACATCAACTTCATTTTTCAGGTATTAGTTGCTGGTTTGAAGTTCTTCCTCGGGAAGGATGAAGATGAGGAGCAAGAGAGTGACTCAGATTCTGAGGTGGGTGTTGAGATTAAATATTCTCAGGTCTTCAAATTGTTTAAGAGCAGTCGTCCTGCTGGCATTGACTGCAGCAGTGTGTCCTCTTCTGTTCTGCTGACACTTTGGTCTTGTTTCCTCTAGTTGGCTGTCCACCTCCACGAAATATTTAATTTGGCCAGGAATGTTAGCAGGATGCTTTTGCTGTTTGTGTATCAACTAGGAGCTTCCTTGTGTTCTCATACTTGCTTTTAAGGGAGTAATTCACTTCTAAGAGAACTGACCAGTTGGGTTTTTTTGTTTGTTTTTCTTTTTTAATCTCATGGGTTAGTAGATGTAATTACTGAGTTGTGAGAAGAGACATTCACCTGATGTTTAGGAAGCAGGTTTATTTTTTTTCCCCTCTTGGATTCAATTTCACATTTATGTACAAATGAACATAATTCATTTATCCTGAAAGGCTGATAACTTGATGCAATTTTAATTTAGAACCTTCTAATACTGGGATGTGACTATTTGTATAAGACTGTGTAGTAGTCTGTGATTACCTAGCTGTAAGAATTATGGTGCTGATGTGCTGTGATATGTTCATGATCTCTCTTGGATTAGTAGTTGGTTTTGTGGAATTGGGATTTTTAAAGGCTGCTGTCTCTGTATGATGAAATTTAGGTGGGAGGAGACAATTTTCAAAGGTAGTACATGATCCCAAAAACACTGATACTTCTTTTGCTTCCCATCTGAAGTCTGATTTTACTTGAGTCTTGTTTTCATTGTGAAGGATGATGGCCAGACAGCCAGAGATCTGATGGTGCGGTATGGAACTAGCAAGAAAACCAGCAAGCGCAAGAAGAAACTGGAAAAAGCAATGAAGGTCCTCAAGGTGAGGAGAGTGGTGTCTGACTTGCTGGTGTTTAGCTTAAACTTAATCTGTTTTCACTGTCATAATAGCTATCTTTTGTCATCTGTTTGAAGCAAAGCTCCTTAAGTGTTCTGTCACCCATTGGTCAGGCATTTGCCATGACTGCCTGAAGACAGCTCTTCTGAAATGCACTTGTGTAAGATGTGGACTTGTTGAGTTCTGGGGTGTCGCAGAACCATAGGGGTTGGAAGGGGCCTCCAGAGATCATTGAGTCCAACCCCCCTGCCAAAGCAGGTTCTCTACACCAGGTCACACAGGTAGATGTCCAGGCGGGTCCTGAATATCTGCAGAGAAGGAGACTCAGCAATCCCCCTGTGCAGCCTGTTCCAGTGCTCCGTCATCCTCACCATAAAGAAGTTCTTGCACACATTCACGTGAAACTTCCTATGCTCCAGTTTCTGTCCGTTTCCCCTTGTCCTGTCTCCACACATTGCTGAAAAGAGCCTGGCCTCACCACTTTGCCCCCCACACCTCAGGTATTTATAGACCCAGATCAAGTCCCCTTTCAGACTTCTTTTCTTGAGGCTAAACAGACCCAGTTCACTCAGCCTTTCTTCATAGGGGAGATGCTCCAGGCCCTTCACCATCTTTGTGGCCCTCCGCTGAACTTCTTCCAAGAGATCCCTGTCTTTTTTGTACTGGGGAGCCCAGAACTGGACACAGTATTCCAGATGAAGCCTTACCAGGGCAGAGTAGAAGGGGAGGATCACCTCCCTCGACCTGCTGGCTACGCTCTTTTTAATGCACCCCAGAATGCCATTGGCGTTTTTGGCCATGAGGGCAGACTGCTGGTCATGGCCAACCTGTTGTCCACCAGGACACCCAGGTCCCTCTCTGCAGAGCTCCTCTCCAGCAGGTCATCCCCCAGCCTGTACTGCTGTATACAGTTATTCCTCTCTAGGTGCAAGACTCTACACTTGCTTTTGTTAAACCTCATCCGGTTTCTTACTGCCCAGCTCTCCAGCCTGTCCAGATCTCACTGAATGGCCGCACAGCCTTCAGGTGTGTCAGTCAATCCTCCCAACTTCGTATCATCAGCAAACTTGCTGAAGGTGGCCACTATCCTGTTGTCAAGGTCATTGATGAAGATGTTGAACAAGACCGGACCCAGCACAGATTCCTGGGGAACACCGCTAGTTACAGGTCTCCAGCCAGACTCTGCATCGCCAACGATGACCCCCTGTGCTCTGCCAGTCAGCCAGTTCTTGACCCACTTCACTGTTCACTCATCTGTCCCATACTTCCTCAGCTTTGTTATAAGGATGTTGTGGGAGACAGTATCAAATGCCTTACTGAAATCAAAGTAGAAAACATCCACTGCTCTGCCCCCATCCATTCAGCTGGTGTTGACATCATAGAAGGCTACCAGATTGGTCGAGCATGCCTCCCCCTGGTGAACCCATGCTGACTACTCTTGATAACCTCCTTTTCTTCCAGTTGTCTGGAGATGGCATCCAGCACAAGCTGTTTCATCACCTTTCCAGGGACAGAGGTGAGGCCAACTGGCCTGTAATTATTCGGATCTTTCTTCTTGCCCTTTTTGAAGATCGGAGTGACATTGGCTATCCTCCAGTCTTCAGGCACCTCCCGCATTCTCCAAGACCTCTCAAAGATGATAGAGTGCGGTTCAGCAATCACCTCTTCCAGCTCCCTCAGCACCCATGGATGCACCCCATTGGGTCCCATGGATTTACGAACATTGGTATTGCCAGGGCGCTCACGGACCACCTCTTCCCTGACTAAAGGGAAGTCTTCCATTTCCCCAGACTCTCTCACTAACCTCCAGGGTCTGGGATTCCAGAGGGAGAGCTTTTCCAATGAAGACAGAAGCAAAGAAGGCGTTCAGTATCTCCGCCGTCTCAGCATTCCCTGTTAGCAGAACACCCCCCTCACTTAGTAGGGGACCCACATTCTCCCTAATCTTCCTTTTACTGTTAACATACTTTAAAAAGCCTTTTTTATTATCTTTTATCACTTTTGCCAGATTCAATTCCAAGTGGGCTTTAGCCTTCCTTGTTGCATCCCTGCAGGCCCTGATGTTTCTATATTCTTCCCAAGTGGTCAGACCCTTTTTCTACATTTCATGGACCTTCTTTTTCTCTTTGAGTTTGCACATGAGCTCCTTGCTCATCCATGCAGGTCTCCTGCCACCCTTTCTTGATTTCTTGCTCACAGGGATGCACCGATCCTGAGCTTGGAAGAAGAGCTGTTTAAATGCTGACCAGCTCTCACAGGCCCCCTTACACCCTAACACCAATTGGAAAGAATGGTAGCTTATTAAAAACCAAGACAGCTCTTTTAGAAGGGAATAATGAGAAATGGCAGCCTGGTACTGAAGCACCTGCAGCTTTTCCATGGAATGAAAAAATGTTTCATTTACACTTTTTGCCACGCAGAAACACAAGAAGAAAGGCAAGCCAGAGGTATTCAACTTCTCTGCTATTCACTTGATTCATGATCCCCAGGGTAAGCACCTTCTGTGTTTTCTAACTTATTTTGTATTCTTTTCTAACTTTGTGTTAATCCCAGACATGAAAGTTTGGGCAAAACTGCCAGGAGTCACTGGTGACAGTGTGGTACTTCTGGCATCTCTTATCCTAGAGTTTCATAGCACTTGAAAACGTGAGATCCTATTGCAGTTGTCCAAGCGGAACACTTCTAGAAGGGCAGATAAAGAAGAAGCAATGTTACATCATCTGCTTCAGGTTGCTACAGAGCAAGATGTGGCTTTTAACTTCTTTCTTATATGTGTGAAGGCCATGATTTGTGTGGAAATGGAATACTTCATCCCCTGTAACTTCTTTGGCATATCTCCTTCTATAAATGTGTTCTTAATACGACTCTATTTGTCCATTAGACTATTTGTCTAATATTACTTGTGCTATAGAATTGCCAAGCGACAGCCTGAAGCAATGGTTAAGGACCAGGTGAGAAGGTGTGGCCAACCCAGGGAGCTGAGGTGTGAGCAGTGCACCTGAATGATTGATAGTCATGGAGGCTGAATCTACCCCTCCTCCCCCTCATTTAAGGGTTATCAGGCAAGGGAGCAGCATCTCTGGATAGAGATCACACTCCTCTCGAGCTGTTGCTGGTTGTTGGAAAGGGTGAGCCAAGTTTCCCTCTTTGTTATCTTATTGCATCCCATTTGAAGGCACTGTTATAACCTTCTTTTGTTGTACAACTTCACACATTCACAGTCTGATGTAATGAGCCTCCAGGGATTTTGTTTTTCAGATGGTTCCAAATGTTTTGTTTTAAAAAGATACAAGAAAAACCCTAGCATTAGATATTGACTGTTTTTGTGATTTTGCAAAACTTCTGCTAGTTTTCTTTTTTGTTAGACATGTTACAACTTCAGATTTTCTAGGCATGCAAGGGGAAAAATAATGTATTGGGAGCAGTGCTCGCAGCACCTGTAGTTTGTTTTCTGCAAGGACACTAGAACTTGAAACCAAGCAACAGAGCCTTGGCTACCCCTCTTAATCAAGTCTCAGCTGAGTTGTTCACAGTCTACTATGAATCTATTATTGCTTCTAGATTTTGCAGAGAAACTGCTGAAGCAGCTGGAGAACTGTAAAGAACGATTTGAAGTTAAGATGATGCTCATGGACCTAATATCTAGGCTAATTGGAATACATGAGGTACACAGTCTCTTCATTTTGTAATGGCATCATATAAGCTAACCTCAGTTGGGTGGTGATGTGCTGTGGCCTTGTGGTACTGGAGAATGAGTTTCAGTTTTGCTGTGTGTTGGAAAATGAAGATGAGTATGGCCGTGCAGTTGCCACAGGTATTTATGGTATGACACAGTGACACAGTGATGTAGTGTCATCACTATGTAGTACTGCAGTGTCAGTATGGTACTGAACTCTGCTTGAGAAGGCTGGTGGTCTGCAATAGCTTGAGCTGTCATGAGTAATGGGAAGATTCCTGTTTAAAGGCTTATGTGTATTCCTGGGAGGTTCTAAAGCATAGAGGGTTTTTTTAAATTGAGTCCAGTAGTTGCTTGTGACCAGCTCTCTCTGAGGTGTAGATTAAGTGAGATCAAACTTCCTCAAGAATCTTCCTCAAGAATCTGCTCTGGGAAGTGAAGGAAACACACTATTCCTTGCAGGATATCCTTAAGGTTAAAAGGAAGGGGAAAATGCTTACTGTGACTGTATGTATGTGCAGTCTTGAATATAGCAAGCATGAGAAATTAGTCTGTTTGTGACCCCATGTTAGGATCATAGCTAGGCATATACAACTGTTTTATCATGCTTTAGTCTGCACAAATCAACCTTCCCAGTGACCAGAGCATCTGGAACGTGAAGTCTTGAACATCATGCAGATCTGAGCATTGCAGTGGCTGAGCTTAATTCTTCATTGCATAAAGCTTAAGCAGAAGAACTTATAAGTCTAGGTGCAGAAAGTGTATAAGATTCTTGTCACTTGGAAGATGTGTGTTCAGGTGTTAGTCTGCTCCAGTATCAAATGCTCAGGCTTGCTGGAAAACTTAATGAATGGACTCATGCTAAATTAACTTGTATTTAGGGACAGCCTGCTTTGGGAGAAAAGACTGTGTTCCCGAAGTTAGGGAAACATGCAGCAGACTGCGCTAATTGGAGTCCCTTCCTCACCTTCCGCATGTTTCATGCTTGTGACTGGAGAATGTGTCATGCAATTAAAATGTGAGGCACTTGAGGAGCAGGCTATGTAGAATCATTGATTTCTACAGCGTACTGGCTTATGAGAATGATGTTAAGTTAAAACAAAAGCAGCTAACCTGTTACAAATTTTATCATCCTTGCAGCTTTTTCTTTTCAATTTCTACCCCTTCATTCAGAGATTCCTGCAGCCCCATCAGAGAGGTAAGCAGCTACTAGTAGACAGCAATCTTGGCCCATCGTATCACATATACAGTTAGTTCCTAAAAGTGGTGCTATGAGTAGGAAGTAAGGGTAGTTCTGAGATTGTTGGATGAAGGAGACAGATGGCTCTTACTGTCCAGAACAAGGAATGGACTTGATTCTCCTGACTTGAGTGTTTGAGAATCCCCTGCAATGGGATGAAGTGAATCTGCAGAGTTCCTAGTTCCTTTCAGATCCTCACTAGTTGAGCAAAGCTGCGAGTGCCTTTTGCTGCTTTGTTTTCCTGGCATTTTGTTCTGCAATGGGAATATGTATTGAGTGTAGCTGGCTCTTAAAGTCTGCTGCTGGGGTGGAGAGCAGTACGTGTTCCTAATGCTTGGTGGGACAGAAGGAAATGCTTCTGCAAGATGTCCCAAATAATTCCAGCCTGAAATGACTTTGAGACTTAAGTGCTCAAGGATCTCGTGGAGGTAGCTGTGTTGGTGAATATTGTTACTGACCAGAGTAAGTTCTGTTGATATGCTTTGATGTCTTTTCCCCACTCTTTTTCTCTTTTATCCCAGAAGTGACAAAGATTCTTCTGTTTGCTGCACATGCTTCACACCAGCTCGTACCACCTGAGGTCAGTAATCCACCTACTTTTGGTGGCATTGGAAAGGGACAGTGGGCCAGCATGGGAGTACTGACTGTTGAGTTCTCTCACTGGGGGAGGGGAACAAGGAATCTGGTCAGATTATTTTTCTTGAAAAACATAAAGGAATTTTTTGCTCCCCTGGGTATTTCTGTAAGTTGTAAGGTGTTGCTTTGCACAAAAGGAGACAATCCCTGTCTTGAATTCTTCATTTCTGCAGGAGAATTTGTCCAAAAGTTAGTTGCAAGCTGTAGTGGCAAGTCTGAGCTCTGCCTTTCTGTGAAAAGGGCTCTGTTGTCTGTTAATAAGATATAACCATTTTCACAGTTACATGAAATGAATAGTAAATATATTCACTTGGTTTTTTTCTTTAATTTTCAGATTATCCAATCAGTTTTGATGACCATTGCCAACAACTTTGTCACTGACAAGAATTCTGGGGAAGTCATGACTGTAGGGTGGGTACAAAACCTCATTAAAACTGTAGAACTCTGTGTGTGGAGTGAAAAAAAATATACACCATTTGCACCCTATTGCTGTCATTCATCTCTGCTTTTAAAAGCCAACTTGATACTTGAATAAAAACAAGTTAGGACTGTATCTAATTATAGACTTTTGCAAAAGGTCTGCTACAGGCAGAGTAGAATATGAGTAAGTATAGGAAAGAGCTTAACTAGTATCAAGATTACTGTATACAGGTACATTTAGAATATTTCTTGAACTGTTTTTTTCATCTCAGTGCGGTTTTAGTCCAGCAGTGAGTTCAGTGTACTGACTGTGCATGAAGGTAATTTGGAAAGAAACTTGTTTTAGAACACAGGCTTTCCTTATTGCTGTCCTTTGACTGTCTGTGGTTGACAGCAAAACCATTTCTTCATTTGAACATTACTTATCCCTGGTGAATGTTCAAGAAGCTTTTTGTGAACGTGTTTGGACCCAGACTTCACTTGCAGAATCCTGAGGCTTAAGGTCAGACAAAATAGATGCAGAATGCAAATGAAATATGCTAAGTTTTTGAGAACTGTGGCAGGATGCTTCCTGTGGTTGTTCCTCTTCGTTATAGTTCATGTTGTATTATAAGATGCATCAAGTTTGAGATAATTCAGTCAGTTACTGGGACAGTGAAAGTTTCTGCCAACTGTGCTATTCAGGAAAATATTTCCCTTTGAATTTTTAGTATCAATGCAATAAAGGAAATCACTGCAAGATGTCCATTAGCCATGACTGAAGATCTGCTTCGTGACCTCGTTCACTACAAGACTCATAAAAATAAAAGTGAGTGTATTACATGGATGGGACTCCTGTATCCTTCTATCTTCCTTTTTTGCTGTATCATCTGGTCATCAGTTGTTATAGCTTTCATAACAGTTTTGTAAGTGGTATTTCTTTAATGTGGACTGAAAAGTGTCGCTTCCAACATGCCTGTTGCATTTCTGTGTATATACATAGACAAAAACAGCCAGGGGTAGTTAATCCATAGGAAATAACTGACAGAAGTAGAGAAGATTGGCTACTAGCTAGTGAATATTTGACTCTAAGAGCATTGGAGAAATCAGTGTGGAACTGTAACTCTATGCATGAGCAGGCTGTGAATAATGATTATGGAAATGAACTTTCAGTTTGCTTTGGAGTCTGCTATTTTGTACTTAATCCTGACCCTTTTTTTCTGGATAGATGTGGTGATGTCTGCAAGAACTCTGATACACCTTTTCCGTTCCCTGAATCCAGAGATGCTGCAGAAGAAATACCGGGTAAGGGTGGTTTTCTGTGCAGTTCATTCACTGCACACATAAGCTCACGTGCTCAAAAATGATGATGATAGAGTCTCATGGTATCTTGAGAACGTGATGGAACTGTGTATCTCTCTCCATGCCTGTTCTCTTGCTGGATTTTGACATGCTTTTCTCTTGTTTCAAGGCTGCCTTAGTACAAATTTATCAAACGCATTGACAGAAGTGCTATAGAAACCTGTCTTCCTAGAATTAGTTCAACTCTACAGTAGTTGAAGATACTTATTGTTGTTCCATCATGCAGAATTTTTGTATAATCCACCCTATATATTTTTAATAGATTTGTGGGAATTAAAATAACAGCCTACTTAGCATGTATTTTGTTTACCTATAGGGTAAACCTACTGAGGCCTCAGTGGAAGCCAGGATTCATGAATATGGAGAACTGGATGCCAAGGACTATATTCCAGGAGCAGAAGTACTGGAGGTTGAGAATCAAGAAGAAAAAGGAGGAAACCAAGAAGGTAGGCCTTTCTTCTTTATTACTTCAATTTTGTGCATCATCACCACTAGGGCTTTATTTGGACTTAAAACTTGGTGTTCGTGTGTGTATGGGAAATTGGTAATCACAGCCTGAACCTCTGATTAATCAGCTGAGGCAAGTATTGGGTCAGCTGCAGGAGCACAGGTGAGAGTGATGTAGCTGTGCTCCCGGAAGGGGTGGAGCTTGACTCCACCTCCTCTGAGACCTCATTTAAGGGCTGACCCCCACTGAGGCAGCATCTCTTGGAGATCGCTCCTCAGTGAAGGCTGCCCCAGCCTCTCCAGTCAAGGCATCAACACTGGTGAGTTTTCCTTTACATATAACCTTTGTATATTTATCATCATCTTCGTTAACATCTTTATATTAGCTGCCCTTACAATGTGTTTGATTTGCTGCCCTTGTGTGCTGCATGGTTTGCATATATGTTTGTCTAGTGTGAAGCACTGATACTTGTCCTTGAGTTAAATGAAGTTTATCCAGAAAGATCTAGTGGTCACTGCATTTCTTCATACAGTGTACACTGAGATGGAAGAGGGAACAGTGTGATACAGATAACATTTGCAAAGTAGTGCATTTCTTCAGAGTCTCTCCAAAATGCAGTTCATTGTTTTGAGAGCCTTTAGCATAATACGTGAGTTATGCTTTACAAAGCATAGGTTACAGTACAGCTTGCTGCAGTGCTAACTTCTTGCATACTCCTTAGGTATCTTCTATAGTTAGCTTTGTTTTGAGTGAATGAGATCACCATTGTTGCACACTTATTGTATGTTCATAACAACAAAATATGTCAAGGAGACTGCAGCTCACAATAATTACAAGATAGAACAGGTGCTTTACAAAGTTTGTTCTAGAAGTGTGTTCAAATACCTTACACTGCCATATGTGGATATCACTATAAAAAAAACAAACATATGTCCATAGCTGTATGTGTGCCAAGAGGTCAGAGAAGTAGAAAGGCACCTCAGCTTCAAATCAGTCACTGCCAGAGTTGTGCAATGTGAGGCTTTGACATTGCAAGCCAGGTGTAATTTGGTTGCTGAGCTTGTGAGTGGGAAAGCATTGGAGCTACTGGTCTGTTCAGCTGCAGATTTACTTCAAAATGACCAGATGTGTAGTATCTGATGTATCTTTGGTCTATGTAGAGTGTGTTTCTGATGCTGGGATGCTGAGATCCTGCAGTTCACCTGTTTGGTGAGTGTGTCCCTGGGCATGTTGTTAGCAGATAGAGAAAGGTGATGAGAGTTTGGGATCCGCTCTTAAATTGTCTGAAACTCAAACGGTTGAACCAAGTTTGTACTAGCAGCTCTGGGCATTTCTTCCCTTGAGCAGATGGATGGGAAAGTGCTAGTATGAGTGAGGAGGACGACGGTGAAGATGGGGAGTGGATTGATGTGCACCACTCTTCGGATGAGGAGCAGCAAGAAGTGGTGAGTTCCAAATGCCTTCTACCCTAAATAGAAATGGGACTTGTTAATAGCAGTCCAGATTCTCTTGCTCTATACTTTCACGTGACTGCCTTTAACTAACTACATGGAGTAATTTGACCAGAATTAGTGAGGTGAGGTATACTTGTGCACCTGTGCAGAAGTGTGTATTGTTGGGGTGAAGAGAGAAAGCTGGGGAATTCTGTTCCATTGCAAAGCTATAATGTTTGCATGGTGAGTGCTTTTATCTGCTTTGAACTATTAAAAAATTGAGCTACTCCTTTCTTCTAACTAACATACAGGATATAAAACTTCTAAGAGTCCTGACAACTGTTTGGATCATTTCCAAGCAGTGTTAATCATATGTAGATATTTGGGAGGCAAAGGTCATTGACTATGGTGTAGAATTTGCTTGCAAAGGTCAGGATGATGATACTTTTGTTCTTGCTTCAAAAGGCAGAGAAGGTCAAAAGCATGCCTGTAGAGGAACGAAAAGCCAAAGCTGCAGCAGTCAGTACAAGTAGGCTGCTAACTCAGGAAGATTTCCACAGAATACGTCTTGCCCAGCTCTCCAAGGAAATCAGTTCTGCACCGGGCAAAGCTGTAAAGAGGAAAAATATTGAAATAGATGATGAAGAGGAGCGCAGGTAGGATATGAGATGCTGACGAGTGCTTTCTTTCACCCAGCCTGGTGATGTAACTCCTCATTGCCAGCAGATGTAGAACTTGGTCATTTACAGCTGGCGACAGGTGACAAACAGCCACACAGCCTCAAATAGATCCTGACCTGGGGGATTTATTTATACCTGTGAGAAAAAGCAAGAGGCATTGACAGAAGTTGTGGGACACATTTTCTTGTTCAGACCAAAGGGCATGTTATTTTTCTAGCTGTAGTTGCAACATTGTATCTCCAGATTCTTAAATGTTGTTCAGGCTGGTCTTGAAAAACAGTGCAAGTGTTTTATGGGGGTTGTCCCACAAATGAGGGTTATCCTGAGGGAAAGAACAGGAAGTGCTTTTGTGAGTGAGTATAGCAGGAAAAATGGCTTAAGAGGTGAGTGAGATACAAAAGTCAGGAGAGCATTTTGTTTTTCTGGTCAGAGGATGCTTTGTGTATGATAATCTTTGTTGGTTTTTTGTGTACGTAGAGGAGAGTTGCTTTCACTCAGAGATATCGAACATCTCCATAAGAAGCCAAAGTCGGACAAGGAGACAAGACTAGCAACTGCAATGGTGAGGAACTTGGCTATTTCATATCCTCTTTTAGGCTTCTTAAAGGGTTGTGGGCTTTATCTGTTCTGAAATAAGGAACTGGAGTACAGATGCCCAGCTGCCATCTGTGTTATGATTGTGGTTTTTTTTTAGTGTTACACCTTGGCTGTAACAGATAAACAGCCTTTTGCTGGAGGAATATAGGCATCTCCAATTTTCACTGTTAATACAGCCAGCGTGGAGGAATGCATGCCATATACACAGTCATACCGAATCCAGATTTAGAATTGCTACCCTAGAACCTAGCAGCTGATGTGAACTGTAGAGAAAAACAAATGACTATTGTTATATTGTGCTGCCTTTTGTAGGCTGGAAGAACTGATAGAAAAGAATTTGTGAAAAAGAAAAAAAGATTGAATCCCTTTGCCAGCTCAACCAATAAAGAAAAGAAAAAGCAGAAGAACTTCATGATGATGAGATATAGCCAAAATGTCCGGACCAAAAATAAGCGTTCTTTCAGGGAAAAACAGGTAGGTAATACTAAATATATGCTTAAAAAGCAGGTATCCGTGTACTTAAAACAGGCTCCGTTGAAGTGTAGTGCCTTAATCTTTATTTTTTTTGAGGTTACGATGACTCTTAAACTTGGCTTGCTGTTTCTAAAGAGACATTTTGAATGGTTTCAGTACTTGTTCCTGATTTAATGTTTTGAGTTTCGATGCAGCAGCTAAACAGTGAAAGGAAGGGTTCTTTGACACTTATTAGGCTCCAAAACCAGTTGACTATGATTTGTAAGCACCAGTTAAAAGACGGTTGAAGTGTTGTAGTTTTAATATACTGTGTTCTACTACCCTCCTTAGTGGTAGAATAAAATGAAACGTTCTTTTAGTCTAGAGCTAAATCTTCTTACCAACTAAAACATCTAATGCACCACTTCAGAGAGATTTTGTTGTTCATGCAGTCTTTCTTCCCACCCTTGAAAAGCAGCTTCATAATAATCTTTCCAAAAATGTCTGTTAATCCCACTTACCTTTCAGCTGGACCGAGGTTTCTTCTGGCCCTTTTGTGCTGAATTAATCAGTGGAACAAGTTTGTTACTCTGTCCTTTTCCCAACTATACAGGACATTAAATGACATACTGATGCACTGATGAAAGACTTTTTTCTTTTAAGCCAAACTCACTCCTGAAATATAAAGTTGAACTGTGTAGCCACAGTGTTTCTGCCACTGTGTGTGTGTTTGCACTTAACAGTTACTGCTCCCAGTTTTAGCTGAGAAATTATTGGTGTTTCTCCCAGGTTGAACAAGTGATTTTTCCTTAGTAATGCACATTGAAAATAGCTTAGTGGAACTTATACAGAAACATCTGCTTAATTCTAAGCACAACGTGAAGTTCTTAACTTCACAGCTAGAAATATTGTTATACTCTTATTTCTTTCCAGCTCCTTGCATCAAATTCATGTTGTCTACCTTAGAGATGAAACAGTGGCTTTTGAGCTTGAGTATAAAATAGTCATGAAACTGCAGTAAGAAAGAGCTGAGTGTGACTAACTTGTTTGTCTATGATCCATTGATTCCTCAGTGCTGTTACAGTTATTGTGTTATTGCACCTCAGTCAGCTGGTTTGAAGATAATTCAGGTTCACAAGTCATCTTGCAGTTCCACCTCACCTGTAATATATAAAAGCTGCTTTAGATGTGTATTACAGCACAGATGATGCAAGTTGTTAGCTGTACCTTTCCCTTAGGAAATCTGGTTTATTTATCAATTACTCTACACGTAGTTTTAATTGATCTGTAACTTTTAGTTCTGATCTTATCTACAAATGTCTGTGCCCATGGGTGGGTGTATTGAGGAGGATTGTTGGTGTAATAGTCTGCTTACTTAATAGTTATAGGTGTGAGAGTTTGAAATACCTGAATATTCCTCTCTCGTTTGATATTCCAGCTGGCTCTCAGAGATGCGCTCCTGAAAAGGAAAAGGCAGCTGCTGAAATAAAACAGTAAAGGAATAGTTCTCATCCTGCAAGAAACAACTCTAGAAATACTTGTTTTCTCCTCTTCCAAAGAAGTAGAGAGGAAAAAAAGCAAAGAAAAAGGAACTGAATTGTGCTGTGGATTCATTTTGATTCCTCTCTACTCTGTTCAGAATTAGAAATCGAACGCTGCCAGGTTGGATATTGCATCCATAGGACACTGAAGAGGCCTTAATCCTTGTAGGGTGTTTGATTTTTAATTGCCTTTCCTACGAAGCTCTATCTTTTTATTGAGTATAATTTATTTACAGCTGTTTTATGTAAGTATGAATTAAAACATACAATTTTATTATTAAAATAATGTTTTAATTGAGCAAATAAATGAAGAGGTAATTGGAAGGAAAAAAGAATATTCCAGCTCACCCCTTGAAGTGTGTGTGTGTAATGTGTATGCCTGACTTACGGGTGTGATTTCATAGACTTAGTAAGCCAGTGGTTGGTTTTCTTTATCCATTTGCTTATAATAAAACAGAACCGAGGGGAAGAGCAGCTTCACTATAATATACAGGGGGAAAAAAAGAATGAAGTCAGTATAGAAGAAGGAGGCTTTCACGTTCCCGTACAAATAGAGGTATCACACAGAGGCAAGATAAAGTATCTTGTTTTCCTCTATCAGTGCGATATGTGGTGGGAGTTGTGCCTGGTTGATTATTTTTATTTCAAAGTGTGTATGAGAATAACATTGACCAGTGGGTTCTTTACCTTGACACAAAGGTTGAACTCCTGCTTCAGCCTTAGCTTTGGCTGGGAATGCTACTGACCATGCTGTCACCCATCTGCTTCCATGATAACTGAGTTGCTTACACTACCCTTTTGTGATGCTCTGCTCCCCCTTAGGGGGGGAGTGTCTTGCACAGTGTAACAGGGAAGCAGTTGGTGGGGTGGCTTTGTTTTTTTCCTTTTTAGGAAGCCAGACTGTTTATCCCATACCAGAATTCACTTGGCAGAGGTGTTTACGTTAAAGTTGTATCAGTTGGAATCCTTATGGGTTGTGATGGTGGTTATGTTTTTATTTTCCTTGTCCTACCTTGCTTACTGGAGCATGGAAGCTAACGGAGGCTTCAGGCTGCTGGCAGAGAGGTGAAGAGGAAGGAGCTTACTGCAGTTGATGGCTGGAGATTGCAGCTGGGGAGAACGCTGAGTGAAACGCATTTGTAGGGAAACCCCTTTCCCTCTTCTCCCTGTTCAGTGAACAGCTGAGTGCGTTTTCCCTAATCTATGGGCGTTGATATAGAAGTAGTTTGTTTTTGAGGCTGGAAGAAGCGTTTCTTTCTTCCCTGCAGGCGTTTTATTTCAGTTGAGCCAGGTCCCCAGCCCCTAGGTGCCTGGTTTCTCAAGAGCCTCCTTTCCCCCATTAAGCATTGACAGCGCCTCAGGGACGTGAAATAGGCATTTCTGCATCCTCACGCTTCCTCTGCCAATGATTTTATACGCAGCCCTGCCTTCCTTCCCCCCTTCTGTGCCTGTGGGGTGGCGGTGGGTGGGAAGGGGCTGTGAGGGGCTTTCCGCGGGAGGCCAAGGCCGTACTCCGCGCCGCCATCTCCTGGCCCTTCCCCCTGGGCCGCCCCTCAGGGGCGTGAGGCGGCCGCTGTGGCTCCGGTCCCGGCTCGGGCGGCCGTGCCCTCCGGCGGCCGCGTCCAGAGCGATGCTGCGGGGAGCGGTGCGGGGCTGCCCGCTGCGGGGGCTGCTGCTGGCGGCGGTGCTGTGCAGGGCGGCGGCCCGGCCCGCGGCGGCCCCGCTGCTGTGTAACGTGAGCTTGGACAGCCCGGCCGAGGAGCGGTGGCTGCCGGTGCTGCGGCACTTCGAGCCCGCCTTCCTGCGCGCCGCCGTCGCCCGGGTCATCGAGTGAGTGCGGGGCGGGGTGGGCCGGCCGGGCGGCCGCTGGGCGCTTCTGGACGGCGGAGCGACTGCCCGTGACGTTTCGGCGCGGAGTAAGGCGCGGACCTCGGCTCGCTAACGGCTCGGAGCGTGTTTTGCAGCGAAACCGTACCGAAATGGGTCCACGACGTCATTCGTCCGATAGCGGCGGAGCTGGAGTCCTTCATGCCGCAGCCCTTTGCTGGGGAAATTCGAGGGCTGTGCGAGGCGCTGGGGGTCAGTCTGGGCGACGGAGTGCTGCTCAACTTCGCCTACGAATCTACGGCGTAAGCGGCAGATAGCTAATCGGGCCCGACGGGCTGCGCGGGTTCGTTTTGGTTCGGTGTGGGAGCACACGTGAAAGGGCAGATGAGGACGGGGCGGAGAAGTTGCCCGTGGTACCGTGGTACCGCGTCCAGCTGGAGGCGGGCTGTGCTCGGGGCGGGACGGGGCACAGTGTGGGATTCCTTAAAATCCTTCTTTCCCTATCTTGTTCTTAAAGGTTTTGCACGAGTATCATCGCTCAGGATGACAAAGGAAACATTTACCACGGACGGAACCTGGATTATAATTTTGTGGATATATTAAGCAAGATTACCATCGACGTGCAGTTTATAAGAAGCGGGCAGGTATAAACTGTGGTTGAGTGGTATCCTGTGAAGCGGCAGTGTACTGTTGTACGGCTGCACACGCTGTGGTATTTAATCTACTAATGAGGTTCAAAACCCAAAGTCACTGAATTATCAGAACGCCACAGTTCCGCTCTGGGAGGAACTCTCTGCTTGCCAGACTTCTAGTTAAGTGTGGCAAATTGGGACAAATTGAACAGCGTAATCTTGTGTCTCAAGGTGATTATTTGGAAGGAGGTGTAGAAAGAAGAATGTACCAAGATTCTGAAAACCAATAAATACTAAAGAATATAGGAATTAGATCTGCTTTGGCAGGAAGAGATTCTGAAGCATTTTTCTTGGGCCTCCTTAATTTTCGTTTCATGTGTGTTGTAGATGAAAATTGCCAAAAATGAACTATTTGCAAATGCAGATAATGTGCTTTTCTTAATATTCATTTCTACTTTTTGTAAAGAAAGAATTCTTGCTTGCTTGCTTGACCTCTTGCCAACTTGAGTGGTATTTTTGTAGCAGTTGGTGATCATTAACAAATTAAATGCGGTGTATTTTGGTCCTCAGAGTCTTTTTATGACTTCCTTTGCAACATTTCCTGCAGGGCAAAAGGTTTTAAAGAGGTTTTCAGAATGATGCATGAAAGGCACAGGAAAAAGTAGGCCGTACTGTTTCTGAACGTTGCTTCTATTTGGAAAAGCGCTCTGTTCCAGAATGCTGAAATACTCCATGTCTCCTGGTTTCAGATAGCATATCGAGGCACTACATTTCTTGGCTACGTAGGTTTATGGACTGGGCAAAGTCCTCACAAGTTCACAATCTCTGGTGATGAACGAGGTAAAGAAATAAGTAAAACACCTGCTTTCCATGCTTGACTTTAGGTAAGCTACTTCAATTGATTGTTGCCTCCTCTGGCTCTTCTGCCACATTCTCCCAGAAGTAAAAGCTCTGAAGGTTTTCAAGAAGGAAATGAAACTGAATAACTTCTCTGTCTCTCAGGGGGTAAAAACACTCGTGCTGCCAGTATTTGACAGCTGCAAAGGGAGAGAGGCGTTTGTTTATCAGCACAGCGTCATCTGAGTGCGAATAGTGTCAAAGGGGACAGAGAACCTTGGAGAAGGCAGTAAAAGACGAACACAGTTGGAGTCAGCAGAGTAGATGTTCAGAGAAAAATGATAGCCATATATAGTAAATAAACTGCTTTCCTATTTCTTTGTTCCTTCCTCTGTTTTCCAGTTTTCTCTGTCCCCTTAAGACAGCTTGAAGGAAGGGGTGGGAAGAGAAGCATGAGACTGAGAGCCCTATATAAATATTGATTGTCGCTATGAGTAGGAATCCTCATATGGAACACACACACCTTTTGGTTCCTGTTTCCCTTGTTAGTGTTGCCTTGTTGTGTTCTCTAGATTATCTAATAGCTTGCAATTCCTGTTTTTAAGATCCTGCCTCTGATGATAGCAAACTTACTTAATTTTTTCAAAACTGAACTATCCTGGGCTAATACTAAGAGGTACAAACTGCCCTTAATTTGTACTGAAGTCACCTGGGAAATAATGTCTTCAGTTTATAAGCCTTTGCAAAAGAGTTGATTTAGAAAGATTTCCAGACCAAAGTTTGTGAATGGGAACAACCTGGGGACAAAATCAGTGCGATCTTATTCTCCCTGCTTTATCTTGGCAGCATGCTTCAGCATTCAGTGTAAGGATCACTTGGGGCTGCAGTGAGATGGTTCAGTCAATGGCCAAAACCATTCCACAAACTTTGGTGTGAAATGGACTCATCTTGTCCATCAGGACTTGGTGTGCTGATGTCTGCCTGCATACCGTGTGTCTTGTTGCTTTTTAACTACAGGCAACAGTAATTCACTCAATTTGTGCTGAACCTCTGCACGTGACAGCTTGCTTTTCTGTCACTGCAATTGAAATAAAATGTAGGGAAATGAACTTGTGAGTTATGGCTGAAAAGGGAGATGACTTTAAATTAAGGTGGGGGTCTCTCAAGAGGCAAGCATTATTTGTGTTGGCTTTTTTCTGTTTTTTAAGTATAAAGTTGACCTTTGTTCATCTAACTTTCTTCATTGTTCCTTTCTTTTCTCTTTTCCCTCAGATGGTGGTAGCTGGTGGGAAAATGCACTAGCTGCATTTCTGAATCGAAATTACCCTGTGAGCTGGCTTATCCGAGATGTAAGTGCGACTGTGGTTTAGTCTGTTTTCAGAGTGATGTTGTTTCAACTTCTACAACACCAAGTAAATTTGATTTTTCATCTACTGTTTCCATGGAATATGCAATAAATGCAAAGTAAATATATTTCAAAAGAGCAAATAGATAATGCCCCCAAATCAGAGCTCGCTGTTGAGTAGCAGGAGTTACATTGGTATTATATAGAGTCTGTTTTATGAATATTGCGTTAGCTTACTGCTACCATAAAAGCAGATCTGCTTCTCAGATTTGTGGATTATAGCAAATATGAGTTATGTTTGGTAAGTGGCCTCCCTGCAGAGTAGGGGTGTCTGTTGGGTACCTTATTTTTTATGTTTTTTGAGTTGAAGATACAAGTTGAGGCCATGATTGAGACTGCTAGCTGCAGTGCTGCTGTCAGAAATAATTAATGGTTGAGAACAATAGAGAGCAATTTTGGTTTTGAACTTCTTTCGCTTTTCCTCATATGCATGGGGGTATGTGTGTTTATATATGTATATTTACTTTTTCCTTTGTATACTTGCAAAGATGGAGAGAATGATGTCAGTTGTGGGCTGCACTCATTTCATGTTCCTATGTCAGTTCAGAAAGCCGTTTTTAAATATTTTCAAATGGCACTTTATAGTTCATTGTAATTTGCAACAGTGCCGGGACTGTTTCACTTCCTAAGATGTCCCAGTGCTTGCTTTTGTGCTCGACTGTGCTCCCTGACTTCTGTTTCATTGTGATTTCCTTTTTGCATCAGACCCTGAGCAGAGCAGAGGACTTTCAGTCAGCTGTTCTCAGACTAGCTGACATTCCCATCATTGCTGAAGTTTACTATATTGTAGGAGGCGTATCGCCCAAAGAAGGCATGGTCATAACAAGAAATAGAAGAGGGCCAGCAGACCTCTGGCCTCTTGATCCTTTAGGTGGAGCGTAAGTAGAGAAAATGTTTTGTTTTACTTTTTCATACTCTCTCTTGAGTGATAGGTGAGGTTAATGGGATGGCTTTTGGTGTAGATCCAGGTTCATCTCTTACCAGTGCTCACAGCTGAGCAGGGAAAGTTTGAGAGCCCCTGAAAAGATCTGTGATCCATTCTTCTTGAGAAGGAGTGACAACAACAGGTCAGGTTGGGACAGTCAGGGCATCAAAAGTGGCAAAAGCTTCTGCATACATTTATTTTTATGTAGATTCTAAAGGAGACAAGACTTGAGGACTCATCCTGGATGTCTGTCTGCCAAGTATTGGATGATAAAATTCAGCACTCCCAAGCTAGTTTTCACCAGTGTGATAGAAGAACTGAAGGCTCAAAAATAGTTGTCTTGTATGAAGTTTGTGAAATTGGCAGCTTAATATTAGAAGATTTGCAGTAGTTGGCCTGCAATGGAAAAATGGCACTTAATGACTGCTGTCATGCAATAAATATTGGCTTGGGTACAGCCAGATGTCCTGTTGGCTCTGTGTTCTCCAAAATGGAGAATTCAAAGAGAATGCAGATTCAGGCTACATGCCCATCATCTCTTCTCCAATTATCTCTATAAAGGTCCAACCTTACTTTTGTTCTAGTTGTTAGTGGTTTTACCACTAGCAGTTCAGTCACCACTCTTTTGTGTGTGCATGTTGAGTAGTTTCTGGTGAAGACTGCTATGTATGCTAACCCTTGGATTTGCAAGAGGCGCAGGGAAGAGGTGTCTGAGAGAAGTTGTTTTGTTTTTCCTTTTGGACATACAGAAATATTGATTCTTCACGTTTATTAATTACCTGCTGATGCACTTTGTGTTTGTTTTTATATTGGTGTGTTACACAACAGATGGTTTCGTGTGGAGACAAACTATGACCATTGGACTACCCCTCCTCCTTGTGATGACCGAAGGTAATATTAGATTGGACCTCTGTAGTGAGATATCACCTTCATATTATAAAAACTTGGAGACTTGGACATATGTGTCATATGCAAAAAGCTGCTGGCAGATCCCCTATTCTGTATTCATGGTGTAGTAACACGGTGACTTCAGCTATATGAGTCTGCTTTCAGTCACACAGAATTCTGGATTATTTTAGACCAAAACAGATATATTAAATTTAAGACGTTCAGTGAGGAAATTCTTCTCTATTTAATTCTCTGCTGTTCTTTGGAACAATGCATCTATTGCATCTATTGCACTATTTTCCCACAGAACGCCAGCCATGAAAGCTCTCAATGCTACTGGACAGCAGAACATCAATTTTGATACACTCTTTCAGGTATTTCTTTTAAATTCTGTACAGCATGTAGACTTTCACTTAAATTCTTTCAAAGCAGAAGTGCAGTTACTTTGTTGTCAGTAATTCAAAAGCCACGCAAGGAAGGGATGGTGAAAAGGATGTGCTGCTCGGCCATCTTTGGAGAATTTAAGGCTGGTTTATATTTTATATGTTAAAATGTTTCTGAACTCTATGCGTAGTCATTTCATAATAGTCTGCTGTTGTAAGTTGAAAGCGTGTCAGAGAAGAATCCCATCACCGTCATCTCTGCAGTTTTGTTGTTCAAGCACAATTATGAATATTACAGAGGGCAGCTGAAGTGTTACACAGGAATGAAACCTACTGCTTAGTTTGTGAGAACTGAAACGTTTTAGAGTTTTTATTAAAAAAAAGAAATGGTCTGATATTAAGAGACAGCTGAACAGCCAGCATGGTTCTTGATTTTTCCATTATGTGGTTTCATAACTTCATCCTATGCTGTTTCTAAGTAGGCTTTTAATTACCTTTTAATTTACCAGAATGACAACACTTCAAACTTTCTGTACAGGTACTGTCAGTGAAGCCAGTCTTAAATAAGTAAGTATTAGCTTCAGAGCTGTCGATCAGTACCTTCTACCACGCATCAGGCTGGAAACTTCCTTGGGATCTTCATGTACCTCTGCTTGAGTGTTTTATGGTTTCCCAGCTTAGATTTCTGCTTGTGCATGTGGTGCTGTGTCTTCACTTCCACAGAACTCTTCCTCTGTGGTCTGTCCCTCTCCAGCCATGAAATGGCACTTTGTTTGGCTTAGTCTGGTAATGGAAAGTCGCTTTGTAGCAGAGAAAAACAGGACTGCTCAGGTGATTGATCAGCAGCACTTTCTACAGTTCTTCTGGCCAAGTCATTTGTGCCTTTGACTGTTGGAACATTTAGATTTGTGGTAGCACTGGAAATGTCTCTCTTTGGTGCTTCTGATGTAGCTCTGCTTGATGTGTGAAAACTGTTAAGTAGTAAATGGGCACATAGCTGTTAGGTAGTTTATTTTTTTTTTTAATAATAGATTTACTTCTGTTTAACATGATGGTTCTGCATTATTCCACAGATTGCACCTTTGCAGGTTATCCTTTTATGTTACTTTTACATGGAGCTCAGTACTTTCTCTAGATCAGTCGCTTGCATTAGAGCTTGGCAGTGGCTTCTTTAAAGTGTCTTCCTCCACTTTTCTTAACACTTCTGCATATATATATATATATATGCAGAATTTTAGTTCCACTAAAATTTGTTCTGCTGCTTTGCTAGTTTTATAAATGAATCTTCTTGTCTGTAGAATGATTTTGACTCCCTCTTTTCTTTGCTCTTTGCCTACCAGTAACACAGTGTATACGACAGTAATGAGCGCTGCATTCCCAGAGAAGTACCAGACATGGATCAGAACTATGACGTGGAGTAAATGACATGCTGGTATGCCTGGCTCCTTGTACTTCAATAAAAATTCCAGCTGACGAGTCACTGAGGGACAAAGCGCTGCAGCAGTACTCAAGTGACCTAGTCTGAATTCCTGATTCCCTTGGTTTGCTTATTGACCTTGGTTAAATACCTTCCCTAGTTGATTTAGAGATAAGAATTAAGTACTGACTTTCTTTGCAAAACCCTTTGAGATTACTGTCAGAAAAGTGCTTCTAATAAAGTAGAGAGGTAGGGGTGGCTGCTATTGTAACCTACTGGTAGTTGTTTGCTAAATGGAAGCTTTGAGTATTGTTTTTACCTGTTTGACTAGTGTGATACATTTGGTGTATCTTCAGGTGGGTAACTATGACAGGAAGTCCTGCTGGTGGCGAGCTGAACCTGAGCAGGCGATGTTCAGCGCTTGGCACAAGCAAAGATCAAGCTTAATCTGTGTCAGTCTCTCACTGCCAACTGAACATCAGCATCCTTTGAGATTTTTGTCCTGTCAACTTACAGAAAAAGCCAAAGCGCTTCAGCTCGCACAGTGCCTCATGTGGCAGCTTCTCTGTGTTCAAAGGAAGATATTAAGTTGCATCATTTCTTCTAAGAAGCTCTGGTTGTGTGGACCTGGTAGGACCATAGTAAGCTGCATCGCAGTTCAAATAGATTTCTGAATGCTCATTGGTGTTCTATTCATAGTAGTTATATTGGACATTAGAGCTTAGCAAGACTAGTTCCTTTCTCTTAGGGATTCTGTAGAGTTTGTTTCTTTCTATGCATGTATACAGACCTCTGCTCTTATGTTTATCTGTCTGTCTTTTTGTTTCAGCAGATTGAATAGGAGAAAAGTTGAAGCTTTCCAAGGCCAGCAAATGCTTTTAAAAGCACTCCCAAAAGCAGCGCAGTTGTTTTGGATTACTAATCGAGTGAACCATTCACGCCAGAAAGACTTGTTAGTTATTTAAAGTGTTGCAGATTATACTGTTAATGAACTGTAATGGAAGTTTGATTTTGTTTTAATTATATTGATGTTCTAGCAGATATTGATAGCTAAAATTTGCTACTATTTTTTGGGGGAAGAATTGTGCAATTTGAACATACTCATGTACTGACTGATAAATAAAAAGATCTGTTTTGTGTGGAATGTAGGTGTGAACATAATGAAATAAAAACGTGCAGCTGATTGCTTCATTTACGGAGACCTGTGTTGTTACTGTTAATGTCGTCAGCCATATCTGACTTGTATGGAGTCTGTGGTTATCAGCACGGTGGCATCAGGTGTATAAGGAGTAGTTTTTTGGTGAAATGTAAGGAAATGGGGCTAGCAGTAGCTGTATGCATAGCCATGGGCTGCTGTGCATTTACTTATCAGAAACTGGGAGCTGTTCAAAGAGGTGTGCCGATAAAGACTTTTGCCCCCTAGTAGATGAGAGAAGCTTGTGATGGAATAGCAGGTGAGTTTAAGAAAAGGTGTCATCAATAGAAACTTTACAGCTCCTTCTTTCTGGTGCAGACAGGTTTCTTTCAGTCTGGTTGTGCTGTGACTGCTTACTGCGAATTCAGGCACTTCTGCAAACATCCTAGAAATGTAGGATTCAGGGAGTTGAGACCAGTGGATTCCTACATAAAGCTTTGGGGTACTGGACAACATTGAAGCGGATGCCTGCAAGAATTTTACCTCACTGACATTCCTGAATCTGTGCGCTGTCATTTGCAGTGGTTGTTCTCCAGTTATGCAAACTGTTCCCGAGAGAGCATTTGGGAGATGT
Source organism: Excalfactoria chinensis (assembly GCF_039878825.1). Lineage (NCBI taxonomy): Eukaryota > Metazoa > Chordata > Aves > Galliformes > Phasianidae > Excalfactoria > Excalfactoria chinensis. The sequence continues at coordinate 39,608,968 of NC_092828.1, forward strand.
GGTCCCTTTATCTCCTTGTGCTGAGTCTGACTGAGTGTCGTAACCTACTTACCTGCATCCTCTACTTCTGCCTGGATAAATGCCTGCCAGCTTTGCCTTGACCCAGTTAGTAATAATGATGTTAGCAGTTGTATACCAGGACTGATAAAAGCTGAAAACCAGCTGTTTCCCAGAGGAAGATGTAAGTAACAGAGGCCAAGGTATCTCCAAGATGTCGAGATGACAGTGCTTTAATTCACGGTGCGCTCCCTGATTCCTCATTCCAGCAGGTTTTTGTTATGTAACTGCCACCCACAAGCAAAGACGAAATGATCCTCACAGGTAGAATTTTGCATAGTCTTGACCTCAGCAGTGTTAGGCTGATTACCTTCTGGAAATGGCATGCCAGGATTCTCAGTGATTTATAAAATGAAACCAATGTATTTGTTTAAGTGTATACAAACGAATCAGAGCGTAAAAGTAGTTGGGATCCCTGAATTTTCAGCAACAGTCGTCCATTCCTGTTTGTGTCTATCAGTTGTTCAGAAGTTACTCAGGCTCACCCACAGAGCATGTTATTTGGGGGAGGGGTGAAGGGTGGGCAGTGGAGCACAGGAGGCTGCATTTGAAGAAATGCACTTTTATTTCTGTTCCTTTTGCTCTGTTAAAATATTTTCTGGAGGCTTTGCCTTGTGTTTTATCACTTGGTAGATGTGCAGGCATCCCGACTGCCAACAAAATGAAGCTTTACTGATAGTATTTGTTGATATCTTCCAATCAGAAAGATTTACGTAACTCGTTTAATTAGATGCTAAAAAGATAAACGGTAAGTTTCCAAACCAGATGATTTAACACATTAAATGTTTTGGGCTCCCTTTGTGTAAGAAGTGACATCTTTTATAAAGAATGCAGAGAGACAGGTTTGTATTTTATAGCTTTTTAACAAATCAATGGTGGCTGTGTAAGAAAACATTAAAAGTAGCGCAGGTTGCTTCTGGCGGGTTTCAATTCTTTGTGAGATCTGGTTCATTTGCTCTTTTTGTAGAAAAGGATCATTAGTATTTAGTGGAATTGCTCTCTGCTCATCCTTGTCTGACATTTCAGCTGCTTTGTGCACTGGCTTTTTAGAGAACGGGAAGTCAAACAGCTTTTCTGCTTTATCAAGCCCAGTTTTATGTCAGATTTGATAAGTAAAGAATGAAAACTAAGTGACACTACCCTTGCTTCCTCTGTTCTTCAGTGTCTGCAGCCCAGGCTCTCTAGTTATAAAGCACCTAAGACTTTTCAGCTCAACACGGAGAACAGGTGAATTGTTTCTTTTTCTTTGAGAAATCTGCACTTAACAAAAGGCATCTTGAAAGTGTGTAAGAGCTCACTCTTTAAGATGAGAGAGGCCAACCTACCGTCTTTCTCATTCCTAATCCTCCTCAGTAATCCTAATCCATTTCAGACCTGTAACCTTTCTTAAGCATCACATGGGAGAAGATTCTTAAGGCTGCTCAGAACAACTGTGCAGGAAATAAGTCAAAGGATCTGCGCTCCCTGCAGAACAGCACATGTGTGTTATTCTGCAGCTCCGGAAGGCAATGGCAGTTATTGCTGCATGCCTAAGGGAACAACTTACTTCATCATTCAGATCTCCGAGGAGGAGTTTCTGAATCTGTAATCAAGTAAATCAGAGACTATTGATCACTTTGTTGCTGAAGGGTGATTATATAAGCGAGAGAAGAAACAAAAAGTGGAGAGCAAGCTTCTTTTGTGTGAATTTGAGTAAGTCCTTAAACTAGCAATTGGTGGCAAGGTAAGTTGTATTTTTCTTTGCTCTGTAACAGTGTTTTGTGTTCAGAAGTAGTCACTGCGCACCCATAGTTTGAGGTGAAATATCCTTTTATGTGTCAGGGTGTATAAATCTATGGTTGGGACTTTCAAAGTTCTCCTTTTTGGCACTGCTGTAACTGCAGGTGCGGGGTTCAGCCCATGAATTGAATAAATCAAGTTTCACCATCTTGTTTCCTGCTACGAGCAGCGCTGAGTCTGATGTACACGTGGGACAGGAGTATTTAATCTAGGAGGGAAAGGAAGGATCATCACTTTCTCTAGTGCTAGTGAGCGTTTTATTCTTGGGAAAATTATTTGACTTCATTCATTTATTTCGTTGGTGGCTTCTGGGTGTCACGTTGTTAAACCTCGTTTCACTCTCACATCTGTCTTTCACTGTTTTCTTTCTAGTAAACTTCAGTGAGCACAGTTTGCTTTCTTATTGCCTTCCAGATTCTGTTCAGCTCTTCCCTCAGTCACTCAAATGTCTGTAAAATGTACGAGTGGGGACTCGGTTGTGATATGGAAAATGTGTAGTCTTAGTTAAGAAATGTGCTGCTTTGATGTGCTGGAGCAGCCTGGTGCTCCCTACCAGGAGGCTTTTGATTCACAAGGACGGAACCCCAAATTCTGCACAGATCTGTAATGTGGACAAGCTCAGTGATGTTACAGTGCATAGAACTGGATTCAAAATGATGCCACTGGCTCTGACTTTGAAATGATTAAATTAATGCTTGCAGTAAACCCAGAAATTTACTTAGGCTTTTGTTGCTGCTGTTTTGGACTGCTAATTTGTTTGTATGCTTTGTTTGTTTGTGGGTGTTTTTGTAGGTTTCTTTTTCTTTCTTTAATTGAGACACATGTATTTATGCAAGTTTTCCTTTATTAGCTGTTATGTGTTGTTGTATCATTACACAAGTCAGCAGCTTGTGTTGCAAAATCAAATATATTATCCCATGGCTTGGGAAATGCACATGGAGTACAGCTGTCAGATATTTCTCCTGCCTTTCCAGTGCTAGTTCTGGTGAACAGGAAACATGCATCTCCTCTTGGTGTCTGATCTTCTGCTCAGGCAATTAGATTTGCTGTTCTGTGAGCTGTCTATATCCACGTGCAGCTTTTCAGTCCATACATTTTTTGGTGTTTTGGTTCTGGTGTAGCTTGCATTCATGAGGGCTCACCACCTGCTTTACTTAGCGCATGTTTGCGAGAGGATGCTCTGTGAAGCATCATTCTATGCAGAATCCCAGGAGATAGTCACAAGCTGAAGGCATGTTAATGTATATTGCAGCTTCTCAAACGAAGTGCAGAAAGCCTGTTCCAGAAGACTTTTGAGTGCACCAGAGAAAACCTCAGCATTTCTACAGGAGGGCAACAATGGGAAGAACAAGACAAGGAATAGGGAGCCAGCTGTTTCACATATGCATCATTTTATCTCACATACATGCAGGCTATATTTGAGGCAATGCCACTGTCGTTGGGTATTTCAGCTGCAGTTTACAGGCCACCTTTTCTTTGAAACAGGGTTTTAGGTGTAGGAGGGACATGTTTCACTGTGGGGTGGATGAGGAAGGATCAGAGGTGCTGAGCAGTTGGGTTGATTTCATTTCTTCCTCACTCCTCCCACCCTTGAAGCAGGTTTTGTAGTTGTTGAGATCTTCAGATGTGTCTCTTTGGGAAGACATTTTTGTTTGGGTTTCCACGTGAGAATTCTAAGTCTACAGATAGAAATTCTGAGCTTGAAAATCTGTTTTTCCTGAAATGGGATGTGTCATACAGGAGGTGACAAGGAGGAGCCTTAATTGTGAGAGCTTTGGGTTTTTTTTTGTATGTATGTGTGCAATTGTCCGCTTAAATAGTTAATAATCCGAAAAGCTGTCAGAGTAACTGCATTATGGAACATAAATACCATAAAGCACCAGATGTATTTGGGCTTAATTTGCAGTGATTTCAGGCCACTTATGGCGCTAATATTAAATAATGGTGTTAAAGTAGTGGCACTGATATCAAACAATGGTGTTAGAGTAAAAGTAGAATGAGTGATATTTTGTTAGCAACATTGTAAAGTTTTCTCCTGTTGCATCATCTGCACAGCGTGAAGTTGTGCAGTTCAGCCTTCTGGGCAGGACCGAGAACTTGAGCGTTTTATCCATCCAGAAACTTTCTGTGCTGACGTTTAGTTCAGTGTGGATCATCTCCCTGAGCAAGGAGTGCACGTATCCCTTACACAACACCGGATGTGTTCCTTCAATTAGTGTTTCTGTCCATCTGTAGCTATTTTAAGAGGAAAGATGTGGAGTAGGTAGAAAGAGAGTGACTCGGCAAAAGGGCTGCAGGGAGTGAGAAAAGGAGAAGGGATTTTCCCTCCTCTGGTGGGAAGAAGTGTCTCTGTAGTCCCACTGTTCTGACTCTTCAGAAGCCTTTGAGATGTGGTCTCTCACCAGACCCAGCAATGATTAAGGTAATTTTTTCCTTCCTTTCCTTTCTTATCTTTCTCCCCAATACTCAGTTCTCAGTATAAGATAAAATAAACACGACAAACAAAACCAAACAAAACAACTAAAACCACCAAATCCTTTGTGATACAGCCTGGAACTACTGTAGCAGTAGCACATGGAGTTTTATTTTTCCTCCTTTCCCCAACTCCCAGAGGAAATGTGTGACAGGGAAAGGTGCTCTGATCGTCCTCGGAGTGAGAGGTTTCAGATTTTTGACCTATTCTTGAAACAGGATCCATTTGCTCTCAACAGAGCAAGCAGTGAGGTTAACACAAGTCTGGCTGGCCTGTCCCTTGATCTGAGCAGTTGATGGCATCGTACACCCCCGCACTCCAAGCAGATCCACGAGGTGAAGAAAAGCAGTGTTTATTTAACAAAGCTGATTATTTTCTTATGATAGCTAATTGTTATTTTAGACTTATCTCCCTTCGAGCTGTGGAACTGCAAATAGATTTAAATACCAGATGTGTGTTCAGCCCTCATGAGAGTCACCCTTCACAGGTGGATTTATGCATGAATATTTGCAGAAGTGTTGCCAAATCAACTTAATTACTTTCATGCTTCCAGATCAGTATCAAAAAACATTTTTTCGATGTGCTGCATGAATGCCTCCAATATGCAGTCATGGAGTATTTTAGCACTTTTTGCCTCATCCAGGTGCTTTAGCTGCACATGAGTGCTGGAAGAAGTAGCATTAGGATTCAGAGCTGATGTCTGTTCTCAGAGCTCACTCATGCTTTTTTTCTGGTAGCATTTGAAAATGAAGGTTCACATCAAAGACAACCATATTGCTAAGAGTTTAGAAGCCTAAAATGAAGCATGTGGAGCTTTGTGTGAATACACGAATGCCTGGTTTCTCCACCTAGTGAACAATTACAGTAACTAGATAGGTAATATGTGAAAGGTGCCAAACTACTCCTATTCATACAGCTGACTTGAAATTTGAAACAGTAAGACAAGAATCCTCATGTCAGATGGTCTAAAAGACAACCATGTAGCTGGAAACATCTGCTAGCAGAAAAAGTACTTGGGTACAAGACAGGACATCGGCTTGTTGATTTTAATAAGTGTTAATATATTTAATTATAGACCCAGCCCTGTGGGACATGTTGCAGCAGTTTGGATTCTGATCAGATGCTTTCCTGCATCTCTCGTGTGGTTTTGGTGATACTGAGCCAGACTGTGACGTTCTAGGAGTACCAGCTGGAAAACATGGGATCTGGTAGTTCTGTAAACGCCAACTACAAGTACTCCCTGCAGAAGTCTGAAAATGGTGAGTGATTCTTTGCAATGTAACCTTTCTCTGCCTGCTCCTGCACGTGCTGCTGGAAGGTTGTGGTGGGATGCGTTTCTTTTCCAGACTCTGATTTTTCTCAGTAGTACTGAAGGGAGGTTACAGTTTGTCTTTTGGACATGTCCTGTGATGAGGAATTTCAGATGTCATGCAGAAGACTCACGCTTGAGTCTTCTGAGCTTGAGAAAATACCAGCTGCTCAGATAATCGATACGGATCTGACCAGAAGGGGAGCAGCAAAAAGCAGTTCTGTTGGAACCAACGTCAGACAAACGAATCAATTTTCTGGCTAATGTGTGTGCGCTGTAACCTCATGTGCTGTCAGGGTGACAGATGATGATAGCACACTGCTCTTTTTGCTGGACCTCCTGTTTAAAGACTATGTTAGGGGTGCAGGGCTGATAAAGCAGAGACATTAGCTCTAGCTATCTGCCTGTATTTCTGCAGTGTCTTCTAAATAAATCATATTCTGATGGCACTTGTCATGCAGGAGACTTGGCAAGATAATTCCAGGACACAATTGCTTTGGTCATAAAATGTTTCAGATAAAGAAGACGGTATTTGTTGACAGCTGATTTGTGAACTATAGTGCTAGCATAAACAGGCACAGTTGAGTTCGAGCGCTGCCACTTTGGCATGCTTTTCAGCTTACATGATAAGATTCAGTTTACTGCTTAGATCATCATACAATAGATTTTAATATTTCAAAGTATCTGGTTTTCTTTCATACATGTGGAGTCACAACTACCAGCTTCTGTTTGGGATTCACTTGAAGTACACCTGATTCTTGCTGCAGTATTTGGATATTGTATCCCCTGTTAGGGGAATGCAATGTATTTAGAAGTTATTTATTGTTGAGGGCGATTGTGACTATGGCTCTGGCTGCATGCCAGCCAAATTGCTATAGGGAGAGTAAGGCAGCAGGTGTGGAGGCTGTTATAAAGGAAGCTTGGAAAGGTAGCATTGGAGGAGCACAACCTATAGAAAAAATAGTCGGCTTTTTTTTTTTTTGTTTGCTCAGAGCCCAGCAGATTAGAAGGCACTTTTTCAGCCCATGCAAAGACTAACACAAGTAATTAAGGCTAACCAAATCTTACTTCCTCATCCATACATACTGTGACTCCTTTCCCCATCTGCACAACAGCAACAGCTCTTCCCTTGCTATGTTTTGCACCTCCTAGTGGTTTTACAGTGGCATAAATCAGAAGGATTCTTATATTCAATACATAAGCTACCAGAATATCTTTTTCAGGTAAAGGTCAAGTAGTGTTTCATGCTGAAGTACATAGGAGATTTATATAATTAATACAAGGTAATTAACTGAATGTGTTGTTTGTCTCTTACCAGAACTTAGCAGCCTTTGGGGCAAGTTTGAGAGGTTTCAGCCAAGGTTTCCCACTCCATGCACCCCATTGCTCTTCCTGCTCTGGTGAACACAGCAGTGCTCTCACAGACCGTGTGCCAGGGGAATGCCAGTTTCTGCAGCTGTGCTAACTGTAGCCTCCATTTGATTTTGGGGCCAGCCTCTAGGCAGAGCAGTTGTCCTTCCCCTAGCTGAAGCTTGACACAAAGAAGCTCTGTTAGGAAATGCTTTGAATGCAGGGCTCTAGATGTAAACAAAAAGGGACGCAGAGCCTGACAAAAAGAGATGCCAAGTAGTAAAAGGCAGTGTAAAGTAACCGGGCAGTCCAAATGGTGATAAGACCAGCTAAGGTGCATATAAGTGTTCCTAGAGATACATAATGTTCTGCTTGCAGAACTCAGAGAAGTAAATGGGAAATTCTACCAATGTACTTTGCTCTAAAGCACACATCCCAACTGAAATGATCTCATAATGAAAATTACTGGAATTGGAGAAATGCAGAGGAATTATGTTTTAAACACCAGGCAGTATGGCCATCGATTGGAGGGAAGAGCCTGGTGCCAGTGCTGGCTGTGGAGTGAAGCATGAAACCACTTGAAAACTCCTGGCCTTTCATTCTTTCTGTGTCATGAAGCAGATGAAGAGCTGGTTTTCCCCTATCTCTTTATTTTACTTCAAGATAATTAAACATTAACATTTACACTAACACAGATCATTTCCTGAAGTTTGACAAGAACTGCAGAAGCTGAGGTATTTATTTGGCTTAAAGGAAAGGAGATAGATAGAAACCTTTTTTAGTTTTAAGGTTCTGAAAAGAGACTCAGTGTCTTGTTTTGCTCTTCAACATTTTGTGTGGTCTCAGTCAGATGCCTGGTTTCCTGAAGCCCACGTACCTAGACTGTAACGGGGATGGGAAAATGATGACAGTAGATAGAAGGGATTAATCTGTCTGGTGACGCTGAAGAATGTATTTAGACGTGTAGGCAACAGTAAATTGTTAATGCTGGTGCTGAAGAGCTGGCAGTGATAGTTAGAAGCACTCCAGAGGTCTCTGGGCAGGGTGAGATCACCTCTGGAAACAGAGTGGAAAGACGTGGGTGTTCTGTTACACGTAACCTTTAGGCATCAGAACACCTTTTCTGAAAACTCCTGCAAGAGAAAGGTCTCCGTTCAGTTGTAAGGGTCAGGAAAGGAGCACAGCAGGGTGGCACCTCAGCTGGTGCTGCCACTGAAGCTCAGCAGGTTGCTCTGGTTTTGTTCCCTAGCTTTCAAGGCAGCAGTTCTGATCCAAAGGTGGTATCGGCGCTATGTCGCTCGCCTGGAAATGCGCCGACGGTGCACTTGGAGAATCTTTCAATCCATTGAGTATGCCTGTGAGCAGGATCAGATCAAGGTAAGGTGCCAAGGAAAGGAGTACGTGGGGAAAATCCTCTCTCTGTGAGGATGAAGCAATGGCAAACTATTTTTTAAAGACAGAAACAGGCAGCTTCTTCCTGCGTGAGTGTGCAAAGCAGCTAAAGGTGAATGGAGCAGTCTAGGGGGGAAAGAACATCATGTATTAAGGAAGCGGAGTAATCTCCACATGTCAAGAATTTTACAAGTTTGTATTAAATGTAGAGGGGGTAGTTATTTGTGGATATGGAATTTTATTTGTTTGGGTTTTGGTTTTTATTTAGAAAACTCTGTCTCCTATGGAACTTATTCTCTCTTCTCTCTTAGAGAACGTTCCTGGCCTGCCATTATTAGTCATTCTGGTAGGCAGGGCCCCTTCCCTGAATTCTCAGCCAAGAGGATGCTGGCTGTGCCACTTGTTTCTGGCTGCTGGCTGCAGGTGCTTCAGGGCTGAGTTTCCTGCCTCCTTTTTACCTAAAGAATTCCCACCTGGTTGTGTGATATAACCCTAAGAAACAAGTCTTCAAACAAAGCCCTAAGGAGCATTTAAAATCATAAGCCCTTCCCTGACTCTGAATACAAGAGCCAGTCCTCACTGGATTGCTTTAACTTCGCTTAATATTCTCTTCTATCGCTGCCTTTCTGCCAAGCAGGGAGAGGGTTTCGTGTTCTTCAATGTGTATGGCTGAAGAGAAAGCTGCTACTTTTACTTCATTGTAAGAAAAACAATACAGAACAGGTATAGCCTGATTTGTTACACATGCCAGACAACATGAGAAGGGCAAAGATGATATTCGCAGAAAGAAGACGATGTTAACTTGCCACCCTGCAGAATTTCCAGTGAGCGCTGGGGATATTCCAGAGTGAATGATGATGAGCTTTCTCTCTTCTTGCAGCTTCACAACTTCTTCAGTTACCTGATGGACAACTTCACACCAAGCAGCAGTAAAGAAAGTAAGTCTGTGTGTGCCTTTTGGAGATGAGGCTCCAGCAGCTCAGATGATTGCACACTCTATTTGTTGTCCAGTGCTGGCCCTTAAGAATAGTAGGGGAGGGGCAAAGCATCAGGAAACTGCATAGAGTGAACTACATGGGGGCTGTCAGAGCTGTGCAAGGGATGTGGAGCTTCCTACTCCTTAGGAGCTGGAACGGGGAATAAAACCTCAGTATGTTTTCTAAGAACAGTACTAGAAATCTGCCTTTTTAAAGCGATCCCTAGTAGCCAATGCTTTGCAGAGTCCTTTTCTGAAAGTACAGAGAATCTATATCTAGGAAACTGTGTTCCAGAGTACTCATGTTACTTATATTTAGTCTCTCATTGACTGTCTGGTTGCAATCAGTACAATATCTTTCCAAACCTGCAGTGAGCATTACATGTTATTTCCTAGCGCTGGGAACTTGCTAATGAGCTTATGTCTGAAATCTGATGGTGACATGTCAAAATTAGCTATTTACATTGATGACCATAACTTGCTGAAGTGCTCATTCCTTGCTTTCAAGCTGACACTCCTTTTTCTCATAGACACTCAATATACTTAAAAGCAAAGCCCTGTCAATGAGGGGGCATATTTTTTTTCAGCATATGTACAAAATGGCACAATAACACCCCATTGCTTGAGATGGGCTGTGGCATCCTATGTGGGGGCAGGCTTAGAAAAACAGTGTGACATGAAACTGTTCATTATACAGTTGTGCTTGTCATTGAAAATAACACTTCACATAACCAGGGCAACTGGTACCCACCTTTCTGTAGGAACTGGTGTAGCTGCCAGCACTGTTTGAAGCAGAGCACACTAACTGAACCTTGACCCTGTAGCCCCTTCCTCACTGCATTCTGTAGTGGTGTCAGACCAGGAGCTAGCCTCTGCTGCTGCACTAGCCTGAGCAACTGCTTGTCTTTATCAAAATACAAAAGTGGTGTGCTGAGCCAAATTAACCTTTCCTTATCTCTTTCTTTTTAAATAAACAATCAAACCAACCAATCTGCCATCCAGGGGATTTTATCAGTCGCATGTTCATAAGTGGAGAAAGCTTCAAAGAGGCAGAGCTGGAGAAGTACTGTGACTATGAGTCCCTGGAGGTGCCAGACTCCTACACTGGACCCCATCTCTCTTTCCCACTGCTTCCTGACCATGCGACTGCCTTGCTGGAAGCTTTCAAACAAAAACAAGTAAGGATGCTGCAAGGAACTACGCTTTGCCCCTTTTGCATACAGAGGTGTGGGACAGCTGATCTGTGTTTGGACTTCCCAGCAGCTAAGCTAATTTGAACATGAGCAGTTGGCAGGCAGTTAATCCAAGGAGCAGAAATGACCTGATTTTACAGGGCAACTTTTCCTTACAGAAAATGCAGTTCTAAGAAACTGCAAAATCTTTGTAGGTACGTACCAGTATTAACCTTTAGCTTCATTTTAAAGGGAAAAACAACCCACAGTAGTCCATGCTGAAATGCTTTTCTCACTTTTCTCGCAAAGTCTCAGTGGCCTCGAGCAAACATAATTGTGCAGATCACATGGCAGCTCAAAACCTGGCTTAATGTGGAGAAAGCAAAGTAAAATGTAGAAGATAGCCGCTTCTTACCTGTGATATTGGTGTGGAATTTCTGCTGCTCCGGGGGATGGTGCTGCCTAGTGGATAGCATCTACCGCAGGGTTCGGGTGTTGTTGCCACCTTTGCTGATGTCGAGGTGGAGCTGCTTTTGCCTGGTATTTGTGTTGTCTTGTTTGCAAGCTGTCTGTTGTCACAGTAAAAACTGCATCCAGGTGCATCCATGACATTCCCTACATCCAGGTTATTGCAGAGGGCTTTTGTGGCTTTTGAAGACAGCTGTGTTGCTGATTGGAAGTCACTGATTTCCTGCTTTAATTCCTTCACTTTTTCCTAGTAGCAGCTCCACCCTCGCTATGTCTTAAACCTTCTACATGAGACCAGGAAGCACCTCAAGCAATTGCCAAACATCAGTCATGTCTCCACCTGCTATAGTGAGGAGGTCACTGTGTGTGGTACGTCTGAGTGGGAAAGCACTGCTCAGTCTTTGGGGAAGAATTCTTAGGTGGAAGGGATGGCAAACATGAATTGCTACTATATGACTATATAACATAAATGCAGTCTGCATGTAAGATGTGTGTTGTGTTGAGAGGCAGCTGGAGCTTTCTCTGAACTTCTGGGTTTACCCTACCCTGCTGTATTTGATCTGCAGCTTAGACTTGCCTGAACCTCGTAGACAGCAAGTCTCTGTTACGGCCTGGTTTCAGTTTAGATTGAAACAAGAACCTTACCTTATGCCAAACCTTAATCCTCCTACAATATTTTAGTGGGCATTTATAGAGGAGATACTTTGTAGGAAGTTAGTTATTTGTCTATGTTTCGGTTAAAGGTAAACACACTTTGGCTTGTCTTTTTTGTGCCTGTCAGGAGATTTGCATGGCCAGCTGGATGACTTGTTCCTCATATTTTATAAGGTAAGCACCTTGTTTGGTGAAGGAGAAGACATTGTGAGAGCCATCACATGAGTCATGCTGAGAAGCATTCGCAAATTGGGCCCAGGTCAATTTAAATGGCTTTACAAAGCTAAAACTTATTCCTTCACTGACTTTTAGACCTGTGAGAACTGTTGGGACATACACATACATTTGGGAAGTGCCAGTGAATGTGTTTTGGTGTTGTTTTTTTTAAGTCCTAATACCAATGGCACTGCCTTCTGACTCC